>NW_022156716.1:5541799-5868459 GCF_004355905.1 Pyricularia grisea | reverse complement strand
GGGGGGCAGCTCAAGAGGCTTGCCCCTGCCAAGCACAAATTATTTTATCAGGTTTGACAATGGTTTGGAGCTCGGAACCGAACTCGGACTAATTTGAGGTCGATGGACCAATTACACATGACTCTTCTTTTTTACTGCTTTAAGAACTCTTAAATCAGTCGAGGATGTTGTTTCCTAAACCATACCTCCTTATCAAATGTCCAAGGGAGAATCCAAAAATCCCTTCGTATATTTCCCTAGTGCCCATTCTAGTGCTCGAAGAGCTGCTCTAATACAGCCCGTTATGCGACCCCAGTCCCCTAGAATGCTACATGCAAATATACCCCGAAATCCCCAGTAACAAAACAAAGAGAATAACAATGTACACCAACCACCCATCCCCATCTCTATGCGCTCGATATGATCCAGGTCTGTCTGTGGTTTCGCGCATGCCTTGAGAAGCTCTAGATATTAGCAGTTTGATGATAATGAATTTCTGCGTGGGCAGAACAACAAAAAAATTAGCCTTGACCTGCAACAGTCTCTATTTGCCAGGTGCCGCAGCAGGCGTGGTTGACGTGGCCGCTGGAGGCTCCAAAATGTGAGTGTGATCCTCTGCTTGGAAAACCTGGCCGGGGGCTTCTTGTCGACAGATGACGGTATTTGCAACCCAAGGATCTTCAATGATCTCCTCCATCTTGGCCCTTTCCTTGGGATTTATCATCAGCATACGGCCGATAACATGTCGACTCTCGCGCGGTAATAGTCGCAGTATACGCCAAGGTCCACGAATAACCTCGCGCTTGTCGTTCGCCGAGCTGTTACCAGTATTGGAACCCCCGGTGTTCGTCTCAGTGCCGGTGCTTGTCGGTCCTTCCGACTTCTGTGGTTGTGAATTGTTGACCTGCTCGACAGTTGACTTGTTCTCGTCGGTTTGGACAAAAATATCCCGCGCCGGTGTCTCAGTGAGTGCCGATGAGGACTGATGGGACGGCAAAACCAGCTTCTTTGGGTCGTGACCTGGTGTTGGCTCGGAAGCAAACAGTTTAAACGAGTTATCGGTCATGCGAGGAACTTTCCAGGGGAAGCGGCGCAATGTCATGCAGCAGTATATGATAGCCAGTGACCATATATCGACTGCCGCGGGATCATATCTCCGTTCATCATACACCTCGGGTGCTAGATATGGATCGGATCCGACAATCCCTGCCCAGGTCGTTAGTTTCATACGGTCGCTCTTGTATCAGATGAGGCATGTGACCTAACCTTTTGCTAAGTTGATTCCGTTCTCGAAAGGGTATTTGAAGACATGAGCGCTTCCAAAATCGATTATCTTCATAATTCCGTGTTCGCTGACCACAACGTTGTCCAATTTCAAATCTCGGTGCGCAAGACCCATGCCGTGCAGATACGTGACTCCACTAAGAATCTGGAGGAAGCAGCACGTCACCTCCTCGCGCGACTGTTTTCCGGTCATGACAATGGCGAAAAGATCATATGGAGCGTATTCCATAACCTCATACCACTTGCCCTTTTCCTGAACAATGTCAAGTGTCTCAATAATGTTACCGTGATGTAGCGATGAGCCGATACAATACTCGGCCGTCAGCTTCTTGACGTACTCCTTCTCAGTTTCGTAAGTATGTCGTGGTCGAAACTCCTTCACTGCGAAGACCGTGTTGTCATCTGCCCGCTTCATTAACCTCACCGATCCACCAGCCCCTGAGCCGAGAACCTTGCCCAGCTTCCCATACTTGGAAGACAGCCCATGGTCACTGCCAAAAGGGATCTGAGCCTGGCTTTTGGAGCTTGCCGAAGCCTGTGTCGATTTGACTGATGGAGATGGGGACGAGGCGCGCTTCTTGTGAGGCCCGACCTTGAAAAACCGCTTCAAGTCAGCCATCGAGTTGGGCCTACTATTTACTGTCGGAGTAGTACTGGTTTCCCGGTTGAGATCAACACCCCTGAGGAACAAAGCCGAGCCGCGCTTGTCCGGGGAAGCTTTCCCCAGGCTGTTGGAAGACGATGCGGGTGATTGCTTTCTCCTGCCTAGAGAGAAATGAAATCGCGGCTCGATGGCTTTTTGCTGGGGTCGCTTATGTGCCGCATATGGGTCGTTCGCATCGCCGTCCGGAGTGAACGGCCTCGTGTACAGTTGTGAGGCAGCTAGGCGGGTAGGGCTCGAATCTCGCGAAGACGGCAGACTCCCGGGTCCTGTAGAAAACATGCCCTTGCGGTGCCCGCCTACTTTAGAGGATCCATCACTATCATTGTGCGTCGAGTGAGGTCGCCGGGGAACGTCGTCAGCCGAGGAGAAACCATCCGGTCGCAAGCTTGGGCGAGAAGACCGAGGTGGTGAGTCGGTCGAGTCTTGTGGAGTGATGAGGTCACTTCGGTGGCCCGCTGTTGCATTGGCCTGACGTTTCGAGTCGGCATCGGCAAGGCCAGTGGCCGCGGGGGTCAGAGGTGGACTATGCATTGGCGCAACCCGCGGGCTCGACAATGGTGATTGCCCAGCGGTACTGCGGGTATTTTGACGAGTAGGGTTTTTTGAAGAATCGTCCTCATGGGAGGGAGTCTGTTTTGAGGGGCGTAGACACCAAGTCAGTAGAGGCGCAATTGAAGGATCGCGCGTGGGTAACGACAACATAGCAGAGATGACGCACTCTAGAGGCAGGAAGCGATACTGGCTGGAATGAAAATATGTTCATCCGGCGCTCCTGCAAGTGAGAGCCTTGCAGCGACTTGGCCAACGCATTCAGCTGGGCTGGTGTGACCTCGCCGATTTCATGGGCGTCGACGGGAGGAGGGACTTCTGGAGACGATCCCGATTGCACCACCTCCGGACCGATCTCCTCAACGACGGACCGAAAGCGCACGGAGGGTACAGTTGGCTGTGAAGTTGGCGTTGGCGCTGGCGCTTGCGTTGGAGACGTCGGTGCTGGTGCTACTACTACTGCTGGAGGCTCGGCTGGCGCCTGTTGTTCGGAAGTGTCGGCAGGGACATCTGTAGGCGCTGCTTTGCGTGGGGGATATAATCAGCAACTGAGTACGCAATGTGCAGGTACCTGGTAGGCGGCAGATTGACCAAAGGGAACACAGAATTGAAGCACATGTTGAGCAACAGGGTCAAATCAAAAGGGGTAATTTTTTTTTGTTTCTGCGTTGGTTGCGGACAAAGTGTAGAAACGGCGGCAGGGCTGGAAAGTGCGACTACCACCAGCTGGACTGTCACCTCACATACCCCTGGGCTCGGATAAACCCCCCGCGGGGGAGGTTGCCATTGCGAAGATTGGAACCGCCGAATATAGAAGAGCGCCGATGCGATATTCGGGCCTTATATTCCTGGCATGGAATGACTCCCAGAGGAGATAGCCAGGATAAAATTGGCAGCTATCAAAAGGCGGGAGACAAAGATTGGCGACAAAAAAAGGCGAAGATAGAATAAGCAAAGAGGTAAGGCTTGGGTGGTGCTTTGGTAACGATAAGCCAGAAAAAATAGCAACAAGCGTGACGACAACCAGTACCCGATTTGGGCTGGTCTACCAAGCCGCCCCGGTTGGACGCTTGGGAGGGCACTCACGGTTACGGAAGTCTCCGTGGTGGGGCAGTTGACTTGAGCCAAAGTCACTGAATTCAGATAATGTACCTCAAGGCAGGTAGGACGTACATATGCGCGCGCGGATGTTTTGACTGTTAAGATTGATATTAATTAGACTAAGAATGACTTTTATTTCACACTCTTCTTTGCTTCATTGACTGAGGAGATGACAAGATACGTAAGTTAGGTATGGTAGCTAGTCAAGTTAGATCGGTTTTCCTCGGCTTGATGCGCGGATATACGGGGAATTGATGAGCCGCAACATGCGCTTTAGATGTCTGACTCAGAGACCAAGATCTGGACTAGACTATTACGTGGTAGATATAGCTAGCTCTACGTGGTAATCCTTGAGGCTTGAAGAAACTGAAAAGGATGGAAGTCCTCAGGGTTACATCAAAGAAAGTTATTCTTTTGCGTACGTAACTGAAGTAGCTAAAAAAAAAAAAAAAAAAAAAAAAAAAAAAAAAAAAAAAAAAAAAAGACCGGACGTCTTCGAAGAATAAGCAGTATGTGACGTATAGGACCATCCATCCTAGCTGCGGAGCTATGAAGATCATATCATAGGCATTTAGTCAACCCAAACCAGGAATACATACCTACCCAAATCCGACTTCCCTGGAGGTACCTTACTATGCGGTTGTTGGATGCGCACTCTAAATTCTACCATTGATAAATGCTTTGCCATCGCCTCGAGTGGATTTAAACTTGTCCAAAGTCGATCAAGATTTAGGCTTATTATGCGCCAAAAAGGAGATTGTATGTTGGTTAAGTCATCACATAATCTGCCGGTCAATACTAGACCAGACTAGGTTCCAAAACTCGAACTATTTCTAGAACTAGAAATGAGATGAGTTGACGTTGCTTGCCTTTCCCAATTGCTTTCATCACGATCGACGGATATTAAGTTGTACCAAGCTTTATCCAAGCTATGTCAGCCAGCAATGGTTCTCATCAAACCTGAGAAGGCAAGGAGGAAAATAAAATAAAATAGGTATCTCTCCATCAGCAGTTCCAGCCTTGATGTCTTCCATATTCGCTCACTGGTACAGTACGTTGTATGGGTACGTAGCGTCAATCGACTAGAATTTAAATCACATTATACATCATTAAACACACCATCCGTTGAACTCCCGGATAAAAACTGCGTCCAAGTTTGAGAGTTGGTAATAATAAGCCAAAGTGATACAATATAATACAAAATTTTCCCAACAATAAAAGCTATCTTTTCTATCAAGCAGCGGAAAAGTATCAGATCTCAAGGCTTGACTTCTATGCCAATAGACTTGCACTGATATATAATAGACTTGCAAAGCCCTTCTAGAGAATGGCCTGATAACCTCATCTCCGTTTGCTTGATTTTGGCGATCTCGTAGATGTGCTTGAGGCTCACTGAGCCGACGGTCTCCTTGCCTGCCAGGCCAGTTCCCTTCCTCTTGCCCTTGCGTCCAATTGGGGCATCGGCGGCGTTGAGCAGCAGCCATGAGGTCTGAGGCGTCCGGATATCAAAAGAAAAGGTTCGGTCTGGTCGGACGGTAACGCGAACAGGCGTCGGGGTGCCCATGATGATGTGTGCTGTCCTTGCGTTGAATTCCTATTTCGAAAAGGCGTTAATATCACATCGCCCGACGACCAGAAGGTGTCGCAAGACAGAAACCAACCTTGCAAAAGTCCATTGATTTGACACCTTTGCTTCCCAGTGCTGGACCGACGGGAGGACTAGGGCTCGCCTGGCCGGCTCCGACGAGAAGCTTGACGATTTGGTCTGCGCCCCCGGCGGCGGCGCGTGCCTTGGACATTGTAACGCGTGTTTGCCCGGGCAGATAATTCGTTTCAGGTGAGTTCGCTGTGTGGATGTGATCTCTGCGAGAGAAATTTATCTCTCAGGGTTCGTCGTGGAACGATGAGGTTCGAACTTCGTTCCTATCAAGTATTCGGTAGTTGCCCCGATTGCTGAAGATTCGACATTCAGCACCTCATCAAGTCTCATGAAGCCCAAAAAAATTCGGCCAAGCATTGGATCCATGAGCTTCAGCCACAAGCCCAGAACCTGTGTGCCGTGTCGTTCAATTGAAGCGGGCCCCACCCTGAACGTGACTCTGGTCTGCTGTGTCCCAGGGTCCCCTTCCCGCCCCTTGGCTGCAGTGGGTAAAAACAACCGTACAGTGACGCCACACCAACTTGTCGGTCGGTTGACGTACATTTGGCCCCGCATCAGGCGCGCTTGTCCCTCCATAAATTTGCCGATGGGTTACGACCCAGGCATTCCTAAGGCCGAGATAGGATTGAAAACGAGCGGTGAAGTGAATCGATAATCTTGAAACAATCTTGCTTAAAGAGCTTTTGTCAGAAAGAACAATTTCAGAGTGGGATACTTGGTTCTTGATCCCACCGGATCTCTTGTACGAAAGGTACTGTACTGGGCACCTACCATCAACCGTTCGATCCGAAGCGCGAAAACACTTTCTGCCCCATTATCAAACATACCATATCTGACAAAGGATCTTCTTTTCGACGTCAGGCTTAAAATTGGAAGCTGTTGAAGCAGCCAAAACCACCGAAACAATGTTCAACTGGGCAAAGCAACAGTAAGTTAACTGGGTCGCCCTAGGTTAAGTACAGGTCAGTCCGTAAGTCTGACCATGCTCTCTACATGTGCGATATAGGCTGGCCAATGTCGCCGGCACCCAAGAGCCTATCTATGGCCCGACCGCCATCAAGTCGGTTGCCCAAGAGGCAGCAACCGCGTCGTATACGGAGCTTACCCGCGACGACCTGAAGTGGCGGGCGATGACATCCACCTGCGTTGAGACGCAGGTGTTCTACATGACCACCGATAGTGGTCACCTTGCCTTTGTGCAGGTCATCTACAGCAATGTTGCGTATGTTACTATACTGCTTCGCTTACTTTCTGCCAATGACCGTCGCTGACCCGCAAAATCCAGTGGCATCCGAACGACATGCCAGTTCAATACCAAGGTTTTCAACCTCAAAGACGACGGCAAACCGCATCTGTGGTGTACAACACCCTTGAACAACCACTCATTCAGTGACGACATGACTGCATTCTATGCCGACGACTGCGCCGTTGAGCTTTCCGAGGATGGCACATCATACTCGATCAAGTCCATGACAGACGAGCGAGCCATTGTTAACATCAAGGTCACCAGGACCACTCCAGGTTTCCAGGCAGGCAAGACAGGCACCACGTTGTTTGGGACGGATCTATCGGATCCCTGGGGATCTATGCGCCATGCCTTCTGGCCCAGATGTCAGGCGGAAGGCACAATCGCGACTCCCGACGGACCTATCGACGTCAAGGGACGCTGCATGTTCATCCATGCGCTGCAGGGCATGAAGCCCCACCATGCTGCCGCCAGCTGGAATTTTGTCGACTTTCAAGGCCCGACACACTCAGCCGTATTGATGGAGTACATAACACCGCCATCGTATGGGTCTACAACTGTCAGTGTCGGTGCAATCGCCAAGGATGGTGAAATTGTTATGGCTGGCTGCTCAAACCATATTGAGCATGTCGAAACCCGGAGTGACTCGGAGAACGACTGGAAGGAGCCGACGAAGGTCAAGCTGACTTGGTCCGGTGTGACAAAAGATGGCAAGAAGGTTGAGGCTTCCATGGAGACCGAGTACGAGACGCGTCTGGACCGTATCGATGTCATGGCCGAGGTCCCCGGCTTCGTTAAGAAGTTTGCCGCAGCTACCGCAGGGACGAAACCTTATATTTACCAGGTTGGTCATAAGAATCTGTCCATTCTTATTAAAATCTTCTTGCTCTGCTGACACGGCCCAACAGTACATGCCTCGCAAAACGAGTCCAACACTGAAGCTCAAGCTCGGAGAGGAGCCAGAAATTACCGAGACCGGCGCCATGTTCTGCGAGGCAACCTTTATCACTGATTCTACCACTGGGGAACAATAAAGGGTTACTCCGGTAAGTTTGCAAGCTTGGGTGGATGAGGACAGCTCATTTTCTCAGGAACCCCAATTATACAGTTTCGTGTCTTGCTCGCAGTTTCGCAGGCAATATATGCAAATAGAGGTTGTTTCTAGTTAGAAGCGCTTGTATCACAAGACGCAGGGCTTAATGGATATTGGACAGATCAATAGGGACTTTGAATTTTAATGAAGACCATCAATTATTTGGGCCAAGTTCTTGGCGGACCGCTCGGGTAATATTTACATCAAAATCCCCCAGCAGACAGACCTTCTGTCGTTTAGTCGTGGCAGGGTAGTTTCTGAATACATCTGTCATAATTCATATATCAGGTAGGTATGTACTATAAAATCTCGGTAAGTCTAGCCACAAACGAAATCTTCATAGTTCCTGGCTATCCTCTCTATGCCTTCTTTTATTGCCCAGCCTTTTATGTTGCACACATGACGGTACATTTTCTCCAACATCGAATCCATCTCGTCGCCGGCAAGATGCAGATCGGTTTCTACAAGTATCCTATCATCTGGACAGGCTCGTATTATCTCTGGTACTTTCTCCTCGACCGAGGCGGTACCCATGTTTATCGCAACTGAGAAGGAAAAGAAGATTTTGGACGGTATGCGCGGGTCCATGTACTGCTTCAACACTTCGGCCGAACCAGAGAAGGAGTGGAGGCATATCCGCGGAGGAAAAGGCTTCGCGCCGACTTCGGTCTGCTGCGGCTCGTCCTCTTCGTCCGAGTCGTACTCCTCCCAGGCCTGGGCGTTCTTGGCCACCAGCCTCTGCTTCCGCCGGCTGACGACCTCCCTCTCGTAGCCCTTCCACGTCTTGGAGAGCGCGTCCAGCAGCAGACCGGAGCACTGCACCCCGTGCACGCTCACGGCCCGCCCGAGCTCCCCCGCCAGAGCGACCTGGGCCAGGAAGACGCGCTCCTGGTGCGCCAGGTTCACTCGGTACTTGCTCAGCATGCGGCCGTACCGCCCACCGGGGACCATGTCGCGCTCGTCCTCGGCGGGCGGATCGATCTCGCCGTCCGGCCCCGACTCACGGGGCTGCGGGAGCCGAAAGGCCTTGTCGAGACCTACCTCGCCGACCATGGCGGTCGGGTAGCGGAGCAACCTCTCTTTTGCCGCGGCGACGACGGACGACAGAGGCTCCGGGTCGGGCAGGCTGGCGAGAAAGTCCGGGTCCGAGGCCGGAGACGGCTTGAGGACCGAGGCGAAGTGGGCGGCCTTGTCGAGCTGGGAGGACGCCGAGTCGTCGTAGATCAGGTGCGAGAACCAGGGATGGTAGCCAAAGGCAGGGACAACCCTGCCGACTGAAGCGCTGGGATCCAGCGACCGCGACTGCAGTTGTGAGCGGCTGGGGACACCATGGTCATCTGCAGCGGTGGCCGACAGGGCCTGGTCCTGGGCGCGGGAGGCCATGACGGTTATCGCCCGGGCCCGCATTGTGGGAATACGAGCGATAGAGGCGGGCGTGGTTGTAGGGTGACAGTGTGCGTCAAAGGCCCCGATCTCCCAGGGAAAAGGTTCCGAGTCACCGGGGCCGGTGTTACTCGGGCTGCCGGTAGAGGCCGGCGCATGCCCGTGGCCTGGACACATTTTCGCGATCGTCTCCGCAGGGTTTCTTTGTTTTTAGTGCTTATTACTATACCAGAAAGGACTTTTTTTTTTTTAGTTTCTTTAGCTTGGGGTTAGCTCAGGCGAATAAGATCCGAGCCACCAAGAACGTCTGCACATGCCCGGGATTGGAACAAGAATGGATGCGGAGAGAGTTCGGACAAAGGTATGAGGGGCGGGTGGGGGGTGGGGTCGGCGGATCGATTTTGTTTGATGTCAACCCAGGGCAATCGACGACAGGCTAGTAAGGTCCCTAAAAGTTCAGGCGGAATTACTGTACTGTGCAGTAGCAGCCATCGATGGGTTGCGGCTCCCAGCAGCTGAATCCATCCACATGCAGGGTCTCCGCCAAAATCCAATGGGTTTGGCAAGACGAGGATGGCTTGCTACGGAGTACCGTAATTGGACTCTAAGTTTCCAACTGATACTGTATTTTCATACCATCTTTTGTTAATTTCTTCCCCAGTTTGGGGTTTGTTATTGTCTACCTTAGTCTTATCTTTTACCGAAAACTCTATCAAATCAATGTTACAATCATCACCCAATTGGCCAAAAAAAAAAAAAAAACCCCTCCCTCCTTCCCGATTCCCCATGCCCCGCACCGAGAGGTTGATCCCACTCTTGACCTCTTGACATTGAAAGTCCCTTACTAGATCAAACCTCGATTGAGTTTAATTCCATCCCACTCAAAATGAGTGTGCTGCAAGACCACCGCATCCAGTGAGCAGCCCATGCAATAAAAGTGACCTCTTACCTACGTTACCTTACCTTACCTTACCTTACAGACCTACTGTGTACGGCGATTCTTTCCGACCCCCGCAGGAACAAGCACGCAGTAAGACTGTGAATCAGCCTACATGTGCATCTCGACCCGTTTCCGGCGTCAATACCCGGCCCGGGACCTCTTTGGAGTATCTCCCGTTTTCTTCTTTTTTTCACTTCTTTTCTCCTTCATCTCATTTTCACCGCTGGTAGGGGGAAAATTAGACGGTTCTTCCTGCATACCCCAGCCTGTTTTGAAAAAAAGAAAGAAAAAAAAAGGGTGTCTAGTCTAGTGGCGTTCCGGGGTAAGTAACTAAAGCATACCACCGTCATCGTCCCACGTCGATCTAGGCTTCTAGGCTCCCTAGCATCTGAAAAAAAAAAAGACCAACCCACCAAACCTCATGGAGAATGGCAGCAACGGGGTTTTGTGGGGGGTTCCTCATCGGCAGGGTGCAGTGCATGGCATGGTGCACAAATTTGAGCGAAGTGGTTGGGCGCTCGCTCGCTCGGGTTCGCTTTGACTTTCAACTCTCGCAATCGTTTATTACACTAATGAAATACATGTCTACCTAAGGTAGGTAGGCAAATGGTCTATTTTGCTAAGCTAAGTTGGTACCTTAGGCTGGTCAGTGAAATGAAACGGTACTTTTATGTAGGTAATTATCGATACCAAGCGCCCACACACCTCGTTTGTTTTATGAATCAATTGTCTTGCCACCTCATTAGTCCCTGGTCTCGAGAGATACATACGCACAGGACTTGAACTATGTCTCGGCCCATCATTTTCTTTCCCATGTGAGAATGTCTGGTCTGCCGTCCGGTATCCCTCCCAGCGAGTCTTGCACGAACCAACAACCCTCATTAATCGGAAAGCTTATACTTTAGGTATTTCGTAAAAAGTACGCAACAACCAGTACTTACTGTGCAGTACAGTACAACAACGGTCAAGCTCTCTCTACCTACTGGACACAACACACACTGAGCCTGGACCCCGGGTTTCATCCTGCAACCTTAACTCCCCTAACAAACGTTGACAAGGTATGTTATTTTACGAGCGAGAGGGATATGGCTTGCCGAAAGCCACATCGACAGAGGCTAAAACATGGATGACAAGTTTGTATGAGGATCTCAAAGCTCTGACTCGCCAAATTAGCTACATACAGTAGTAGCATAGGGAGCTGTGCTGTGCTGTCTACCTACCAACCTACCTTAGGTATCTACCTGTTTGAAGCATCAACCAAGTGATTACCTTAGGTAACTACCTTATCTTTAGTGTAAAGGTACGAACGAATAGCCGGGTAAGGTAGTCAGTCAGTCAATCGGCTGTTGCTGTTCAGACTTCGATTACCTTTTGGCTACCCAACACACCACCACCAACCAACCAAGTCTTTTTTTTCTTTTTTTTTTTCTTCTGCCTAACTGCCTTCATTCATCAGCAGAGTTTCACATGTCATCTATGATAGAGCAAACAGTGTGTGCTTGCGCCCTGATTATCAAGCCTACTCAAACAAATCTCTGATGGATTTTACAAAGTTTGCTTGTTAGACAGGAAGCCGCTCGTCCCGGATTGATGCTTGCCTCATTAGGCTTGTACTGACTTTGGCGGACAAAAAAAAGAAGGACAACCAAAGCAAAGAAAGGGGAAAAAAAGAGACGATACACACATACTCGCCGTCGGATTACGTATCTGTTCTCTATCTTCAGCGACTTGTGGCATCTAATCTTGGTGTGCCGAAGCCGCTGCCGATTGATCTTTAGCAATTTTAACAACACGCCACCGACTATCCGTCAAGTACTATTTGAGTCTTGATGTTACTTGATAACCTGCCGAGGCAAAAGAAACACCAAACACAGTTATAACGGAACCGAGTAACAGCACAATAAGTTGGAAGTCACAACAAACAAATTAAAAAGGCCCGCACAAAAAGATAAAAGAAACCAAAGGACAGAAACGAGACAGAGAGAAAGACAAAAAAAAAAGACTGGTCATGTCGAAACTCGGCAACGTTGTGCTGGTCGGCACCATCGCCGTGCTGTCGGGCCCACTCGCCCTCGCCGCGATATCAACCACCTTTGTCGCCGCGACCCTACTCCTCCTCTTCGCCGGGGCAGTCTTCGTCCACGCTGTACTCAAGTCCCTTTACCAGGTAACCACCTGGCCTTTCTCCACAGGCCCGACGACCTTGACGACGACGCCGACGACAGTGGTGCCCAACTCGCCAAGGAAAGCCTCTTCCAAACCTCTCGCAAAGGGCCAGACCTCCACCGACCCGCAGCGGTCACCCTCGCTGGCCATCAAGACGGGCCGATGGACGTCGTCATCCGTGTCCAAGGCAGGCAGCTGCAGTCCCAAGAGCAGCGGCTCAGCGACCTCCAGCTACAGCAGGAGCTCTTCCAGCAGTAGTAATGCCGGCAGTGGTGGGAGCAGCAACAGCAGCACGACCAGCGACGGGGCCACCGAGCAGGCACATATAATCAACGGGCTCAGTCAAGCCGTTGGCAACGCCGCCGTGATGGAAGGCAGCCTCCGCGGCGGGTTCAGCCGGAGGAGGAGACCGGCCGCGAGCCTCATCGACTTTTACGACGAAGATTTCGACGACAACGACTTCATGGACGAGGTCTACTTTCCAGAAGACGACGACATGGACGAGCCGTGGGCCGGCCTGGGCGCGGAGCTGTCGCGCCATCGTCACCGTAGCTACGACCACACCTTGCTGCGTCGGCACCGCTCGGCCAGCGTCGCGGGCTTCATGCCGCCGCCGGTGGCGTCAAACAGCTCGAGGAGGAGGGCGTCCATCGCCGAGCTGCCGTCGGTTTTGCAGTCGGCGACCATGTCGTCAATCAGCTATAGGAGATCATCTACACCTGGGAGGCGAAGGGTACGTTTGTCGGATTATGGATTTTAGATAAATCTGGTGCACTTTTTTTTGAATTATGTTCTTTTTTTCTTTCTTCGTTTAAAAAGAAAAGCCACTTTTGACATTGACCTAGTACGGTTGTACTTTTTCTTGCTCCATAACATGAAAAGCGGATAAAACGCAACTCTGTGACTATTCATGTAGAAAACGATGTTTCCAAAACCGTAAAACCAAGATGATGTTTTAATTAAAAAAAAAAAAAGATTTCCAACGTAGCTTGAAAAAACTTGACATACTTTTGAAGTATAACGGCGCGACCAAAAAAAAAGCGGGCAGTTATCGTCTTTCCAACTGATCCAGGCTGATCAGAATCTCCCTCAAAGGTAAAGTATAGCAACTGCCAGGGAAAAAAGGAGACTTTTTTCTGTACATCATACACACAGTAACTTTTTCGAGCGACACACTACTGGTCCACCAAGATTGAAACAGTTTTTCTGTACAACGAAACAAATATACGCATAGCAAGCCTAGTTCTTGGCGTCACGGACGAGTCTCGCACCCGCCCAGGCGTAGGGGTAGTTGCGCTGGTACCAGTTGACACTGTGAATCCGATATTAGTACATGTACTTCCAGACTCAACAAAAGTCCAGTGATGAGAGTGAATGGATGCATGTATAAGGGGGTGTCATTTCTGCTTGTCAAGCGAATGCACTCCGGAGTCAACGGAGAAAGATGTGTGGGGGGATTACTCACAAGGACTTCCGGCCCGCGATGCGAGGGTGTGTAGCCCAAGAACCACCCAGGATTATGTTGTGCTTCTCATCAAAGAAATCGGCTAAATAGGCAAAAGATGTGACAGCACAACCAATATCAGCAAAAACGGTACCTCAGACAACAGACGGACAACCTTAAGCGAACTTGGGTTTGACGTACCTGTGTAGTTAGGGTACAGGGACATCGGTTCAAAGCCTTCGTGCCGCCGCAGCGGCGAGCTGGTCCACTCCCAGACGCCTCCCATCTGCGCCTGTCCGGCCAGTCTCCCACCATCAGCTGTCACCGGAGTTGGATGCCAGTTCTGGAATCCAACGTTGGATCCGACAAGGTCAATAAACAGGTTCTCTTCTGCTTGTGTGGATGGGCTTGTCCCATCCTCACAGGCCAGGTTGGCTCCTCGTGATGGTGGTGTCTCTTCAACACCGTTGTTGGAAAGATGACTACAGTTTGCATTGTTAGTTCAAGAAATATGGTCTGTAAAAGGTCTAGAACGAAGAAATGTTGTCTGTACACACCCATTGACAGCTGGAACTGTTCCAGCCAAAATGTTCTGCGCCTGTTTCTTGCGCATTACCTCAGCGTACGCATAGATGCTCTTGGTTTCCTCAAAGGTCGGAATCCTGCCTCCCATCCAGGAAGCGCAACCAGCAAGCTCGTCATATGAAGCAAACACGGGCCAGTCTAGGGCGTTCTCGAGCGGTACCAGTCCAAAGACGGTTCTCACTGCCTTATCCGCCAGGAAACATTTCGGGGGAGCGTCGATATGGTCATCATCACCCTTGCTGCCGTGACCGTTGCTGTGACCGTTGGCATATGTTCCATTGCTTCCAGCGTGGCCGTTCCCATTTGAAGCAGCATGGCCATTGGCACCATTCTTCCCGTTGGTTGAAATGTTGGAATTCATCGCCGACCACGAGGCAGGAATCTTGTCGACATTGTTCTCGTACATGTACGCGGCATACTTTATCCAGATAGTATTAGTCTCCTCGCCCTCTCCATTATTTTAACGGTGCATCCATCTCTTACCTCTTGATTGGTGATTGGTCTCGCTTTTGCCTGAAACGTCCCTACTCTTGCCTTTCTTTGAGGTTTCTCGTTGTCCCTGAAATTATCTATTAGCAAAAATGCCCTTCCCATAACAGTAATCCCAAAAAAGAAAACACCCACCAGCCGAAATGCCCATTAGAATCCGTGCTGTCCTCTGGATCCTCAAGTCCAATTATGATCTCGGTTGCCGGGATCTCGAACCATTGGTTTGGCACCCTTTTGGCCCTGGCCTCGATCGCCATCTTCTCGAATTCGGGAGTGACGACGCCCGGCGGAGGCAGTGTTCGGTCGCTCTGGAGTAGCATGTACAGCAACGTCTCCAAATGCATGACCTCATGCTCAAAGCCAACCCAGATAGCTCTAGCAACATTGCGGGGGATATTTCCAACGCCACGAGAGTAGATGCTGCGGACCCTAGATCGAACCCGTTCCTGATATTCTGCGATCTCCGAGGCTGGAGGCCACTCGTCCGGTATCTCGGAATGAGAGTGGCACAGCTCCGGGTTGTCAACATCTGGATCGACACCTCTCTCAAAAATGTGGGCATAATCCTCCGGCCGCGTCGCCGGTTCCTTGGTCGTCTTGGTAAGCTGAATATCCAAGAAGGTCGGGATGTGGCCCAGGTAAAATATGCAGGCATTTCGCAGTCTGATGGGCTTCTCGAGAAGCTCCTTCTTGGGGAGCATTCCGCGAGTGACAGCATCCCATTTCGCCCAAAGTTCCTTCCAGTCCTCCATGGTTGGCGTAGTTGTGCTCGCATATTCACGTCGAGTCAGCGCAAAAGGTGTTGTAGGCTTCGTTAGAACATGGACCCCTGTTTGGGTGATGGCGTATTAGCATTCAGTTGTTAGTATCTGTGAAAAGACAGGCAAGAGAGGCCAAAAGCTTTGAGCTAGCTTTTGGTGACCATAGGAAATGTCTTAGATTGACATAAAAGCGATTGCGTAAGCTTGTCGAATGTGTTGAAACCAAACCACACTCACCATATTCTTGGCCGACGGACCACTTGCCAGCCTCAACCATCCCTGCGTCTTGCCAGAGTTTCTCAGTCTCGGGCTTGCTGTATTTCACGCTTCGCTCGACAAAGACACGCTCGCCCGCTGGTATGAGTTGGCCCAAAGCCCACGTATCACGGATTGGCGAGTACCAGGCTTGATGTCGACCCCCTTCTTCGTCATAAACGTATTCGCCAACAACTTTCCAATCGTCAAGTTTAAACGCCTGCTGCTCAAGGATTTTGTTTGCGTGAACAAGGCCGTTGAGGACAAACCTGTAAACTAACTGTCAGTCCGCCAGTCACATGTATCCAGGGGGGCGTGGACAATATTAGACCTACTGGTGTGTGATGCCTTTCGAGTCTAACAAGCATTCAAAAAAAGACTGTGTTAGTGACTTTTGTCGAAACCCTCCAGTACCTACTGTCCATCCAGTACTTGCCGTTGTATGCATGACTAAGATAGCGTTAGCAGTTGAACTAGGATGAGTGACTTGTCTCGGGTGGATAGGATGAACTCACTAAACCTTGGCGGGATCGGAACAGGAATCAACCCCAATAATCATGGAGTCTCCAGGACGTAGCACCTCGGAAAAGCCGCGCAGGAAATCTGAGGCTTCGTCGCGGCGAAAGTTGCCTGTGGTAACCGTGAAGGCGTAAGTATAATATGCTCCGAGGCATAAACTCGCATTTTGTGACTGACCAATGCTTGAGCCAAGCGACATGACGCACTTCTGGCGACCGAGGCTCGTGGGCTCTTTCAACCATTCCCGGCCGTCGTCATATGTTCCCAGAAGACCGTGGCAGCGGACATGCTTATACTGAGGCACTTGAGCCAGTGTACGCTTTAGCTCCTCCTTGGAAAGATCCAATGCGTAGTAATCTACGTTTTTGCCGGCTTTGTCGATGGCTTGAAGGAGAAGATTGACCTTTCGTAGATTACTGTAAAAAGCACTTGGTTAGCCTGTGAATGATTCGCGGGAATCATTGTTGCAGTGTAAGCTTCCGGGGTCTAATCATACCCACTCCCCAGCTCAACCACCATAGATCCGTCCGGAATTGCGCGAGCTATCTCAGAGGCGGAGGACTCCAAGACTGATATCTCGTCGTTGGTCAAGTAGTACTCTTCCAGATATGTGATCTTGCAATACGTGTTAGCTGGCTCTCACTCGGAGTCTGTGCGGTGAACATGGGGATTATCAATATATGCTCTTTGCCTTGACTTTCTTCGATGCGCGAACACCTGCAAGACCGCCGACTGCATAGATAAAAAAAAAAAAAAAAGACAAAAATAAAACTGACCTCTTCGAATATTTGCAAGCCACGCTGGTCGTACAGAAGGATGGTAGGCATTGCCCGCTGGCCTGGCGTAGAGAGAAAAGACGACAGGATCTCTCCCTTGAGATTGCTCTCAACTGCAACACCGCGAATATCGATTATGTCAGGTGGCTGAGGAGTGTAGTCGTTGACATTTTTATTCCCGAAGTTGCCGTTGATACCGTTGTGTTTTCCATGGCTCAGATCCCAACCGTTGACGGCCTTCTGCTTAGGCAAGGGATTTTCGTTGTCGTAGAATCCTCCTACAAAGCTCTTCAACTGGTGTGCCACACCCCCGGACATGAGCACTCCAGATTCCGCAACAGCGGGCATTGCGAAACAAGGTCCTTTTTGGTGTTAAGATGAAAAAAGAGTAGTTTTGTAGATAGGTACAGGTGAAAAAGAGAATTGTGCGTAGGAAAATTGGGCAAGAAAGTGATGAGTAGTATGGTATGTCTTACAAGCCGAGAGTTTCTTGTTCGGAGATGGATGCTTATAATAATGATGACTCCAGACTGTAAGAAACAGGTAAAAAGAAACTTTGTGACAAGGGGAATGCCTTTGTATAAAATGGAAAAGAACACACTAATAAATGTATGGCCTAATCTAGTTCGGATGAAATACAAACGTGGTTTCGTTCACGTTGTTATGCTTGGAAGGAAAAAGAATTGGGTACATAAAAGTCTAAGCCTTATAAATGCAACAATAATAATAATAATAGAATTCACCACACGAGAAACTGGGCGTCATTCTTGCGTTGCGGAACCAGCGGAGAGCGCCCCCCGTCAGAGAAACGAATGCATCCAGAGAAAGCAACCTCTTACAGAAGAAGCACCAACCTTGTCCGCGGCTGTTGGGGCCCCAAGTTACTCGTGGTCACACCTTCCAGCCCTGGAGGAGCCCAGCCCGGTGAAGGCCCCGGCCATGGAAATACAATAGCACTTTTTTTTTTTCATGGATCTGCATTGAATATGAACCTATCAAGCCACCTGCATGCCGGGGTAGTATTTATACCTTGATGGTGTTTTATCAATCATATATATGTAGTATCTGTAGGTAAGGTATTTATTTATTTCCCGTACCTACTATGTAGGTAAAGGGCTAGACGGTGGGTTGCATATTGATGTGGTGGCTTTTGGTTGTGTGGACGGACATTTGACTTGACCCCCAAGTACCGCTTGGTACATTTGGGTTGATGAATGTGGGTTCATGGATTTCTGTGATCAAGAAAGAGGCAAGGTATAGACAGTAAAGTAAAGGGGACCTACATAAGGTGGTATCCAGCGACTTGCAGCAGGAAAAAGTTGCGGCGCTTCGTTTCATTCGTTGCCTGCCGGGGGGTTTTGTGGATGCTAGCCCGATCCATGATGGTTCCGATCTTAGGTATTGTGCGTGGTACAAACACTACCTTAGTAGGTTGCCAAGAAGCATCTAGAAGTACTTGGCTCCAGCTGTCAGTAAGGCAAGGTACCTACCTACCTGACAATACTGTATGTACACTAAGTACCTAGGTACGGTACATATTCCCGTCTGACTTCGATTGAATGGACACGCGAGCGAGAAAGGGACTGGCAGGCATCGGGTGATTCTCTCCAACGAGCCCAAAAACGGGCTGCCCTTGAAACAAGTACGTCCCGATGAACACTGCTTAATTGCCAGGAATCGGGGTTTTGGTTGCGCCTCGAAAGATCAACTTTTCCTAAGAAAAAAAACAAAATAAGATGTACTGTACTCTTTCTTGTCAGGGTGTAATTGTACTACCCGGTATGTACCTAATGTTTAGGTTTCATTGTCGGACGGAGGAAAAAACAAATCAACGGACGGGGAGCGCGGCCGAGGGAAGGAAGTTGAAGCAAATCGCATGTTCGGTTTCCCAGCGGGGTGGGTTTTTAGAACAGGTCTAGCTTGTCTAAGGTACGTAAGCTCCACCGAACGCCTTGGCAAGGAAACAAAACCCCTCCGGCCCACTAGGTCAAGGACCAATCGCCGTGATGGCAAGACGCCAAAGGCTCAGGTAACTCCATTTTCCACAGCTACTTTTCCATCACGGCCCCTCCTTTTGCATCGCAGCTGCTGCCCCCCACAGAAATGAAATAAGAACTCTGTACAAAGTTTTTGATATTGATTTTGACCAAGTCCGCAACACACTGTTTTCCACACACGTCCGTCCGGTACAGAGCCGTTTTTGTTGTTGTTTTGCCCAACATCCGGCTTGTTTTTTTCTTTCTTCCCTTACACCGGCTACGGGGCTGACTGCAGCTCAAGACGACATTAGCGCTCAGTCCAATGGATGGACTATTTCATAAACTTTGGAGCCCGACGCAATGCACTGGTTGACTGGCTGGTGAAATTGGAGTGTGCCGAGACTCCGCGCGGCGTCTTTCTCATGGTTGAAGGTGGTGCGGAGGTCATCAGCTGTACCCGTAGCAGCGTCATCGACCCCGTCATCTACCACAAAGAAACGGGGCACATTACGGGGTAGCTCGTCCGAGGGAGCATCGTATCATGTCTTGGCAGTCACCTCGAAGATCCCAGCCAAGCTCCGACCTTTTGACTTTCCTTCACCTCAGAAGGTATGTCAAAAAAGGAACAAAAAAGAAACAATCCACCCTCAAGCTACTCATCACATCCTTGGCCGCCTCGACCCTGTCTCAAGGTGAAGATTACCTGGCTCTTGGGACACATGGCTGAGCCGTCCTGCTGGGTCCCAGCCGTTGACACAAATAGCCGGCATATTTATCCATGATCTTCAAGATCTTAAGTTGTTGCTAGTTCAAATTTCAAGTTTGGCTCTGATCTGGAGTGGGATGGTCTCCAAAGATCGAAGGAAGTTAAAAAAGAAAGACAAAAACCGGTGGGAATACAATGGATCAACTTTTTTTGTCTTGGTCCCCCACACATTCATACTTTTTTTTTTGTTATTGCCTGCTGCTGTACCACGTACTATAAAGTTTCTACGTACTGTATGTATAGTAGTACTCTGCTGTGACACCCCCTCAACCCCGCTATTTCGCATGCATGCCGCCGCACAACTTATTGCAGTTTCGCGGTCCTGGATGCGCCCAGTCAGCATAACAACGGAGCTAGGATGACACCAAACAGGCCAGGCCCTGCAGCTTGTGAGCTCAGGTGCCTGGTCGCGCGGGATGTCTTACCATTAATATGGCTAACGGTGGATCGGGCGTGGGGTGTCGCCTCAAAATGCAACTGTGAGTACTCCGTACAGAGTACAGTTTTGTACCTACGGATATGTCATCTTTTTTTGGGGGTTTTTTTTTGAAAGACGGTCAACCAGTCCAGGATCCTAGATCATCACCTCACCTTGTACCTACCTATAGTACATACCGCACATTCCGTACAAGGTGCAGTGGCGAGCGGACTTGGTAACCCTGAAGCATTCAAGAAGCAACTCAGACCAATCACATTTTTACGAGTTACGGGGTACATTCTGTACCTCTTTCGTATGTGCCAACACATGGCGACAAGTTGTCAGGCCAAACGGACCTTCCGGTGGGACTAAACTACCCTCGCTGCTGTACAACTAGGGAAGAAACCTGTCAGCCCCATGCCAGAAAAGTCACGCGGGCCCCGGGAGGCTGCATCGTGATCGAAGTACGTACGCAGGCAGGTATGAAAAGTGCCCGGCTCAGTCTGGTGGCAACCGGCGCCGGATTGCCTGCCTTGCTTTGGACAGGGCATCACATATGAGCTGACACTCGCCTGACGCTTTTTACTACCTGTCACCGCACAATGCACAATAATCCACCCGTCGGGTCACGATGCATTAACACCCTCTTTCCCATCCACCAAGTTGGCGATTGCGGGGGAACCTCTCCGTCGTGTAATCATGGCAGATGCCCACGTGCCATTTTCCCAAAGGCTTTGCTGGACACAAAAAGCAATACCAAGACGGCGTTGTTGAAGGCCTTTGTTTTGTTTTATTTTATTTTATTTTTCGTCTCACGGAGTACTGCCGAGCCCGAGTCCCGGTCGGTGTCCCAACACAGACCAACTCCATCAAGTTCCCCGAGTCCAGACCTCACGCCATTCAGTATCATTACTCCGCCGGTTCTTTTTCGGTGGAATCCACCCAAAAGTTTGTTGCATGAAGTATGGATGCATCAAGCCTGTCCGATCGATTACTGAGGGGGCAGGCAGACTTTGGTCAGGTTACACCTTCTCCGAATAACCGGGAACCAGACTTCAGTCGTGAAACCAGTCTTCACTGTAGTACTGTACTTGAGCTCATAGACTGGGAAACCTGTCCAACATCGTCTTGATGGGGTAACAGAACAAAGTTAAATTGACGGCGTCCGGAAGAAGCAAAACAGTTGATATTGACAGCTTCTTGCCAACTCCAAGACTGCCACTCTCTGTCATGAACGCTGATCATCGTAGTAACGTCGAATACTCATACAGTAGTCCTTGATGGTGTACACACCATAAAGCTCCGCATATGTCACTCAGGAAGTTGGTCATTTTTTGACATGATTGCACCATCAGATAATTTGAAGACAAGGCCGTATCATCGACCTGAAGTGTGGAGCCATCAGTATAACATCAGAACTATTTCTTGGACCCTGGACTTGGCAAAAGCCTCAGGAAGTTGTTCGGGTAGACCTGCCATATTAGTTCTGTTTGACGAAAGACCTACTACAAATGATCGGTGCATGCATAAGCAGCTTGTGCGCAAACTACGATTGCAAGAGGGGAAAAAAAAGGCATCTATCTCTTCATCACTCTCTACCTTGTTCTTGTTCTCCACGGCGCCACCATCTTCCCCGTACAGCCGGGCTTCTGGAATAAAAATCAGGTACCTGGGTGCAGCAAATTTACGTAGCATCACCCGCCGAGGCTAACGCCCGCCTTCTCTGGGCAGAGAGGCTGAAATGACGAACCCCTGAGCGCGGATCACGGGCCAAAGTCCCCGGGGGCCTAGTCGCCAAGGCCAGAACCTCTTTTTGCCCCAAAGTCTTTTTAATGTCAGGGTCAGGACTGATCGTTCTTAATCGGTCCGGGCTAAGTACGTTCCACAAGCCACCCTCTGGAGTACACCGCTGCCCTCCCCGGAAGAAAAAGGCGGTCGTTGCGGAAACAAAGCCGGGATATTTCTTTTTTGTTGATACCTGCAAGCAAGGACCGAGATCTGCGGGTAATCACGTTGTCCGGGTAGAACCTCTGGGAATCAAAGCCCTCGGGATTTATATGGTGTGCGGCTTACGGCTACACTCGAGACCTGGCGGTTCCTATCGCTACATACTTGATCACTTCACAATTTAAACGTTGGACAGAGCCCCTGAATCACGTCGTACAGAAAGGAGACACGAGAATTTAACAATTGTCGACTTCCCACGACAACCAAGCTATCCACCTAGTCACACCACCTGATCTATCGATTTCTACTGTATAAAGCAAGTCGAGAATTCATTTGATAGCCAGAAGTCTTATAAATCAGACGTTTGGGCCTCCTAGCAGAATGCAGAATAAGTGCCCAAGCCGGGCCCTGAGTACCACTGACAGCCCATCATTTTGATACCAATCATAACAAACCATAGATAAACCAGATTTTATGATATATTCAAATGTCTTCCTTATTGACATCACCAGAGGCCTTTTCGGTAACAACTGCAAACTAAGACCGCAATGTCCATGATACCACTTACCCAACTATTAATAGTCTGAGTTGTGGCTATTTCTTGATCATGAAAACTGCCAAAACTAAATGGCAAACCTGAGAGTAAGTCGTACCAGAGGAACATGATCAACTAAATCAAAGACTGGTGATACATATTACGGTAGTGAGTAGTGTGCAAGGTCTTCGCTCGGTGCATACAACCAACTCGCATACCTTCTGGCCATGCGAAAAAATAAAAAAAATAAAAAATAAAAAGCCTCACTATCCTCGAAGGGGGGTTAGCAACGTATGCCCCAACAAAAAAGCCAGACACTACCTCTTCCTGCCCATGTTCCTGATCAGTATTCCACCGACGACACTGGCAGCGACGGCAACACCGCCAATGATGGCAGCACCCAGAAGTCCCTCCTTGGCGACCTTGTCGTCGATCAGGGACCGCAGATTCGTGGCCTGGAGGTTGGTCGGCTCCTTGCCGAGCAGCAAGTCGTTGTACCGTCTAGCCTCGGCGTAGTTTCCCAGCTTGTAGTTTCCCAGGGCGAGGTAGTACAGGCATTCGCGACGGCGTTCGGGGGATGTGCGGAATATTTCGGAGAGGAGCATGACGCCCAGCTGCTGGTCGGATCGTGTACTGGATTTGACGAGGCCCTGCGGATGCAGTATTCGTTCAGCATTCCCATTCGAGTAAAAAATTTTGAGTTGTTGCCAAGTACCTACCCAAGCATAGTTGAACTTGGTCTGCACACCGACCATGTCACCCTCTTTGTCGTATTGCGCCCGCAGAACAGCGAGTTCTGCCGGTTGAAGAGGCCTGCACGAACATCAGCGTCAGTTCTTTTCTTCGGGTGGCTGATAAAAGTCATGTTTTTTTTTTCCTCGTCGCTCTTCCATTCCCCAGGGGTCTCATACGTTTCCGCATCGATCGCATCTGTTTATTCCAATATTAGTCTTTTGAACAAGCCATGACATGAAAGCGGCAAATCTGCTCTGGCTCCAACTCACAGGGAAGGTTAGTCCCCATTGTTGATAGTATTTTTTGGTGTCTAGAGAATAAATAAAATTCTTAGGAAGAAGGACTGAAATTTGGTGAGTATCCTTGGAAGTCGCACGATTGTTGTATTCTCAGCTAGGGTAGCTAGGTTAGGCTTGTATGTACGATTTGCGAGTTTGTCGTTCCGATATTGAGACTACCTGAGGTTGAAAGGCCGCGGCACGGCATGACCTGTGACCCTGGTTATGACGATGACGATGGCAACTTGAATGGGCTGATAAGATAAGGAAACGCGTGCCCAGACCCCGCTTCTGTCGCGTTGTGGTCAGCTCCAAAAAAACAAAAAAAAACACTCTGCCGTTTCGGGTAATTTGTTTACGTGCATGTGGGCAAAGGTGTATTTACATTTGCGAATTGCCGACGATCGCCCAACAGCAACAACAACAACAACATCAACAACAAACGTCACGACATCAATCAAAAACTCGAATTTTGTTACAAAATTGGTAGCATAACTCGGAATTCCAGAAATCAACGGACTTCGTACCGTATCGACCTTGTCAACAAAAGAAAGAGAATAAAAGGAAAAAGGTTCAAGATCCAAAATAACCACTCGGTCGCAATGTTACTTGAAGAAGATCCAGCAACGCTCATCCGAGCAACCGTGCAAAACTTCGCCGTTGCGCCCGACAAGGCCGCCCTCAAACGTCTCCAGGACTCGACAGCGGTACTGAACCAGGCCAGAGAGCTGCGCCTCCGTGAAGCCGAGTCATCCCTAAAGAGTTCGTATTTCCCTCTCCTCCTCCGGCCTGCCTTTTCCGTCTACAATTCGTCCCCAAGATTCCCGCAGCTGACGCCACAAAAAAAAAACAAATATAGAACTCTCACGGCAGCTCAATACGGTCCAGTCTCAGTACGAGGAGCTCACATCTCAACACTCGTCCGCCGCGCACGCTTCGGAGATGGCGCGTCTCGATACGCAAAAGTTCCGCACCGCCAAGGCCGCATCAGACCTCGAGGTCGAGACGGAGAGGCTCTCTTCCCAGGCTGCGGATCTCGCGGCGCGCTTGCAAGAATTGGAGCTGCAGGGCGTCGAGGGTGAGCCGAGCGCGGCTGACCCGGTTGAGGACGAGGTGCTACTGAGGCTCAAGGTGTACAGGAGTCTCGGCATAGAACTGGAGCGCGAGGGTGAGGAATGGAGTCGTGCCGTTATTCGAAATGACCGCAAAGGTGACGTTCATGTGGTCAACATGGACAAGAAGTTTTCGAGATTCTTCTACGCCAACTACTTTTGGAGCACTCTTTGAACCAATAGGGATAACAGCACCCTTCTGAGATGGTCCATGGCTTGTGTGGGATGATTGATGCAAAGGGATGCGGCGTTTTGGCGTTTGGGATATATACACAACACATGATACCTCCGTCTAATTGATTAATTTTCACCTTCAATTGTGAATCAAAGGGCATGCTCAAATGTAGGGTGCAATTCCTGAACATCTCGTGGTTCGTGTGTGATTTAAGAGCCAAACTTTAAAGGCCATCAAACGACCCTTTTTTTTCGTTCTCTGCCCCGCAAACGCTCATTTACTTCTACTTAATGAGCGGCGCCATGTATTGCGACCTTCTTGGAGTTCTTGCATGATACTTATTCAATGCTAAACATTTCCCCACAGAGCCATACTTCGCCATACTAGTGCATCAGCACCAGCGACCATGAGCCTTCAATGCTGAAGAAGTTGTGTTATGCATGTCTCATAGCCAAAGTAGCTCCCTCGTCCCCATGGCAGCTTGGGCGGTGACGTAAGCCCTTCCCTTATACCCGAGCACTCAAAGCTTTGTTTAGGCGAGGAGGCTTGGAAGACGGGTCAATCCCTGACTATACACCAGCGATACCGCCCAGTTGTCTTCTTTGGGCATTGCGGGGAAAATATGCACCGTTTGTGTCCTTTACGGAAGCTACTTGCCGTTCAGGAGTATATGTCAAGCAACATTTCATAGATCCCACTGGGGGTTTTAGTGCCGTATTCTGTGATGATCTTTGTGATCATCTTTGGCGGCTGTGTCCCGGAAGAAGATTCAGCATGTGGCTTCAGAAAGCGGCTCGGACGCCAGAACACTTACAGTGTAATCAATTGGATCCTCAGTATCTGCGCTCGTCTGCTTTGGTGCCTCATTTGACGTTGTGAACTTTGCGACCTGCTGCTGTACTCCGCAGCGCGGCAGATCCAGCTGGCTCAAGGGATAAACGCGGGCAATCTTGTGGCTTTCGGCAGCAAAGTAAACCGGTTTTTTGTAAGCGGCAACGAGTTCAACAATGTTATAAGTTCCTATCCGGGACAGGACACCTCCACTTTGGCAAAGAACTTCGGCTCCGAGCAGGGCAAAGTCGACACCAGTGGTGCGCAGGACGTGCGCGATGTCGCGCTCGCCGACCTCGGCCACGGGCACACCACGCGACCTGAGATTCTCGACGACGTTGCTCGGAAACCGTGGGTCGACAACGTAGACAACCTTGAATCGGGGACTCCCAAACTCGGCGCTGTGCACCTCGGCAGCGCGTAGCAGGACGGCGGCGATAGTGCGGCTGCCACCGCCCGTCAGCACACACGAGCCCTCCCCGATTATCCTCGCGCCACGCTCCGCGATTTCGGCTCTGGCCTGCTTGGCGCGGCTGGCGAAGACCCGGCTGTTGCGGATCAGGTACTGTCTCGTCTCCTCAAAGCCGGCGTGGGCATCGTTTGTGTCCTGCTTCTTAAGCGACCGGAGGAGGTACTGCTGGAAAAGGTCTGTGCCTGCTGCAAGAGGCACGGGGTTCGGGACAGAGGCCCTGAGGCGATCGGCGGCGGTGCGGATGATATCAAGCGTCTCCATCACGGTTGACGATGTGGTCTGGCCGAGAACATTGATGAGAGCCTCGATAGCAGCGACGGGCATGGTCAACTCTGGATCGGAAGCGAGAATGCGCTCATATGTTTCGACGATACTGCGGAGTCTATTAGCATGATGTAGCTAGATGTATACGAACATATAGCAGACGGGAGAGAGGCCGATGGGGGACATCGAGGTGGATATTGAACAAGGCGGGGTGAAAAGTCATACTCTGTGTTGTTTTGGGCATCACCGGCCTGTGAAGGGGCCTCCATCTCGGGCACTACTATATTCGACATGTTGATTGTGAATTATTGGTCTCTTCGGTAAGTATGTCGGGGTGTTTTTTGAGGTGCATAGAGCCAAAGATGATCAGGGCTAGTATTTTGCGAATTGGCCGCGAGACTATGACGAGCAGTTGAATGACTCAACCAGGGTTCTGTTCGCTCGATAGCGGGATAGCTGCATTGAAAGTGGGGTACTATGAGCTTCAATGCTTATCGCAGAGACCCTACTACCGGTAAACACAGCTTCCCCTAGGGCTAGATTCCACAGCTACCCCGCGACAAGCGGACCCCTGTATGGGCTCTAGGCTCCAAGTAGGTAAGGTAGGTACCTGGGTAAGTAGATATGTACACCTATCAACCTACTGCGTACTCGTTCCCTTCAAAGTTTCAACTTTGTGTCGACAGCAAACTTGATTGACCGTAACTTTACACATGCGCATTGACACTTCTTTTCACCACGCCCAGGCATAGTCCTTTTTCTATTCCAATCACAAAAGAAAATGCAGACGTTTGATCCCGCAACAGGCGAGCAGCTGCCGTCTGAAGCCATTCAGCGTGTGCTCTTCATCGCGCCGGCCGTGCATGTCTACAACATCCCCCCTTTGGCCTCAAACAAGGGCTACATGGCCGCAACCTGGACTGAGGATCCCAAACGCCACATCTTCACCGCCAGACTTCGGGCCATTGAGACGGCCATTCCCCAGGCGGGCGGCGAGGACAAGGTCAAGACGGACATTGTGCTCGAGGACTCGTCCACGGGCCAATTATTTGCCGCTGCACCTTACACATCGGCTGCCGTCGTGGAGCCCACGCTGGACAGCTCCAGGTTTTTTGCCGTTAGAGTGCAGGACGGTGCGGGCAGGAAGGCTATTTTGGGCGTCGGCTTCGAGGAGAGGAGCGAATCATTCGACTTTGGAGTGGCCTTGCAGGAGGCGAGAAAAGCCTTAGGACTGGACCAGGACTCGGCTGGTGGACCTCATGGAAAGCCCGCACCTACCGACACGAAGCCCGAAATTAAGCGCGACTGGAGTTTGAAGGAAGGCGAGACCATCACAGTCAATCTCAAAGGCTCAAAATTCGGATCCAGGCCAAGAGATGCCGAAACAAAAGCTGCTGATAACGCACCATTATCATCATTTTCACTGGCGCCACCTCCGTCTGCTCCATCATCATCCTCCTCTTCTTCAACCTCAATGGGAGGTGGTTTCTCTCTCCCACCGCCGCCTAGTGCTCCTCCTCGCTCACATGCGAGGTCACCAAGCCACAGCGAGCAGCAAAAAAGGGCTGCTGCTGATCTAGGCTTCGACGATGGCCAGAATGGGGAGTTTGCCTAATGCAACGATTATATGGGCTGTATAGAACCTATCCAAAATCTTACTGGTTTATTGTTTACTTCTTCTAATCGCCGTTCGAAGCCCACCGTTGTCAGTGGATGTACTAATTCCACCGGAGTCCTTGACACGTGGGTTGTCTTTTGTCATCTTTCCTCGCTATGCCTTGTCTTTCGCGCTGCCCAGCCAATGTCGGTCATCTATGGCCAGATTGATCTCAGTGACGGCATGCTCATGCGTTTGTCTTGTGGCCAGGGCGCGTAGCCTAGGCTGATCTGATTCAGAGAAATGCTGCGATGGCTGGCCGAATTTTGACTGTCTGATTCCCAAATAACACCGGTATCCTTCTCTCTGGCCTCGGCATCATTGGGCTCTACAATCTCCACAGAAGGGATAGTGGACCAATACAAAACACCAACGCCGGACATATCGGTTGGCGAAAAGTGGTCAATCATAGCCGCATCAGTTGTTGTATCATTATGAGACTTGTTATCCCAGGAGAAACAGTTGGAAAATAAAACACCCGGGATAAAAGCTGGGGAGAGTGGGCTCAGCACCGAAGGACCAAGAAGTGACGACTGGGGCAATACTGTCTGAATCGATGGAAGAACTTGTGTAGCGGGTTCTTGGTGGTGCATATGCCATTGGTGGTCTGAGGGTGATGCCGGGGAAAGCATCAAGCTTAGTTGCGGAGCACAACGCCCCTGCGCATGCTCCTGACCCTGATTCCTGATTCCAAAGTCATTGAGGCGCAGTATTGCGAGATGCTCCTGCTTTTCTGCTTCGAGAATCCGACCCTTCAGGAGGTTGACCTCCTTTCTTAGCTTTCTGCGCTCGGTTCCATTCGTCCCACCATCAATCATGGTGGTATCAGAGCAATGAGAGACCTCAAAGTCACTGATTTCGACGACCGTTCTAGCCAGTCGTTCCTCAACACGGCGCAGGCTGTCTCTGAGCCGCCTGACACGCTGACTTTGGCGTTGCATGCTATCAATCAGATATGCGCGCTCGGTGTCCATGATTTGTGGCGCAGGACCAGTCAGTACAGAGAAAGACCCATGATGGTTGTTGTTGAATGCCATATAGGGCATGCAGCTTGCAACGCTGCCGGGGTGACCGAAGCATGGACTTTGGGTGGGATCGACCTGCTGGGACTGCCTGGAGTTGAGAGGTCTGGACTGGGAGGGCTTGTAGTCTCTCAGTGAGGCTGGCATCCTGAATGTGGATTATGCTGTAGCTGTAGGCCTTATCAACAAGAGCAGAGTAGACTTATAGGTTTGAAATGGGACTGGGGTTGAATACAAGCTGGGGTAACTGGACTGAACTAGACTGTAAATTAATGTACATGAACTTGGGGGAAGACCGTAACCATCGCTGTTAGGGAAATGGAACTGATATTCGTATTTGATACTATTATGGTCGATAGCTACAGAAAGACATAATGAGGTCAACATGTCGAGGGAGCTTTGTAATCCAACCACGCGGATTCAAAAGATCGACCCCAAACTGCCAAGGAAGGCAAACCTATCTTTCAGAGTGCCGGAATGGGAAAAGTGCAATTTCACCAAAGACGACAGACAAGTCTGCCAATACTCGCCACACAATGCAGAGCTTAATGATCACTGAAAACACAAAGGGAGTGATGAACGTGATGCAAGAAGGACGTTTTCGGCGCGTGTTGGACAAAGGGATGGATGTAACGTAAATCTGGTTGGTTACAATCAGGGGTGGAAAAAAAGTGTGACTGGGCGGGCCCCTGCTCAGACTTTGAAGCAGTCTTGATGAAAATATCAAGACAAAAATAAAGAATCACGTGCCCTCACCAGGGATCGAACCTAGGACCTCATCATTACTAGTGATGCGCTCTACCACTGAGCCATAAGGGCTTGATTTCCTGATATGGTAAGTTCTCTCTGCCTCAATATTATAAGCAAAACGCCAATCAAACACTGGCCGATTTCGACAATGACGCCACACGACATACAGTGTGAAGTTCCCCAGCTTGCCCAGAATCTCACTCCTCACTCACTCAATCACCACTGGCCTTCCACCAGAATTCAACAAGACATTTGAAATGCATTGTCAATAGAGCTGTATTCCATCCCGGAGAGTATCTTCTGCTACCCCATTCCTTTCAATGAGATGGCATGGTCGCCGAATCGAGCCCTCCTGACCCTACTGAAGCGGCCTTCTCCATGCGTGACGAGGACGAAGCAGCCCGGATCGCTCGTCAATAGGCGAGCCTCTCTGCACTTGGCACCACCGTTTCTCCTTGATGACCCCTACGTTCCGCGCTATCTGCAGCTTTCCTCGGTCGATGCGGCCCTCAAACGGTCGAGAGCATATGCCCACCTGCGACAGTGTAACTTGTGCCCCCGGCTTTGCGGCGTAAATCGCTACGAGACGCTGGGAATGTGCATGATTGGGGAGAAGGTAAAGGTCAATGTGATAGCCCCTCATTTCGGTGAAGGTAAGTTTGATGTTGCAGCAAAATGAGAGCCGCAGTGCGGTGCTGTGGTGATCTAGTTCGACACGTTCTTCTAGTTGTTGGAATAAAGTAGAAATGTACAGGAATGCTGATCTGCTTTGCAGAGCCGTGTATACAGGGCCATAATGGTAGTGGCTCCGTCTTTTTCAGGTATGCTCATGGAATTATAGCAGTGTGCTGATTGAAGATGGAATTTGTTTTTGTGTTTCTCATACCTTCACAACCTCAAATCAGCCGGAACAATGCCAGTCTCGACATATCGCCTTGATAACAACCCCGCCTGCACCTCCGCCATCGCCAGAACAGAAGAAGACAAAAAAAAAAGGTGCATAGTTATGATTTTCCATCATAAAGCTGACAGTACCGCTCAAACTCCAGCATGTGCAACCTCCGTTGCACGTTCTGCCAAAACTACGACATCAGCCACGTTCGCAATGGGGAAGATCTCACACCCGAGGATCTGGCCGAGTGGTACATCAAGCTCCAAAACCTCGGCGGAGTCCACAACATCAACCTGGTGACCCCAGAACACGTAGTCCCGCAGGTGGCCCTGTCGATCCTGACCGCCGCCGAGATGGGCCTCCGAATCCCCATCGTATACAACACCTCGGCCTACGACAGCTTCGAGTCGCTCAAGCTGCTCGACGGACTGGTCGACATCTACCTGCCAGACTTTAAGCTATGGAGCTCGGCGGAGAGCAAGAGGCTCTTGAAGGCCGAGGATTATCCCAACGCCGCAAAGGAGAGCATCAGGGAGATGCACAGGCAGGTGGGCGACTTGTGCTTTACGCCCGACGGGATCGCCCGGAGGGGATTGTTAGTTAGGCATCTAATCATGCCGGGCCTGACGGACGAGTCTGAGAAGATTATGAGGTGGTTGTCGGCAGAAGTGTCCAAGGATACCTTTGTGAACCTGATGGATCGTAAGTCAACGCTCAGCAGACAATCACAACGCAAAGATTCCGAGAGCCATGGTTGTTGACACGGAGCTTTTTTCTTCTTCTTCTTTTTGCCCTCTAGAATACCGCCCAGCAGCGAATGTAGGCAAAGCCAAGAAGGCAAGGGTTCCCAAAGCTACACATGCCTCCACGGACAAAGAGACATCATTTAGCCAAGGTAAGGAAGGGGTGCGATATGCGGATATCAACCGTGCCATCACTAATGATGAGCTCACAACGGTTCGCAAAGCTGCAGAAGATGCTGGCCTGTGGCGATTTTGTGACCCTCCTAAACATGGCGGATTTCACATTTAAATGAAAAAGAGGTTGTCAAGAGTCAGCCATGTATGATAGATCGTAATAAACACGGGGTCTGTCGAATATGGGTGTGTCCTGAAGACTTTCAGGGTTCATAAAAGATTTTCCAAATTAACTCCGCAAATGAGGTTTAAAATACACCAAGATGCCCAATATCGTGCCCAGCATGACTTCCTTGCTCGTTCGTTTTCAAAGAGCGAACTGAAATCATCGAATTTTGGATCAGATCAAGCAGTGCTGGACTCGTTCTTGACTGACTCTTCGACCGCCTCGAGTTTGGCGCCACCCTCCTCAGTGTCTTGAGTCTCGTCTTTGGATTCTTCCTCAACTTCAGCCACTGCGGACTCCTCCTTCACCTCGCTGTTCTCGTCAGTCATGGCTGCATCTCCCTCTCCCTCCTTGCTTTCTTCAGTCTTGTCCTTCGAAAGACCAAGATTCAGCAAGACTGTGGTCTCGTTGAAGATCCTCAACAACATTGCGGAGCGATCCTCCTTGGGAAGCATCAGGTTGACCGAGTGGAAGCTCTTCCACAGGGGCAAGGCCATCCGCTCCATGTCCTGGTCTTCGGGGCCCGGCTCAATTCGGAGCACACAGCATCCCAAACCAATCTTCAACGCAGCCTCTCCAACCTCACCAAGACTCTTCCAGCCGCCATCAGCCAGCTTGGGGAACATTTCGATCAAGAGCTTGCGCAATGTTTCCTTCTTGTTCAAATAGATGATCCTCTCCGGCCCGACGTAGCCATGAAGGATGCGCATACCCTCCGACTGAATGCGCCATCCGCAAACCTCAGCCGAGGGAGCATCTTGCTTCATGAACATCTTGACACCACCGTGTACAAACCGAACACCTCGGCCCTCATTGGCGACCAAAATGTCCCGTACTAGCTCTGATGTATAGTAAATTGCCTTTGCTGGCTCTCCCATAGCATTGCGAACCATGAAACGGTCGAGCGGGAAACGGTCCGAGAGCTTGTAGAAATCTTTAACGGACTTGATTACCGAGTGGTCTGCTGGAAGATATTTAAAAGGCTCCTCGTAGGGTCCCTCCTTCTTCTTTTTGCCTTGGTTGACTTGATTGTTTTGGTTCGGGACAGGTTTCGCCATCTGCGATTCGGAAGGGGTAGTGGCGGTTGCTTGGGTCTCAGGCTCCTGCTTTACTGTTTCCTCCGCAGCAATGGTTTCCACCGGAGCAGTGCTTTCTTCCTTTGGCTGGTCAATCATGGTGACGTCCTCTGACGCTGCGGGCTGCTCGCTGGCCTCGGTCTTTGGTTTCTTGGAGGCTGTTTGTTCTTCAGTATCCTCCTCTTCCCTCGGGCGCTTACCCTCTGTGACATTGGGTGTCGAGGCTGTAGTCTCACCATTCGCAGGAGTCGTGCTAGCAAGATCGGTTTCGGGCTTTGCCTTGAATTCGGCCTTCTTCTGCAGCACCACAATGAAGAAACCACCTGTGTCTTGCAGATGAGGGTATATCCTCATGCAACGCTCAAGCGGGAGATCGGTCCCGGAGGGAAACATGGTCTTGGAGAGCTTTCCAGTCAGTGATTTGCCATCCTTGACCTCCAACTGGCCCTCAACCTCCTCCCAGTTATTCCAGACCCGTCCCGATTTGTCCATCACTTTCCAGGTCTTCATACCAGGCCTCCGCTTGAGCCCAGGGAGCTTATCACTGCTGTCAAGGATATCAACGTTGTTAAGTCCGCCGCAGCGATCAATGGCAGCGTTGATGACCGACTCGTTCTCGACAGGGTTCATACTGCAAGTTGAGTACACCATTTTGCCGCCAACCTTGAGCATCTGCAAGGCACGAACGAGGATTCTCGTTTGCGTCAGATGCAGACCCAAGGCGCTACCTGGAACCCACTCCCTCCACAAATTAACATTCTTCCTGAGGGTGCCGTCGCCGGAGCAAGGAACATCGGCCAGAATTCGATCGAACTTCAGGTACGCGTTGGTGTTGGGGTCGCTGCTGGGGATGCGGATGGAGGGATAAAGCGTAGCATCGTGGTTTGTGACAATCAGATTAGGAGAAGAGAGACGCTTGAGCTGATGTACCAGCATGTGGCACCGCTTGTACTCTGCGTCGTTGGCAATGAGCATGCCAGTCGCACGGCCATCGTCCCCTGCGTCAACTTCCAAGTCTGCTCCCTCCTCGGTAGCGGGGGCAGCGTCGGCGGACTGGTCACCGGAGAACTTCTTCATGAAGTTGGATATCCTCGCCTCCTCGCCGACGTGAAGCATCTCGAGCAGCTGGGATGCTTTGCTACCAGGAGCAGCGCACATGTCAAGAACAGTCATTCCAGGCCTGACATCCAACACCAGCGGTGGAATCATGCTGACGACCTCTTGACGACTGATGTTTCCGACGCTCGTCTCAGACACGAGGAATTTCTGGAACTTGGCGAATGGCGGGAATTTGCGCACGACATTCTTGGGCGTGGTCATCCACCAAGCCAAAAGATCAGGGTACCACGGGACGGCCTTGGGCGGGTCGACGGGTTGTCCCTCGTAGGCAATCTGTGTGATCTCGGGTATGTATCTCGTCTGCATGAGCTTCATGACCTCGGAGGCATGACCCTTGGAGCCACAAAAGCGGAAGCTGTTGGGGAGCTCTCGCTGATAAGCAGTCCAGAACTCGGCCCGCTCCTCCTCAGGGAGCTCCAGAAGCTCATCGTAGAACTTTTGAAGCTTCTCGTTCTCCTTGGGCAGGTTGGCATAGTTGTATCGGTTGTTGGTGGCTGTATCGTGACGGCGCCTGCCATCGAAGTGGCCATTGGAGCCGCCCCCACGCTTCTGGATATAGAGGGCAAACGGATCAGTTTGTTTGCCTCAATTCAGAAAAGGACATGACAAGGTTATCCTACATTTTTGCGGTTACTTCTGCCCATTTTGAGCGTGTTATGAGGGGAAAGGGGACCCTAATTGCGCCAATTGCAGATATTTCAAAGGCGCATTCGGGGACCTTTTACAGAGCTTGACGGAGTAACCAGAACGAGTCAAATTCAATTGTTTGCGACAAGAAAAAAAAAAAAGACGAGAGGCCGGCAGCTGCAAGATGCCCCGCACGGGTTGATCCATTGAGGGACATGCGTGGGCTTGGAGTATCTCACACTGTACGTGCCGCCTAGCTTCAAAGCTCCACCACCTCCACTAACCTCCACGTATTCTGCGTGCAGTGTACTGCATATACCATAGATTAGGTTTATAAGGTTAACACACACTGAGCAACATGTCGACCAATATATTGTCCATTTATTACCCAAGTTTCCAGCGTGCCACTGATCATATACTTGGGTCAACTTGCCCATGCGGTGCTTATCGTTCTCTCAAAGAAACAAGTGACCATACTAACCCAAAGAACAAACTTGAAACATCCTGGCGAATTCCCAAACACCACCATAAAAAAAATAAAAAAAATAAAAAATAAGGGAAACTAGCGTGGACAGTTCATGTTGAAGATGCCTTCTCCGCGCCAACCATGCGGCTGGCTGGCCTACATCTTCCATGGGACGTCCTTGTAGTCGACATCGCGGCTCGGCCAGGCCGTAATCTTGCAGGTGAAGCCAATCAGCGACTCCTCGTCGCCGCTGATGTTGCCCCAGTGCTCGTTCGCAAAGGCGTGCATGAGATCGAGGCCGTTGAGCAGCGCGCCGCTCGTCCACATCTTGCCGTCCCGGACCCATCTCTTCTCCAGCCACTCGGTCGTGGGTGCCTGCTGGCGAAACACGTCGAGCAGGAACCGCGGCGCGGTAGCCTTCTTGCCGTCGAGCAGCCCGGCCATCAGCGGCACCTGGACGCCGCCGCAGATGGAGATGAAGGCGCCGCAGGTCTCGTAGATCTTGCGCACAAAGGCCAGCTCGGTAGCTGTGGGCACGTAGCCTGCCAGGTGGGCACCCATGACTACAATGTCCAGGTCGGGGCAGTCCGCGAAGGAGTCGGTCGGCACGAGCAATATGCCGCAGTTGAGCCGGCTCTGGGTCGCGGGCCCGGCCTCTGAGACCCAGTGGAATACGACGTCGATGGCTTGAGCCTGGAGTTCCTCAGGAACCCCTGGGATCGTCTTGATGAATGCTTTGTTGAGACCGCTGAACATGTCGATGACGGCGACATCGAGTAACTCGGTCTCCCTGGCCAGAGCAGTTGGGTTTGTTAGTATTTAACTGGATCGTTGCAGTGGTGTTGGGGATATTGCATACGTACCCGCCCATGAGGACGACGCCAACATGAAGGGGCCTGTCCAGGTCTGCGAAGCGGGTGACAGTCGACATTATTGATTGAAACGTAAATGCGATAAGATTTGGGATATTTCAATGAAGAAGAAATAATCTGCTATGTAGGCCGTTGATGGTAGCTGTTGTTTGGATTTAGCAGGCAAAACCTCTCCATTTTTATATTCGCCTTGTGACATTTATTTCCTCGATTGTGTATCGGTTCGGGGACTAAACGCGCGGCCAGATCGCAGCTTCAGTTGAGCGAGGCTCAAAACTCCGAGACTTTTCGGAGGTTGTGAAGATATTCGCATTCGGCAACACAAGTCTAGCCGCCCGCAAAATTGAGCTAGAACTACAAGGCGACGTAAGATGACCGTAGCGCCTCAAGCCCAGAAGCTATGTACCTTAAATTCCGATCCAGCTCGGGGCAACTTCATGCTGTGAATGAACAAGTTAGGTAAAAGAGATCGCTATCACCATGCAGGTCATATTGAACTAAATCAATTCAGGTAGCCTTGAATACACATGTCCTGGTAGTTATACACACATCTAACATCTATACATATATCTTATACAGTTTTTACTCGTCCAATAATCCTACAGTCCAGTGAATGACCCGATCAATACCCTGACCCTTGATTGCACTGACCGGTATAGCCGCACAATCGTCTATCCAAGCTCCCTCTATGCCGCTGGGATGTGGCTCCTCTCCCGCTGTAATCTTGGCTAGGTAACCTCTTAGCTCATCGAAGTTTTCCTTGGTTGAAGGTAAGTCCGCCTTGGTGGCGACAACAAACCAAGGCTTCGAAGCAATGTGTAGTCCGGATACTGCCTCAGGGGCGGGAGGACTGTCGACCGAGAGAGGCGACCCATAGCCACCAATATTGCTGAAGTCCTTGGGCTCGCCATCATCACTCCACTCGATCCTGGCATCACGCTCGCGATCCTTCTCCTCGTCCTCCTTCATTTGTGCGTACTGCCCGACCTCGTGCCAAAGAGCCTTGAGTGCCTTTACGGCATTGCCAGCGCTCAGATCAAGAACAAATGCCAGAACGCCGGCACGCTCGACGTGGCGCAAAAACGCCATACCAAGACCTTTGTCGAGGTGGGCTCCTTCTATCAGACCAGGAATATCAGCGACAGTGAACCGGGTCCGCGGGACAACCTCGGTGTCATCCTCGCCAGCGACCCCGTACGGGAGGTTGTCGCTGTGGCGTGTCACACGGCGAACACTCCGGACGAGCGGCTTTCCTTTGTTGTTGTCCAACACGACGGTCCCGATGTTCGGCTTCAACGTCGTAAAGGCCCAGGCACCAACTCGAGCCCTGCTGTTCGAAAGAGCACGCACCAAAGTACTCTTTCCAGCGTTGGGTAGGCCTACCAAGCCCACGTCGGCCAAAAGTTTTAGCTCTAGCTCCAGCTTCATCGACATTGGCCGTTCTCCCTTGGTCGCAAACATCGGTTTCGGCCTTTCCCTCGATAGAAAGTGTGGGTTTCCCAGACCCCCTATCCCGCCTGCAGCCAGAAGGATCGGCCTTCGAGTTGGTTGCGACAGGTCGAGAAGAACCGGTGCTGTAGGTTGCGAGTAGTACCTTGTCCTCTTGGGTAGGCGCAACGGAAGATCGAGGTTCTTCCGCTCTGTAGTGTTCATGCCCGGATAGAGTAACCATTTGTGGCGGAAAGGGTCCACTGGCGCTTCCTCCTCCTCGGCCGGTTCTTCCTCGGCAGCGTCCTCCACGGAAGCTTCAGCCACAGGAGCTACAGGCCTTCGTCTCCGGCCATATAGTGCCTTTTCCAGCATGCGATCTTCCGTCTCAGGGTCAAGGCGCGAAATCTCCCTGACAATGGTGCCGACGGGTACCTGGATTACTACATCGTCACCCTTTTGGCCCGTCTTGGAGCTTCCCTGCCCATGTTTCCCTGGAGCTGCCCTTATCGACCGTTTCCTGGCCAGCTTGTGCAAAGAGGTCTGCCCGTGTACGGCCTGGATGTAAACATTGCCGCCATGGCCGCCATCTCCACCGTTGGGGGGACCGTCTTCGACGTATGCCTCTCTCAGAAAAGATATACAACCATTACCACCAGCGCCGGCAGAGATGGTGATTTTTGCCTTGTCTGAAAAGTGAGGTGCAGAGTAGTCGTCGGGATCTGGGTTGAGTCTCGAGGATATGTCGGCAGCTGGCGTCTCGGTGATGTAGTGACGGTATTGCAGGAGTGGCGAAGCTGCCCTCGGAGCTTGTGCCGTGCTGGCTCGAAGCAGAAAAGGGTAAAGAAAGGGAAGGGCCAGTTGTGGGGACTTGGCACATATAGGAGGCATCTCTAGCTACTATGTATTCCGGCTCACGACGCAGGTGAGGCTCCCTTTTGATGGAATAACGGCGCGGCTCACATCAAGGTCGAAATCTATTGGCGATCAAAAGTCGAATTCCAGGGCATGTCCGTATCCCTGTGGCAAGCTTCCCGATAAAAACGATAAGAAGACATTTTGTAGGTGGACCCAAGCTTGTGGGGCGACGAACTACTGTAAGTGGTTTAGCTCTGGTTTGAGGTTAGCTAACCCTTGTTTCAATCCCGCATCTCGTTCCTGTCACAATTTAGCCCATCGCATTCGCAGTTGGGAAAGAAGGCTGGCTGTTCACGACCACATTCAACTCTATGATGTTGAATCGGAACACATCGCCTCAAGGTTTATATGTACTCCGCTGTGAAATACACGACAGCTGACCGCTAGATTTCATTTCAATGCGACCCACGATATCGATGATGTCGGGCTGGAATGGTAAAACGGTTGCAGCGACACAATACAACCAACATCTGTGGGCAACGACAAGAGTGCTGATTCCGTTAAGATATGCGCAAAGTTGATTGTATGGACGGGCAAATTCATTCCAATGGCATTGCATAATGATGACCCGCTCCGTTCGATTGCAGAATCGAGTAATCATTCTACTGGACCGACCAACTGACCATCAGCATGCTGCCAGGTGTTCGTCGGGCAGTCATGCACCGCAGCCCCAGTGCTCCGTATATATACATGGTCGGATGCAGCTTTTTTACCGGTACAACATATTGATATACGCCCGTAGTGAGTTCCGTAAGTACCTGCCTTCCATGTCTGTGTACGTACCTCGGGGCTTGACTTGGTGAAGGGCAGCACTCATGCATGCTGCTGTTGTATCCCTTAATTACCCCGACTTTGATTTGAGATTGGAGTCCATTTCTCCTCAGTTGGAGTTGCGGTGTAAACCGGAATACATCACCCTTGTGGGCCTACCTACCGTTCAGTACCTAGAACTAGTCTCATTTTGATTCTGTCAATGAGATGTAGCGGTGTTGGATTTCTTTTACCTTTGTCTTTTCTTTTTCTTTGATCTTACGGTGTGTGTGATTTCTCGTCTTGGATTTGCGCATTCCGTTTTTAGGTTAATTGGATTACACCGTCCTCTATTCATAGGCACGGTCAAGTACATTTGGTGGGAAAGCAACCCAACACCGCCAGGTCTCGCCGCTGCAGCGCAACCCAACTTTTTTTCTCCCAAATCGTGCGTTAGCGTCGCCATTTGCTCCCCACAGACAAGATTTGGTCTCAAAATTGGTCGGGCACCGTCTCGTTTAGCCGCATATCCTATTGTCTTTATTTCACCACTTAGGAACATAGGGCTGCGGTGTGGCTGTCAAACCTGCCGCCTGCCTCCTTTTTTTTTTTTTTTTTTTTTTTTTTTCTGCCCAGTCTTGGATCAACGGCTACTTTTCAGATACCGAGTAGTGGCAGCCGATGACACGTTCATCTTGTACGACTTGCCTCAAACACTAATAAGCAGGAGATAGGGAGGGGAAATTAACCTCGAAACTTTTTTTTTTCTCCTTGGGTACCTACCTACTTATCTCACTACTCCATAGGTACTCAAGTTACATTAAGGGAGTACTGAAGCCAACCACAAATCCATTACATCGTCGATCCCTGTTCTGTCATCACGTTGGGCAGAACTGCTTGACAGCCAGCCAGTTGGGGCGTCCAGAGCCCGGATCACGGCCACGGACGGGCCAAGGTACAATACCGGCGATTGGGCCGGGGGCTTGCTGCAAGCTGCATGTCCATGAGCCTCCGCATTCGAGCCACGACAGCGACCCAGTCAGACTAGACTGAAAGTGTATAACCCACATTATCTGGCATCCGCTGGACCATAACCTGCCGACTCCTTTTTTCTGTTGTTGTTTTGTTTGTTGCTCAAGGATCCTCGCGGGAAACAGCAAATGTCTGGTTGGGCATCTCTTGTCTGCACTGCACTCTAATAACCAAAAACCGAATTTCGCCACTGGAGACATCAGAAGAAGAAGAAAAAAGAACGAGGATCGACCAAGAATTTTTGGGGGTTGTTTTGTTATTGATTGCTTCTGTTACCCGTCAATCCCCACGGAGTACATACCTCGCTCGATACACCGTCACTGGAATCCCGAGCTTCCGACAGGTAGTTGAATGCTGTTGGGATCCACGCAGCCGAAGCTCATCTTGTCCAGTATCCGCAAGTAGCCAGCAGCAGTTGCAGGTGCAGCTACAACAACAACAACAACACTACTGTATCAGCTCACCTGCCTGCATATTCACTCACTCGAGACTGCCCACATTTTGCTTGCTTGACTTGCCGCCGGCTGTCTAGGTACTGTTGCATTGCTTTTGCGGCTCTTATCCCAGTAAGTCCAAGTATTTCGTACCTTTATTATCTACCTATCCCTTTTGTACCGAGAAGGTGTGCTTCATCATCTCCTTCCCATCACTGGTGTTTCTCTCACCACATACTCACCCACACACAGTCTCCCACCCGTTCTGCTCTTCTATCCCATTCTCTTCCAGCACATGTTCTATAAGCTCCTTGTCCCTGGTTGGACCAGAGGGCTTCCTATGGAAGCAGGATACTCACTTCCAACTACGATCTAAATTTCTTATACCTAATCACTACACACCACACCAAACAAAGTGTCCCGAAAACCTCTACTCGTTTCTTAATTCTTGATCATTTCCGTGTTGAGCACTTTCAACTAAGACGATGGGTAGCAGCAAGCACGCAGGACGACGGAGGTCTGTCTCCAAAATGGACCCTGATTGTGCGATATGCCGGAGGCCAGCCACTGTACGATGTGATTGTGAAGCCAAAGGTCTGGAGGAGGCCGTCAGACAGGCCGAGGCTAAGTTGATGTCGAGGGTGTACGAAGATATACGGTATGGGAACACTTTCAGGTCCTCATATCCTCTCATAATATATGTCTAACAGCTATCACAGAGAATGGGTGCGAGGTCGAGCTCAAGACTATGTCTTGTCAGTCTACCATAAGCAAGCCGAAAGGCGAAAGCAGGAGCACACAAAGCACATCGAACGTATCACGGCACACTCATACCACCATTTCCATCGCCCACCACACCCGAACGAGATAGTGGCTGCCCAGGCCACCCTCAAGAGGGGCATCGATAGTGATTGGCAGGCCGCCGTCTATAGATATCCTGAAGTTCTCGAGTACTTTTATGGACTTGTCAACATCACACTCCCTCGTGACAGCGACCCCGAAGTACGGCATCCACCCCTTGACTCTCCCTCGAGCCACAAAAGGCTTAGCCGTAGGGGCAGTGGCGGCGGGCCCGGGACCGTGGCAAGTGTCAGCTTCGCTCCGCCGCCCCTCGAGGACGAAAGGAGAACCCCGGGGCCACCATCGCGGCGACAGTCCTTCAGGCCACCTCCAGGACCACCCCCAGGAGGACCCCCATCCCCGTATCACTCACCATACTACTAAGGAGTCCTCCCGCAGGAAACCATCTGGAATGAATGGCTTCGCGCCAATGATTTGAGATTGAGAAATTTGTTACATAAGATTGTTTAGTTTTTGTTTCTTTTCACACGAATTTGCCCCACGACACTTTTTTATTTCACGAAGAACACGACTGTAATGAGAAAAAAGGATCTTTGTTTTCATAAGAGACCAAATCACAGGCGGCATACTGGAGACGACATCCCATGGATTTTTTCCCCCTTTGCATAGCAGTTGGAGAACAGGTATCTTTTCTCGTCTAATTTCGTCATGCATCCATCATCTTTGTTTCCAACGTGATTCGCGCAATCACGCCATCACATGAACGACGGCTTTGTTGGCCCGTCGCTGGATTTTTTTTTTCCTTTTTTTTTTGCTGTTTCCGACCATGTTCACGACCGGCTTCTTTTGTACATTCGGATCGCAATGAGGCTCCCGACATAATATCAACGAGGAAACGCATGTCACTACTGAGTGTGTCATACAGTTGAGAATTTCCAGCCATTACTCTATATCTAGCCTTACGTTTTTGGATCCTGGAGTTTTTCAGTCCCGGAGTGGGCGAAGAGCCATTGGCAATTACGAGATGGTCTTGTCACTGTCCAAAACAAGTCAAATGTCGACTTGTTTCATTCCCTGGCATGCACATCAAAACATAACAGCGAGTCCTAGATCAAACTATCAGAGATCACTCTCCTGTTGGCTTCCCTCCGAATTGAATATAATAATAGAGGTATTTAAGAAACACACGCTATATAGCCCAAAATTATCGAAAGCCATTTTGATACTCCCAGGTGCAAAATTAATGTAGGGAAATAGCCAGTGCAGCGTGAATGCCATATGACCTTTTTGAGCCATCATGACACAGGATCGTTTCAGTGTTTTTTTTTTCGGTTCTGCGGTTTGCGTCGTCTGAGAAGAAAGGCAGCTATGCCTTGGTCTCCTCGTCTTTCTTGTCCTCAATGCTAGATTCCTTGAGGTCCGAGGTCACGCCAGCAACAGCCTTGTCCTCTTTGCTGTCACCGTTGGCATCATGGCCAGCAGCCTCCTCGGCCTCTATCTTCTCAATCTCCTTCTTTGCCTTGTCGATGTTCTGTTTTGTGCACTCTTAGCATTTCGTCTCATAATAAAATACCCAAATAACAATTCAAATAGGGGAGAAACTAACCTTCTGAGTCTGAGCAGCTTGGTCAGACTTCCAGTGCTCGAGCTTGGCCTTGGCCTTCTCAAGAACAGCAGGAACATCAGCTGCGCTCATGGGTGGCTCGATACCCATGAATGCGCAGTCTTCCATGACGGATGGCGGGCAGCTGAACTTTCCAGAGACAGCGGCATCCGGAGCAGCGTTGCTCTTCTTTCCCTTCTTGCCCTTCTTAACAGCCGGGGCGTACTCATCATCACGGTCCTTCTTGCTCATCAGGCGAGTTCCCTTGAGGCCGGAGTCGTCAACTTTGCGTGTGGCCTCGGCGGAAAGACCACTGCTGGCCAGGAGCGGCGCCCTGGTCTCGCCCTGGTGCGACGGGTCGAAGAAACGGATCAAGCTGTTGGCGCGGCGGATCTCCTCGAGGTAAGCAGGGTCACTGGCCTCGGCAAGCATCTTCTTGGCGCGCTCCATCTTGAACTCCTGAGCCCTCTTTGCATCCTCGGCCTTCCTCCGCTCCCTGGCCTTCTGCTTGGCCTCCCACTCGAAGTTGGAGTATGCCTTCTTTTGCGCGTAGTACTCGTCCTTGATCTTGCGGATGGCCTCAAACTTCTCGCGCTGTTCGTTCTGGAGCTTGGTGCGCTCGTCGCGGAGGCTGGAAAGACCCTTGTATGCTTCGTCCTGCTCGGCCTTGATGGCGTCTATCTCAGCCTGGATCTTGTTGTACTGTTCGCTCAGTGCCTTCTGCTCTGGGTTGTCCATGCTGTCCTTGACCTCCTTGATCTTGTTGCGAAGGTCATCAATCTCCTTTTGCTGGTTGTCGAACTGAGCAAAGTTCTTGCGAAGCTTCCTGAGGTTGGACATCTCGTCGAGTGCCTTCTTTTCGTCCACGATCCTCATGGTGCCTCCTTCGATCTGCTTCTCGAGTCTGGAGATCTCGCGGTCCACCTCCTCGACGCTCTTGAAGTTGACCTTTCCACGAGCATTCTTCTGCTCAGTGATGCGGCTGCGGAGCTGCTCGTCGAGGCGCTTAATCTGGTCCTGCTTGGTCTGGCGTGCATTCTTGCCTCCGGCCTGCTTCTGACGGATCTCGTTGGCTTGTGCAATCAGTTCTTGACGGCGCTTCTGAGTGGGGTTCGGGGCGTCCTTGTTCTTGTTGGGCTGAGCCAAGTCGATTTTGGCCTTGATGGCGTTCTATGACGGCTTGTACGGTTAGACCTGGACGTAACAGACCGTCTTGTTGCTTTTTTTTTTTTTTTTTTTTTTTTTTTGCGGAGAGTAGAAGCTCACGTATTTGGCCATGACATCCGAGTGTTCCTTCTCAGCCTGAGCCAGCTTCTCTTTGTAAGCGGCCTCATCAGGCTTTGTTGGCCTGACTGCCGGAGCAGCCGTGGTAGTGGCAGCTTCAGCCATGGTGACTGATATTGGGATGAATCGCAACTTTGGTGTTTGTTGTTGGAGCAGGATTACAACCCTACGCACAAATTGCTCCCAGCAACTTAAGCAAGTAGGAGCTTTTGTGACAGCACAGGAACTTGGGGAGAGACCAGTGCTAAGAAAAAAAAAATTGGAAACGCTGTTGGGGTAGGTATGGAAGGCCACCTCAAAAAGAGATTCGGAAGGTGACACTTTTTTTTCACCGGGAACCCCTTTCGCATTTAGCTTCCACCAAAACTGACCGATGGAAATTCGTTGAACCCTTGTATTTCAGCGCACTCACTCCACCCACCGTTCGTTTACATGGAGACACGACGACAACTTACGGGACCCCACCTTGGAGCTTCATTCTCCAATCATATCCCTTCTAGCGGGGCAGTGCCACATCTGATAAGCCACGATAAGCCGGTGGAGCGTCGAATTTGTGTCTGGCCCAACCACGGAGCGCGCCCTCCAAATTCTGCGCGGTGACTTTTTGTTCCAAAGCTCGGCATCACGAACTCAGACATACGCCGTCAATCGCATTTGGACCAGCGACACGAGGACTCGGTCTCGAAGACACATACAATAATCAAACGCTCTACTCGTCAATCGACAAACAAAGACTTCATTTTAATTTGCGTTAATCTCGAAACCACCAACAGCCATGGATAGCAACGCGAGGCTTGCTGGGGCGCGCAAGCTATGGAGGGCTTGGAGAACGATACATCAGATGCTCTCAGACAGGGTACGGCATCATTTTAACGATCCTGAGATGTATACACTCGGCAGAAAACCCCCTTGGGGTCTTTGCACTCGAGTGATATAATATCAGCTTTGGCACTTGTTGGATTGTCGGAGTACTGATTCCTACCTTCATACACTACAGGGCTATGAGCTGTCCGAAGAAGAATGCAACATCTCTATAGAACGTTTCCTTGCCGACTTCACCGATGGGAACGGCAATGTAGAGTAAGTCTGCGCGCCTAGGTGCTGGGAGGACCATAAAACAAAACATCACCAGGCCTATCTAACGCTATGTTCTCTCACCACGATCAGTCAATCAAAACTTACCTTCTCGGCGCGACCCTCGGATGCCATGTTAAAACTGCACGCTCGCATCCCCACACCCACTGATCCAGACCCTGCTCCCGACTGCGGCTCGATCTGGGTCGAGTTCATCAACGAGGAGAAGATCGGTGTCGGCCGGACCAAGCAGTTCGTTGAGCAGCTTCTTCAATCCGGCTTCCGCGATGGCATCCTGGTGACGCAAGGTGCGCTGTCTTCCGGTGCCCGTCGCGCCCTCAGCGCGACCGGATCTGGCGACAACAAAGTCGAGGCCTTCATGTTGGAGGATCTGCTGGTCAACATCACCCACCACGAACTGGTTCCGAAGCACGTCATGCTCAGCAGGGTCGAGAAGAAAGCTCTCCTGGAGCGTTATAGGCTGAAGGAGACACAGCTGCCGCGAATTCAGACCAAGGATCCGGTTGCGAGGTACCTGGGGCTGCAAAGGGGCAACGTGGTCAAGATTATAAGGCACAGTGAGACTGCCGGTCGATACGCCAGTTATCGTCTTACGGTATGAGGTATGGTGGGCCAGTTTTGTTTTAAATCGATTGGTCACCTTTTATTTCTTGTATTTTTCTCATCGACTACAGGGAAGCAGGCGTTAATTAGGGGTGGAACTGGCTTATACCTATTTTGTGGGCGGCGTGTTCATCAAAAGGTCGCTTGTTAGTGCCGGTAGGAATTGATGACCGCTTCTTTCTCGGGATATGCTCAATGTCAAAATGAAAAAAAAAGGGGTGAAAAAAAAATCAAAATAATTCATCTTTTTTTTAGAAGACGACGGATGAACCCCTGACGCGAAGATGGACGCGCTTTCCACCTTCACATGCAATCACTCTGTATTAAAACATAGGAATAACTTGATTACCAGGGTGCCTGTTCTGGCCTTTACACTACTACCTCTCAGGAACATGCTTTTATTGGACTTGTCGTCCCATTTTGGACAAAGGTCGTCTGGGCAGCAACGCGGCTTGATAAACCAAACCCGCCAAGCATGCTAGAGAATCACAGATAATTTTAAACTCCCAACCAAGGTATATACGTATCTTTGTATGTACATTGTAGACATTTTGTGTCTTCCGAGAAACACACACACCCCCCGTGTCTTCAATGAGGACGGACAGTCAGTGCGCTCCTTCCGAAGGACAGGGAAAACCAAGAAGAAGAAGCAAAACCATAGATCATCTAATTAACCAACCAACGAACCCAGCCACTAAATTTGCAAACCGTTTCCCCCGCCCGCGTCACCCACTGTGCTGGGATTTTGCTCGCGTGGTCGGGCTAGCTAGGTAGCTTTTGCGGGGAGGGAAGCATTTTGGCACGAGCCGCCTTTTTTGTCCGAGCGTCTTTTCTTTTCTTTTTCTTTTTTTTTTTGCGCAAGAATAAATCCCGTCGCCTGTCAAAGAAAGTTTGACGGGTTGCTTTTTTGTAATCCGACGATAGGTCTGTGCTTTCATATATGCCTTTTTATACAATCGCATTATCTTGTATTTGTATTTGTATTTTTTTTTATCTATCTATCAGTCGCTGTGTATGTACCTACGTACATAATTCCTACGTGTGATGGGTGGCACGAAAATGTCCTGCAATCTTCCTCGGAAAACACTCAAGCGAAAGCGAATCCGGTTTAGCAGGCTGCAGCGCTTTCATGCAGGCAAGAACGGGAATTGCTTAGCGGGTGCAAAGGGTTAGACAACAAAGATTTGTACCCGAATAGAAAAACAGAGTCAGCTATCAGTCATCCCAACCACCACGAAATCCAGACCCCCCGCCACTAGACCGCTTGTTCCTGTAATCCATTTTTACGAAGTAACCATACAGCCATGGCTGTAAGGTATCGCCAAGGCTTCTCTATCCTGCGGGATGGCGGCCTTGCAAAGTACTCGGTAAAATAGGCCTTGGTTGTTGGTCATTGATGCAAACACTCAATCACGCCATCTGAATGCGAGTTCTGGTGCCTGCCTGATATAGGGCACGGCGTTTGGTTCTTTTGAAATTCCAATTAGAGACTCATACGATCGTTATCAGCTTTCCACCCAAATTTACCGGTAATCCCTCACGATGACAGCCTGGATGATTTCGAGTGGTAAGTCCGTAGTACACACGGTGGCGATGGTGTGATTTTGGGGAATCCTTGCTGGGCGGGGATTTTAAAGGGTCGATTCGGGGTTGTTTCTCTGTTGGGCTGAACTCGTGAAAGTGGGAGTGGATTTCCGCATTTGCCCTTTTGTCAGTTGTACTGTACAGAGTAGGTAGTACAGAAGATCTGCAGTCCCAAGGATATCGAGTCAACTGTACCTACCTTACCGAGACCTCGATTGCAACATTCTAGTTCTAGATCGAGACCGAGTACGAGTTAATCTTGATCGAAAGCTTTCGGAATATTTCACTTCTGTTCGAGTCGATGCGTTATGCAGTCTTCAACGAATTGGGGACAAACAACATTCTTGAAAATATGTTAATTTACCCACAACTCCCGACAAGTGGTGGTGGAATTGTGGTGTGCTACCTAGAGCGCCGAGGCCCCGTTCGTCCGCTGATAGCGGCCGAAACGAGCCGAGAGTGAGCAGGACCCTTCGTCCTGCAAGGGCAATAAATGCGTGCGTGAGGGGTATATGGCGTGGGAAAAACAATCAACCAAAGGCAATAAAGTAAGAGAGCAGAAGAAGACAAAAAAAGAACAACAACAACAACCGAAACGTCAAGGCATAACTCGCCGTCTCGCCAAACAGAAATAGGAAAGTGAATAAAAAAGAAGTGCCGACCGAGCCTGTCATCACCACGTGTACACATACCGTACGTTTCTGTTCCGAGGCCTAGAAAAACAAAGTCCTCCAAAATTTCATAAATCCCCCCAAAGTCACCAAAACGCCGCGCCTGCTGCTAAAGTGGCAATTGTAATGTGTGACAAAAACTGCGGATGCTCTATATGCGCATTCGGTCTATTGGTGCTCTTAAAAATATTACGAATAGAGACAAGAGTTTGTGCAGGTAATAGCACACAAAAAGAGACAATAAAGAAAGACCAAGTCTATTAGCAAGGTACACGGCTGCCGGCGCCGACAAAAAAAAGTAAAAAAAAAAAAAAAAAAAAAAAAAAAAAAAAAAAAAGGAAAAAAAAAGAGAAAATGTGTCAAAAACCCCCCGGTCATTGATTCCCCCAAGTCCTGTCGTCCCATCATAGAAATAATACATTTTTTGCGACTTATTTTTTGTCGCTGATAAGGTTTGAGACGAAAGCAAGGACCCTGGACACCAGTAGCGTAGTGCGACCAGCCTTATTCGGCATGCTTCTTATCAGGCAGGTGCTCTGATATAGTCGAGTCGTCGAAATCTGAGCTCTCTCTTCGCGTAGTCCTGCCTTCGTTTGGATGAGACGATTCGAAACGAGGCTCTTGTGGTATTGCTTCCAGCTCCGTCATTCCAGGACTTGAATAATGTAGACCTTGGCTCCTGATTTTAGCACCATTTCGACTCGTAAGTCCGCTTACGCTGCCGTTGTTGCCGGCACCTAGAGAGCCAAGTAGGCCTCCCATGTCCTGCAAGAGTGCTGTTGAGCCCCTACGTGAGCCCAGGGAGCTTGCTTTCACAGTTGGTGAAGGGGGACCGCCGCGAGGGATCGTAGCAAGCGGGTCGATACCGGATTGGTAGCTGATGGAGCTGATACGACTATCCCTACGCGCATTTGATCGTTCTTCATCGTCCGAGAGCAGACCGCCAACATCAAAGAAGGAAACCTTCCGAGGCGTCGTGGTCGAGTTGCTACGCGAAGAATATACCAAGTGCTCCCGATTGTTAAGCAGAGACGAGTCGCTCATTGTTTCGCTCCTGCCTCCCCCACTGGCCCTCCGGTCGGAAGGGAACTGCCAGCTCTCGATATCCCCAAGCCGCGCCATGGGGGCCGGATGGTGGAAGTAAGAGTGGTGGCTCAGTCCCGGTGACTCGGGCCTGTCTCGGAGATCGGGCTGGACTCCTAAGCCGAGGCCGCGGACCAAGTCCTCATCGCTTCCCCAGTGCCGAACCACAGTAGGGCGACGTGAGCGAGAACTTGCCCGATCAAGCGAGTCGGCTGCGATGGAGCCGTATTTGAACTTCCTCTTCTTGACGCCGCGATCCCTCACAAACGTGCCCAACACCAGCGCATTCGAGGCTGCTGTGGCGAACAGGAGCTCGATGGATGCTAGCAAGGACCTTATTTGCTGGCTTCCATGGTGTGATATGACTGTTGGCACACGGTAGAGGGTAACGGCCGCCACTGATAGACTGAGCGAGAACAGCAAGACAAGCTGGAACTTGCGCTTGACAGTCATGGCGCTGCGTATTATGATGGGCGCTGGGAAAAGAACTAGGATGAGATCGGTCATGACGTTGCAGACGGACATTGTGAGCAGATGCGCGTAACCCTGGCGGCACTGGCCGCCAGGATCCGGAATGACCTGCCAGTAATGGTCAAATGGACGACATTCGCCCAGAGCACTAGCCACGACAGCCAGGAATGTCAGGCCCAACAAGCATCGGATAATTGTAAGAGCGATATCGTATGACTTTTGCCATGAGACGCCGGTAAGCCGCTTGAAGAATTCGAGTACGGCGGCTTTGAGGACCCAGAGACTGTATGTGCATTGTCAGCTTGATGTTTCGGGAGAGGGGAGGGGGAGAGGTAGGTGCTAGGGTCTTGGCAAAAAGTACTTGCGAACTGTACATACGTTGCGACGTGCAAGATGCGACTCAGGAGTACCAGCCTACTGGCCAGCTCCTTCAAGTGCACCTGCTCTTGCGAAAGCTCGACGCCCGTGAAATCGGCGTTGTTGGTGCCCCATAGCAAAACAACATGAACACAGCCCATGCGGGCAAGAAGTGGCAAGATAGCCAGAGCTGCAATCTTGTCCTCGGTGAACAAAGTCTCGCTCCTCACGAACCGGCCTCCTATCCTTAGCAGAATGATGGTGGCGCAGAATATGGTGGCCCACCAGCATACCAGCAGTGTCGGTTTGTCTGACAGGAAGTCACGGTACGGGGGCGGGCTCGAGTATAGTGACATGGTGCCAGCTGATCGAAGGGAGAGGGAGCGTGGAGTCCACGCTCGTCAACCTCCGCAGAGGGGGACGAGCGGGGGAACGAGGGATGCTTCAGTCGGCCACCCAATCCTTCGTCTTCCGTCTCTTTGGCTTTGTCTCGTCACGGTTATGTTTATAGGTTTTGTCCTTCTGGAAGTTTTGCGACGAATGGTTGATGACGTCGTTTTAATCGTGTAACAACTATTCGTTAGGGTCGTCGCAAAAATATAGTCTCCTTCGTCTTCTTTTAAAAGTTCGGCCGGGAATTTAGCGTGTGGTTGTTGTATAACGTTGGGCTTGGGGATGGGTTCGTCGCAACGCAAGGGCGGATGGTGGCAGTTATGGTGGGCGGGTGCTGGCGTGCTTGGCGGGAATAACCGTTCCTGGCGTATATTTAGTCGTTTCCGGACGATAATGCGCCTATGTATGCGATGTGTACTTTGTGTTCGCAACCGAAAATTCGACGAGTGTTGGCGCGATAGTTTTTGCTTTTTTTGGGGTGTCTTTACTGGACATGCGACCTGATATTCATCCGATTATAACCAGGAAAAGGGTTGTCGAAGCTGAACTTCGCAGGTCGGTGTAGTAGACAAGGCGGAAGAAAGAGTGGTAATATGCCTCCACAAGTGAGTCCTGGGGCGTATGCTGTGCAGGGCCAAGGGTACCAAAGATATGGCGGCAAGGGGGGGTCGGTTAAGTGGGCTGGGGGGTGGCTGTTGAACGTGTGCTGAACATGTTGTTAACGAAGCCAAGGTTGGTGACCGGGGGGTGAGTGGGATGCCTCGCCGAAGTGGATGGATTGCCTGTCTGGTTTGGATGGGACGGTCGGGGCGGTGGGGGGGTTGGATGAAAGTGATAACGAATTGATCCATGATTGCTGTTCGGTTAACCGCTGGGCAAATTTGATTCGATTCTAGTGAAAGATAGTGATGAGAAAAGTGCGGTGACGAGAGGAAGATAAAGATAGCAGTGAAGAGTGAATGAAATTGGTGTATGTTTTCTTGCCAATTCGCAGCATCGGAATGCACCTGCTAGAAAGCTGGAATGCCTATCTTATTCAGGACCTCTACCTAGAGCCAAGCTGTCCCTTTTTTTTTTCTTTTTCTTTTTTTTTCTTTTTTTTTTCTTTTTCAGACCTACGGATACTCTTCTTTTCTTTCTTTCCATATTCTCTGTCATGCTCACATCGAGAGTGAATTTACAGGTGAGACAAGTCGGGCGGGAGGAAGCGGGTTAACCATTATACTCCGCAATAAGCGTTTTTTTTTTTTTTTTTTTTTTTTTTTTTTTTTTTTTTTTTTTTTTTGTGACCGACTCCGACTGTCGGTCTATCACATTTTGGACGTGCATAAGGCCACATCAGGATCCTACTTGGATCTTCTCAGCTCCTTTATTACCACGCATAGAAAGTACCAAGCACGGTAAGTGCGGTACGACCTATTGGCCCACGTTCATGCAGGTGAGAGCCGCTGTGCCACTCTGGCCACCCACCCCGATTCTTCTCTTTGCGGTGGTCCAAGAAAAAGAGCGAGCAGTAGGATTCGAGTGCAACGATACCGCGCCGGTCACCAACAGACAGCATTCAAGGCGACCACGATATAGCAGAGCATCCGATAAGCGTTGTGAACTTGGCACCTGCCCAGGTCATCGACAGGGTGGCTGGTGTCACGGCGAGGGTGCCTGCTGTTATCAGGCACAACCAAGTCAACGTACCTTACCTCTGGGTTTAGCGGGGGTTTGCTTGCTGTGAAGCATTGAGCTAATCCCTCCACTCATAATCGAGGTCAATCCAATCAGTCAATCATGAAGAGTGGGGCTGACCACGCAAGTGGCATTCAGGGGTCCTCGAGTCTACCACGAGGTAGGCAGCCAAAGTACGGATAAAGAGATTGATCGGATGGCGAGTTGGGCGTATCACTTTTTTTTTTTTTTTCCTTTGGCTGGAGCGACAGGTCCGATGCATATTATTCAAGTCATGATTTACTAATGCACATCGGCAACACCCTAAGAGGAATTTGAGAGGGAGAGAGAAGGAAACGACCATACTAATGATTGGATGTGAGTTAGTGACTTTGGACTTTTAGAGGACCCCGGCTCACCGTTTGTGGGGTAGTCAACAGCTAGGTACTCTCAGACAACAAAGCTGGCGCCGAACCAGAAAGTCGGAAACATGTACACGTTAGGCTGTCTTAGCCCAAGAGATGCACTGTACCTACAATAGAATGTCACTCCTAGCCGAAACAGCACTGCCGATGAAATCGAGCTACCGAGTAAAATGTAGCAATCCTGTTTTATAATACACTTTGCGACTAAACTAGGAAATCAATACATGGTGTGTCTCAAAAAGGGAGACTTGACAAAGAACAAAGAGAAAGAAAAATAGACGACACGCTACCAACTGGAGATTGCGTGGGCAAGCGGATAGTCCGGTCCAGTCCACACCGAGGGCGCACAGCTTGCGGGCCCATCATTTCCTCGTCATACGAAAAGTTTAATCCCGTCCGGCCGGGGGATAACCACTTTCTTGGAAACTCCCATCATCTCCAAGTGCGCAGCAGCACTCACCTTGTGACGACGCAACACTAGACGTGCTAGGAATTAAATTCGTCGGTACTACTACGTATTTACATGCTCACAAAACTTTGTTTTGGTTTTCAAATTTCCAAGCGTCCCTCAACTCGAAGTACTTTGCAGTTCTAGAACTAGGTCTATTATAGACTAGATCTAGACTAGTCTAGTATACTGTAGTAGACCATGGTCGGTGACTAATTAAAAACTGCAGGTCATGCACACAAACAAAACTCCGTTGGAACCGTGGTCCAACCGACTTTGTTTTGCCTTGTGGGAAAGATCCACAACTCTCCCCCAGACTCCTACCGAGATTGTCAAGGTTAATTGCTTACCAGTCAGGCTAGTTCTATTCTTGAGTAGGTAGGTAGGTAAGGTCCCTGATATGAAATTGTTTAGCTTTTTTTTTTCGTTTCTTTTTTCTTTCTTCATCTTTTGCTACTCAAGCATTGAAACCCAGGTACCGTTCATCCCAGGGTCCAATGATGCACCACTTCTGGTTGATGTAGTCGCGTGCGGCACGTTGAGCAACACAACTGTCTGATCTTTCCTCTCGGCTAATATTGGAGTGATTTGCGACGAGATTGCCATGAGTTGATTTCTTACTATAGTGGTTTGGACGCGTGTCGGACGCTTGATTCTCATACTCTGGGATACTCCCTGTAGTAACCTGGATGATAATCTACTGTATTCACCGGCTACTCCATCCGGCCTTGATTCTAGAGTTAATTCGGATGGACCCTCCAAGACTGCCCTGATGTTTATACAGTAATTATATCATGCAAGAATTATTTCCCTGGGGATTGGGGATAGAGTCAAGTAAACAGTGTTTAATCAGCGTGCGACACGAGCTCCAGTTTGATGCTCTCGTTTCTATTATCATTCTCCCCCTTCTCAAATGACACGACACATAATGAGAAGAGAAAAAAAAAAGGAGGCTTGATTCAAGGCCAAAGCTCAACCGTCTCCCAGTCTCCATCCACCTTCTCGCTTCCACCATCCCGGTTCTTCTGCTCATCCCCTACATAACGATAAAGAAACCTTTGAGGATCCTTTGTCAGTATAACCCTGTCGACCTCGTCCGGCACGATAACGCAAACCAAAAAGTTCCCCCGAGCTACGTCGTCCTCCAGATCCTCCACCTTCTGCCCCAAACCCAACCCCGACCCCTCGCCGGGCTCCACCGCCCGAGGCGTCCCGGGCGGCGGGTTCTTGAACGTGCCCCTCATCATCGGGCTCAGGTTCCCAAAGTGGCCCGTGACCTCTCTCTCCCAACTCCACCCTTGCTGCTGCTGCTGCTGCTGCTGTCCCGTCGGGTCCCTCATCCTCCGCTCCAGGGCCGCTCTGGCCTCGTCGCCGACGCGCCGGCCGAGCTGCCACACGACGCCGCGCATCCGCCACTGGGTCTGCGTCTCCTCGACCCACCAGACCGCCTCGGCGCGCCTATCCGCCTCGATCTGCCCCGTCTTTTGCATGCGCGCGTCCGTCGTGAACACGGGCATATCGCTCTCGTAGATGCCCTCCGGGTTGCGCTCCGCTGGGTTGCGGTCGTTGGCGGGCAGCGCACCCCACATGCCGCGGAAGATGCACGTCCGCGCCCGCGGCCCGCCGCCCTCCGCGTCAAGCGTACTCAGGACGAACGACGCCTGCGGCATCTTGGCCACGTGGGACGTGAAGTCGGCGCGCCATGGCGCAGCCGTCGCCTTGCTTGTTGCCGTCGTCGAAGAGGCCATTGTGGTCAGGTGCTGTGCGGTTGCCCGGAGCCGGTTGATCATGTGGTGTATAGCTCCGGGGAGTTGATGTTTTTTTTTTTTTTTTTTTTTTTTGCCCAAAATTGAATGCTTTATATGTGAACGTGTATGGAGTCTCAGTCGGTTTTGTATACGAAAAGGATTGCACGGTAAACTCGGCCTAGGAAAAATTTCCAAAGTTTATAAACCGTTCAGATGTAAATATGCACCATCAACTCGTGGCGTCATTGGTTAGAAACGAGGATCGAGTTAATAATCTTGTCCGATCCGATCTTGCATGAAAGCTTGGACCCTTGCCCTACATTTAATCTTTTCTAGGGGAATATACATACAGATCGCGTACAGGGTAGGTGGGAAGCTGCACCTGGCATTTTACTCGAGGCTTTGCGGTACAAAAGGCGTCATTAATAACCAGTATATCTTTCAGATGTTATTTGTTTTTCTGCGTTCTAACCTTGAAAATAAAATCTCCTTCCGCAAGTAAGCCGAACGCCTCCGTGGTATTCATTCAAAAATCCCCCCCAGAAAAAAACGCCACGCCAAACGCTGATCAACATTAATCCCATGCTATAGGTATTCGCTCAGGACCTGGATTCTTGTCCTGGCAACCTCTGATCCATTCTCGCCATCCCCCATAATCTTCATAATTTCAATCATTCGATCTGTTGTCGCGTCAGTTTTAACGTTACCAGCCAGTCAAGACCTCAGGCTCCTAATGAAGCGTAAAGTTGAAGGGAAAAGAAAAATAACGAAAAAGAAAATATAGAGCAAAACTCACTAATGTCATCTTTGGCCCTTGTGTATATTGGATCCTTGATGCTCCCGTTGTTCGTCCTCCCATCTTCATGCTCGCCGGCCTCAATATTTCGTTCCGCGTCCCGTAAAATCCCTCCGATGCACAGCGCCTCGAGGAACGCCCGATGGTTAAACACCCACCACACCCTGGCGTCGAGCTCAAACACCTGAAAAAGGATGAAAAAAGCCGATATTGCCTGGTGCGCAGCATCCAGTGCACCCTTGGCATTGATGGGTACATCGGGGCTCTCCGAGGCGTGCACCAGCATCAGGTTGTGGAAGTAGTTACTGTTGAGGAACAGAGCCTGTCGCACCACACGCTGGGGCCCATTGACGGCCCCTTGCGCCATTTGAGACAGGACGTCCGCATCCAGGCTGCGGAAGGTGTCTGGAAACGACCGGTAAACGGCCTTGAAGTCCGCGACGAGCTTGCTCTTGTGCCGCGCCGTAGCACATATCGGTATGTCGAGCGAACGCGGACTGCAAATGGCCTCCTGCACCAAGTTGGCCAGTGACCAGGAACTCCTAATGTATGCGTTGTCGAGTGGGTTCGAAGATGCTATGGAAGAATCATCTTCCAAAAAGTCTTCCACATTAACATCCGTGTGGGTAGCTGTCGGTGGCAGCGACAGAAGGACGGTGAGAAACGTGTCCTGCAGCAATACGGCCTGCCAAACTTTCCTCCTTTGCTGCTTTTCAAAAACGGTGGCCTCTGGTGCCACCAGGTTGGGGTCGCGGTGAAGCCCCATCGCATATGCTTGGCGCATGAGCACACCAGCAAAGGCCCATCCGTCAGACGCATGGTTGTCGTTGATGAGAAAGTAAGTTATCAGAACCATGGCTTGAACGGATCTTATTGAGGCCCTGCTGAGGTAGCTGCCTACCCTGAGAGCCTGATTACTGGCAGATGCTAGATACTCTGCCGAGTTCTTCCTCTCGGCCGGCGAGAAAAGATCAGGTAGGAACTGGTTGGCCAGCGCCAGCATGACGCACACAAGGGCCACAAAATCGGCATCGGTCTTGTCTCTATCTTCCTTGCTGAGTGAGAAGAAATGTTCATAGTCGGCGTAAAAGGTCTGCCGGTGGATCATAGGATAGACGGGATCCACGCGGTCAAAGTAGGTCGTCAGCAGTATGTCACACTGAACCTTTTCCGGTATGCAAAAGATGACCTCGGGAAGGCCGCCGTGATAGCTCCATGTGTTCTCAAATGGATGCCTGGTTCCGACCCCAAAAATGTTGGAAGCAGTTGGGTGAGAGTGCGGAATATGGGAAAGTAGTCCAGTCGACAGCGCAACTGATCCGTGGAGAGGGCTTTGACCGGCCGCTGCGAGACGCAAGTCCGATTTTGCAGCCACGGGTGATACAAGGGGCTCTGGCTTCTTCTTTCGAGGAGCCTTCAACATGCGAAGACCATTGCTGCTACTTCGCGTCTCTCTGTCGTTCATAATGTGAGTGAGTCAACCTGAACACAGTTGGGTAGTTGCTTGCATGACAGGGGCGCAATGTATGCTGGGCTTGCTTACTCTATCAAGTTGGCAACATAGGCATACTGACAATCGGTCTGTCGTTTGATGCCTGTCTGGTGATTAGCGCCATGACTAGTCTGGGATATGATGCTCTTGCTTTTATGGACGAGAAGGCTATCGTGGATGTTTGGCAGTGGAGGTGCAACTTACATGCCAAACAAGGTCTGCCTCTGTCGCACTGAGATCGGCGTCAGCAGTCAAGTTTAAACTTTTTCCCCACTCACCAGGCTGGCAACTCTCACGAACCTTTGTTTTCCTCTCGACACATTGCGAACACGAAAGGGTGGGCTTGTTCCGCTTCTGTTTCTTCCTGAGCGGCTCCCCAAGCGCCACAGAGCTATCACTGCTCACCGGGTCCGGCTTGATATCGTCGGCCGGCACCGGAATACCGGAGCCAACCACAGGCAAGCCATAGGCGGTAGAGGTGGCAAGGCCAGAGCCCGAAATGTCCGGGAGGCCTATGCGCTGTGGCAGGCTTGGCGATGGAGACGCGTACACGGTCCCAGAGCCAGAGCTTGGCGTGGCAACAAACAGGGCTGTTGGCCCAGGAGCAGGCTGATGCTGCAGTGGATGGTTGCTCTGATGTTGATGTTGATGCTGGAGCTGAAGTTGGTGCTGCTGTTGTGGGCGAACCGACATGGTCACGTCGGAAGTGGCGGCAATGACCCAAGGCAAGGAGTCCAGGCGCAAAACACAAGCTTTTGGTTTGCCCAGGACGAGCTTTCCCCAGCCCAGTACGAACTGACTAGGTAGGTAGGTACAACGCCCAGCCCAGCAAATGGATGTATCAATCAATCAATCAACGAATCGGCACAACCTGGGGCTCAAAACAGCACGCACCCCTGGGCTGTTAGCCGCGCGGCTCTGGCTGCCCGGCTGCAGGGGATGCGACGAAAAGAAGAAAAAAAAAAAAAGCGATACACGAGTAATATAAAGTTATTTAGTATTAGTGCAACTCGCAATCGCAAAACGAACGTCGTAGGCGATTGTGGTGTCTCGGGAATAACGATGATCGCTTTTGGCGGTAATTGGCAATGGAAATAACGGATGATCCCACAGTTGTTGCCATTTGGGGCGGTATTTCTGGGCCTGGGGAAAACCAAGAAATTCGGGGTTTATGATCGGGAAATAGGAAAAAGGGGGGGTAAAAAAGCAAGAAAGAGAAAAAAAAGGCCCAAAACAGGTTGGTCCAAGACTATGGGTCTAGAACATTGGCCAGACCGGGATTGATCAAGGTACTTCAGGTGCTTTTGTATGGTAGGCAACCGATGACTGAACTAGGGAAAGCGCGCTTAACTCCCCAAAAATTTAGGTAGGTACCTAGGGTAAGGTACACCTATCCTAGGCAGGTAAGCAGCCTCTAGCTTGAAAGCATTGTCAGCTTGAAGTGTATACCCGATGACCTAGACTAGTGAGGTACGGATAGCTAGGAAGCTGAGTTGAAATAAACAAATACCGACAGACCGGGTTGTTCCATCACATCACTACTCTGGGCTGTTACCCAAAAGTCTCATGGCTTCAACCGGTTCGATTGCCGCTGTCAAGACTTGTGGGCTAGGAATCGGGACCATCCCACTAGAGCGGCACTTTCTTTTTTTTTCGAACCAACCTAAGGCCAGGAGCTGGGTCGGCCCGTCCAATCCCTGGCCGACAATGATAACCCTGCAAGCCTGCTAGTCGTACGGAGTACTAGAACTAGAACTAGCATTTGTTGGTGACGGCTAGGTTTCTTTCCCCATTTCGTTCACTTCAGAATACGTTAACCAGCAACTTTTTTCACCATGGCTGATCGGCAAATCGTGGCTGACCGGGCTTCTTTTATCATTGTAAATTACCTCCCTATTCCCACAATGCCTGCCTTAGAACAGCAAATTCAAGTCAGGGGCTGGTGGTATAATTTACTTGAACATCTTAGGTCAAACATTCGCTCTGAAATCCTGCAAAGTTATCGTATATATACAACAACCATCGTCACAATCACATATAGCCTTGCACTCATTCAACAAAGCTGCGACAGACGTTACTCTAGGTCATACGGGCTACAGTTACGGCTTGCATTTCTTTGCTCCATGATTGCAGATTGAGCGCAGTCTTTCCGGTCCCTATAGTCAAAAGAACATTCCCATCGTGGCAACTTACCATCATTTGGTCATGAAATCAGCGAAAGTCAGCTCGTCTTTGTGTGGAGTTGAAGTCAAGGGGGGAAAGAAGGGAGAAGAGAATAGAAAAAAAGAAAAAAGAAAGAAAAACTGGCTAGCAAACACGTATGAACCTGGTATCCTCTTTAACCTTAATCTATACAAATAAATCAGGTATTCGACAATCCTAAAAGCTCATGTACATCCCTCCTCGTGATGTCGCACCATCGTATCGAAATCCCTTGTGGTCTGTTACCAAGGAAAAAACGAGAAATCTGACGGTTAGAACCAATAGGTGCAACGTGTGTCGGCGTCCACCGTATTGACGAGACCTTTGGCGGGACATGGACTTGTACCGCGAACACTTGCGCTTGGAATCTCTGGACTTCCTCTCAGTAAGGTTTCAGCTCCGTCGATGACTGTCTCCTGACGAGTTGCCACCTCCGGGAAGTCTATCTCTTATCCAGCTGAATGGGTCGAATGTACTTCCGCTGCTTGGCTGATTGTTGTCACCACGCCGGCTCCCGTTGCCATCACTGCGGTCCTGATCTCGCTGTTCACGGCTGGATTGTTGGCTTGATTCGTGTGCCTGTTGACGGTATCGCTCACGGTCCCTGTGACCGTCCTGGTCACGGTTTGTGCTAGTGAACCGAGAGCTACTCTGCGAATTGCTCCGATCGCCGTCACGTTCCCGAGTCCGATCCCTAGAAGCACTGGTAAAATCGTGGACAGGGTCGTAAGACAAATTCCAGGGAGCTTGCATGCTTGGGCTAGGTGGAGACAGAGAATTGCGCCGCCGACCTGCAAATGGTGGCGTCGTGGGCCGATCAGAACCTCCATGGCGGTCGCTGTTTGCAAGGTCTCTAATCGCCCGGAGGCGCTCCTCGTTGGTTGATGGACTGCGAAAAAGCTCCCGGCGGTGACTGGTATGACCACTGTCGTTTTGCTGAATGTCTATAGGTGACTGCTGAGAGTTTTGGTTTGAACGTTGTGGCGAGCTATTCGCAAAGGAGCCAGTTCCGCTTCCGGATGACTGGAAAGCCCATGGAAATAGGCCCCTTGGGGGCTCGGGCCTTGCGGCACGAGGCCCTGAATAAGATTGGTTTGGTGGTGCTTGAGTTCTTTCGGCTGAACTCCTCTGCTCAATCGGGGTTCGGCATATGGGGCACGTGTTGTGCTCTTTGAGCCAGATTGTCACGCATTCCCCGTGGAAAAAGTGCTTGCAGGGCAGGACAGTGGCTTCATCCCCAAGACTCAGGTCATCCATGCAAATCGTGCACTCAACCTTGTCGTCAGTGCCCAACATCTTCTCGTCCAGTTTCTTTCGCTCCAGTTTCTCTATGGCAGCATCTGAAGCCGGCGGCGCAGCATTAGACATTGGGTTTGCTTCCATCATTTGGGAGATTATTCTGTCAAACTCCTCCTGTGAAGTCACAACATCACCCCAGTTGCGAGTACCTCCGTATCCCGTCACCAAGGCACCCAGAAGCTGTTGAAAAGCAATTGGAAACCCGTGGGGAGGAAGATCGCTGCCTTCGGCGTTGCTGCTTGTGTCGCCGCCTCTGTGAGGACTGTTGCCAACTGGATTGGTGATATTGCCCATAATGGCACTCAAGATGCTAGCATTACTGTTAGCGCCTCCCGAGTCAAGCATCACTATCACGATGCGGCGCCTGGTCCGGGGATGGGGGTCTGCGTACGCGTCGAACTCGCCTATTGGCGGATTGTTCCCGTCCCTTTGCAATGGGGCGGTCGTGATGGTGAAACTTGAAGACCCCCCTGGGAACATTGTGGTACGAGTGGTGTAGTGGCGTGTACCAGTGTTCTCGCTGGCTCCTTGTCCAGTTGCAGACCTTGTCTCGTCCGAGTTGGAAGCACCAGGAGCAGCCGATGGTCCCATGTCACGATTCATCATTTCATAAAACCGCTCCATGACGGCGTTGCCATCTGAGGGATGGACACGTGAGGCTTCTGTCCCTCCGCCGTGATTGACAGGCATCCGGAAGACTCTCGAGGTGAAGTATACTCCCCCAGGAGCGCGGTGGCTATGCTCTTCAATGTCCTCTTCCTCCGGGTCAGAATCATCGTATCGATCTCGGTGACCTTGCTGCTCCGTGTTGCTACCGTGTGTGTTGGTAGGGCGTGGGTCATTTTCGGGCGTCACCTATGATCAAGTCAGCATCGGCAGTTCAGACATGGCCTTCAGCTCGAGCTTACTATCTCGGTAGCCTCGGAATGGCATTGCGGGCAGACCAGGCCGTGCTGATCCTGGAACCACTCATTTTCGCACGCATGACAATAGACAACATCACGGCCGGCAGAGGCATCCAGGTGTTGCCTGGGTCCAGTACCCGACATCGTTCCCGCTGAGGACCTGCGCCGGACTTGACTACTCTGTGAATCGAGGGCGGCGAGGGCAGCAAGCCCCAGGCCTGCGAGGAGGCCTGCAGTACGGATCGCGCGGAACGCCAGAGTGTCTAGTCTTGGTGGTTCGCGGTGATAGCGGTTGGTCACACTTCAAGCTCCCTGCCCAAAGCGGATGCGGAGGAATTAACCAGATAGCCTTGAGTATAATTTCTTGGCGCGATTCGGTCGATCGGTCAGTCGGGTATACGCAGGAATAGATGGTATATCCGATGTCGTGGCTGGTTGTGAGTAAGCTAGTACTTGGGGTTCCTTTCGGCTCGGTATGTCGATAGATGGAAAAGTGGCCGGAAGATCCGAATTTCTTTCGTATGTTGTTGAGTGTTGGGCTGAGGTAAGGAAGGGATAAAATAACAATCACTTTGACTATGTCAGGCTGAAAATATTAGGTTGCAAAGGGGAGAGTTTAGTAGTAGCAAAGTGGTTGACAGGCAAACTACCTTACCCATGGGAGGTAGGTAAGGTACCGCAGGCAAGGTGTGAAACGAATGTTGAAAGTGGCCTGCCCCAGAAAAAAAAAGAGTAATGACGATTTAGGTTGTTTGTCTTTGGGAACAATCTTTAGAACAAAATGAAGTGACGCGTGCTATACCAGACGCGATTCTGTAAAGATCATGTGAAAGCTGAGTTTGATGGCATCCCTACTCAGTGCTTGAGCATGGCGAGCATGGATCGTCTTTTCGATAACTCCCCTTGTAGTTGAGGTGACACCTTGGAAGCAAGTTTAGGGGGACAAGACCAAAGATGGCGATAAATTATGTAGTTCTGTTGCGTCACAGGTTTGTCGTCGGTGCCTTACTGCGTAAGTAGTAAAAAGAGCGAGGATCTGAGATGCTAACCATCTGATCCCTGCGCTGAGCCCCGCTGCCAAGTTGGGGCGGGGGGTGCTGTACTGCTTTAATTGGCACGTGCACTAGCGTGGCAGGCGATTCACTGTACTGTACAGTACCAAGTATGGCGTTCTGTCTTGCAAATAGATTGCGGGATAAATCGGTTTTTCTTCAACGTATCCGTTATGTAGACCGGACGCCACTTCAAGTCATGGTGTTCGGTACATACATACCATGGTTATGTTTACTATTGGTAATGCATTTTTGACATGCGACTGGTGGTTGATTTCGAGACTGAAATTGAGCGGTAATGTCAAAACTGGCTAGCAAGTCTCAAACTTGCATAGTGTCAAAGAACCTTCCTTTCTCGAGCCTTCCGGATCGATCTTTTGGTTTCCTTTTTGCGCAGCCCACACGCAACCTGTTCTCAATAAATCATGGCGTCCCAGGCCAAATTTTTCCTCACGCAATGTGACACGGCATATCTGGTTGTCAGCGCCAAATACACCTATTGACTTACTTATTGGTACCAGGTGGCTCATTCTGTACAGTATTGTCAACCTCGATCAAAGAAGTGCTTACGTCATAGGCTTTTAGGTACCAGACTGATTCTAGGAGTACAGTACCTGAACAAAAGCAAGTGCAAACATCACTCGCACAAAACGAATCAACTCCACTTCAAAAGCTCACTGATAAGGCCCGCATACATGCAACTACCGCACCTACCTACCCTAGGTAACAAGTTACGTACGTATGGTCCCTACGGTAGGTAGATAGTTATGTTTTGTTAGGCAGACTTTAATAAGGCAAGGTTGCATGCAAAATTTGCACCCTTCGTCACGTATTTTCATGCATTCAGAACACCTCGTTGTCGGGGATACCACCCACCCTTAGCTCACTTCCTCAACCTCGCTATAATTATGTCTCCGGGATTATGTCTCCGCGCGGCTAACGCAGCCGTTGTCACATTCCCCACATGCAACCTGCCGCCCTTGGCGTCGCCGGTATGTTACTCACAGGGCGTGCTTTTTACTATTGTATCAGTCCGTCTTATCCCCCAGGGAAAAGGAGGCTGCCGATTGGTACATCGAGATATTAAGTCTGCCTGGACCGTCACCGTGCAGATTTTGGTATCGGACATGCCAGACCGGGAGCTGAGAATAAATAGGTGCGTAGTGATGTGGTTATTTAATGTAAAGGTCTCTTGTTATTTTAGTGACATCTCAGCTTTTTTTTTACTTTATTTTTTTATATATATTTTGAAAAAAAAAAAAAAAAAATTCACTCATATTCTCACATTACGAATTCAATCTACTTCACACTCTACTCAGCATCAAAACGATGGCCGAGGAAAAAAAGACCTACAGGGGCAACTGCCGCTGTGCTGCTTTCATCTTCGAGGTGACGATCCCAGAGATTAAGGAGGTCGAGATTTGCAAATGCAGCATCTGCTACAAGAAGAACTATGCCTTCCTCTTTGTCGACAAGAAAGATTTTCGTGTCATCAAAGGTAGCATGGACGACTTTACGACCTACACCTTTGGTGATGGCATTATGAAGCACATGTTTTGCCCAAAGTGTTCGATCATGACGGCCTGCACCCATGATAAATTCCCCGATCAATATGTCGTCAATGTAAGCTATCGTCACGGCTTCAGCGTAATATTGTTCAGAATTGCTGATCCAGAGACCGTGCGATGAATAGGCTAGATCACTTCAAGGACCGGTTGATATCTGGAACATGCCCAAGAAAGTGTGCGTAATATGTCAGCTTTCATAATTTTCGCAAAGGCCTCAAGTTACCAATCATTTATCACATTTGTTGGTATTTATTAACACTAAAAAAAACACACAGTGACCCGGGCAAGGAACACAAGCCTGACTATATCCCACCTGACGACTCGGACCTGCCAGAGCCCAAGGCGGAGATAGAAGGCGAAAGCAAAACCTACCATGGCAGCTGTCACTGTGGCGACATTCGGGTCAAGCTCAAGATGGGGCCGGTCGAGAAGTACAAAGGCATGATCGGCGAGTGCAACTGCTCCTTGTGTCACCGCAGTGGCGTCACTTGGATCTATTCGATGCGGCCGCAGCTCACCATCAGCCCGGAGTGGTCCAGCGACAAGTTCTCGATGTACGGAGAGGCCGGAGCGAAGCTTGGAGAACAGTACTTTTGCAAGCGCTGCGGCGTCTACGTGGCCAACAGGGTCAGGGCCGTCGAGTCGGACGAGGAGTTTGCCAAGCTGTCTGAGGAGATACAGGCATTCCTGGCGGATAAGAGGCAGTGGCAGCCGCTCAACCTCAGGATTTTTGATGGCATTGATGTTGATAGCGATCAGGTCGATGTTAAGAGGATAGATGGGTACAACTTGATCAAGCCGGCATATGTCAACCCTTGATAAAAGGGTTGGAGATTACCGCTTTTACATGGGGAACCAAGTAACAGAGGGCTTAGTTGCTTTGGGGTGATGGTGATTAATTAGCATCACTTAAGCCTTTTTCAACGTGACCAAGCTCTGAGAAAACGCGGAATGTTTTGATCTAATTTTATCTATTTAATAACATAACCCGTCTCTCCTCCCCTGATTATGGGCTCGAGCTTTTGGTACCGTACCCTCACAGCTTCCTCTCGCTCTCCCATCTGCGTCCAGCTCTTATTGCTCCTCCAACTCATCCCTCCATGGGATAGAATCCTGTGCACCCTTCCTCTCCACCGTCTTGGCAGCAGCCTTGTTGGCCGTCCTGACGGCAGCCTCGGCATCGAATTCGACGCCCGCCTTGGACGCAGCGACGGCAGCCAACGCATACATGCCAACAAACGTATCCCCCGCCGCGGTGGTATCCACGACGGTGGCCTTGAGCGCCGGCACCAGCGCCGCCTTGCCCGTCCGCCCTTGGAGGAAGTAAACGCCCCTGCCGCCGAGGGTGATGACGACGTTTCGCACGCCCGCCTTGATGAACCCATCCGCCACCGACCGCAGCCCCTCCTCCGTGTCCAAGACCGACTCGGCCACGCGGCCCAGCACCGCGGCCTCGGTCTCGTTGACGACGAGGTGCTCGAGACCCTCAAACGCCGAGGCCGGCAGCTCGACCGCGGGGGCCGGGTTCAGCAGCACGGGGACGCCTGCGGACCGGGCGGCCTGCATGGCCTCGAGGACCACGGGGATGGGAACCTCGAGCTGCATGATGAGCAGGTCGGGCTTGTCCTTGAGCCCGGCCTCGATGGCGACGGCCTTGTCCAGGTCGTGGTTGCTCTCGGGGCTGAGGATGATGCGGTTCTGGCCCGTCGGCTCGTCCACCACGATGATGGCCAGACCCGTCTTTGCCGGATCCGCCCGCACCGCCACGCCCGAGACGTCGACGCCGTGGCCCTCGAGGTTGTTGCGCAGCAGGCTGCCGTACGAGTCGGCGCCGACCGCGCCCACCATGCGCACCTTGGCCGTCGCCGCCGTCTTGTCGCTCTGCGGCCTCGAGAGCTTTGCACATGCGATGGCTTGGTTCGCTCCCTTGCCGCCCGGGGAGACGGCGAAAGAGTTCGCCGTGAGGGTCTCTCCTGGGAGGGGGTGGTGGGGAACATACGACACCAGGTCGATGTTTAGGGAGCCCAGGACGGTGATTAGTGGTGTTTGGGCCATTGTTTTGATGAGGGGCGGTGGTTGGTATTAATTGTTTGTTTTGTTGATTTTCTTGTTGTTTGGGCGGGGTACGTTCGCCCAATGCTGAGTTTAGGTTATATATAACCTAACCTATTAGCCAACCGATAGGTGTTGGTAGGAGATCCAATGGATGCGGGAAGCGACTTTTCCACGCCGATGACAAGGTGAATTTCAACACAACAGATAATTAAACTTGATGATGTTGTATACGTACTGTTTTGGTCAGGTGTGACGAAGAATTTGTTTGATTGTTTCCATGACATCCTCTATTTGCCCCACATGGGCGGCTGATATTCCCCTATCCAGATTCTCAAGTCAAGACTCAGGACAACATCATTTATCCACTATTGACTTGGCTACATAGTTTGTCTCCTGCTACAAGATCCGAGGTAGGATAGCAATGGTTCTACCAAAGGTGTGGTGGGTGCATTAATATTATATCTGAGAGGCTGGATCTCGCTGTTTTTTTTTTTTAAAAAAAAAAAAAAAAAAAAAAAAAAGAAAAGCTCTAATTTCTGTCTTAAGTTTTGTTTTGATATTCAGCAAATATATTCAACTGCTTAATCAATACATTTCTCGTCCCAATACACTCCAGGGTATCCTCTATAATTAAACGACCACCTTACCCACAAAACTGTACCCATATGATAAGCCTTCGTCTCTCGATATCCAACTTCGTCAATATATTAAGCGTGACAACTCTCGGGGTAAGTTTGGAAATGAAAAGGATACACATCCACCCTGATCCTATGAACCAACTCACGCCTGCGTGAAACCCTCAAAACCCAGCAATATGCATATGCGCGAAGCCTGCCGCCTGGGCCTTGATTCACTCAGACATCTTCTTTCTCTTGCTCGGCCTGCGGTTTGGCTCTTCACCCTCGACAAAGTGTCCCTTTTCGATCTGGTGCTGTCTCAAGTTGTCTGGTCGATTCTTGTATGCGCTGTTGCAACCAGGATAGGGGCACTTGTATATCTTAGGGGGTTGCGCCGAATGTTGCAGTTTCATGTGCTTGGCCATGCTCCCTTTGAACCATTGTGGATCCCCCTTGGGCCTATATCCGCACAGCTCGCAACAGCTGTTTGCCTCCGTTTTGCCCTGTGCCGTAGTGCTTCCAGAACTCGATGTCGATGAAGAAGGGGTCGTGGAGCCAGAAAACGATCCGCCAGGTTGAACTGACAATGCCTCCGAGGTCAATGTGAGAGATTTCTCGCAACCGACTGAACCTACGGCCGCCACGTTTGAGGCTTCCCCTGTTAAACTGCTGTAGGGTGGCCCAAGTTCGAGCTTTGAGCTATCCGTAATCACCATTTCCGGGTTGAGCTGCACTGCAATGTTCTCGTCCTCCATCGTTCCCGTCAAACATGGGGTCATGGCGTTTATAAAGTCGTCAAACAAGGCGTCTCCTTCATTGTCGTCACTCAGCGGCGATGTGGGTAGAACGGCATGCGCACCATTACATCCACCTAGTTCACCTATTTTGAGCCCCTCGACTGTCATCTCGAGGAAACCGATATCTAGACCATGGTAGACGGTCCTATTCGCACTGCTTCCGATAAATTGATGATACATTAGGTCGCATGCTTGTCCTGTTGCATTTGTGTACTTTCCAAAATAGGTTCTCGAAGGCAAGCAGTTCTTTCCAGTGTAGAGGAGCTCGATTTCAAGTCTCCGAATACTCGAGATCGAGCCAGAACTGAGTCGTTTGTGTATATCCTGAAGTCCTAGTAGGAGATCTCCATGGCCAGTAAAATTCTTGGCTAGTTGAACAATGACTGTGCGGGCGGCTGTCACAAATGATGTGCTTGATGTCCCTTGGAAGTCAAGCTCCAGTTGCTTAGAATAAATAGTAGAGGTCAGGAGATGAGATGGCTTAGGCGATGGCCTGAGTATTGCCGAGCATTCGAGTTCTGTATACTTGATGATTAACACAACCGCACACGAGGAACAGGGGTGCGACACAATGACCAAACTCACCATCTAAAAAGTCCCTAGCAGTACATAGAAGCGGGTCTTGGTTGTAGGCGACATGGCGCTTTAGATCAATAGGGTACTCCTTGCCCTTTTGACTAGGACTTCTGTGCAATGACTTGTACTTCCTGCGAAGGCCTTGGCTGATCTCGGCAATGGAAAATTTGACTGGCTGCCAGATAGCGGTCATAAGCGCTTCCATTTGCATGTCTTGTAGCATACGAGCGTAGACGAGAGACTCAACATATAGCTCTCGAGAGCGTTGTGAAAGGTGGTCATCGCCATAGACGACTAGAGAAAAAGCGTAGACCACGTGAACAAGACAGAGAACCTTGATTGGACTTGTGGGTGGACAGCCGTCAAGAAGGCTTCTGAGTGCACTAAGCCCATCCCTTGCGATAGTCATTGGGGCCAACGAGCGAAGCTTGTCGGCCAAGGGGTTGTCATTTATGTCTTGAACCTTGGCCTTTGAGCTCGCAATATGCTCCAACAATGTGTCCCAGGTCGGACCTACAAATGCTTCTGTTGCTGACTGGGGCATCTTGACATCTGCCTCGACCGACACGGGGCTGCTGTGAGCTTTGGATTGAGAAGCCATGTCTAGGGGTGGGTCAAAGTTGGCATCTTGCGTTAGAAGTAAGTCTTTGGTACAAGTCGTGTCGACAGGATAGGCGGTAGTATCGAAGCCAAAAAGTAGAGAGTTCGTCGGCAGGTTGATCGAGTCCACGTTTGGTGGTGGGAAATCAGCAGGGAGTTCTGTGAACATGCCATGGAGTAGCTCTGCCGGCGGGCAGATCGAATCAAATATTGATGCCGGTACATCGTGTTGATCAAACTGGCGCTGGTCCAGCACCCGGTCATCCTGGCCCATTAGAACATCCTCAGGGGATGTCAGGTGCTTCGCAAATTCACCATCGGCGAAGGAGGAGTGACTAAATGCCGATATTGGCGACACCAGCGAGCTAACATTACTCGCAGCACTTGTGCAGCTCGTATGACTGACATCGCTGGCGGTACTAGTAGTGCTGTTTGTGGATCGAACGGAAGAGCTTGGCGAAAGGTCCTTGCTTCTACTCGCCGGTGCCGGATTGGGTCTGGGTTTGGGCCGGAACCTGATTGACTGAAGATATTGCTCGATACTGAAGGTGTTGTTGACCTGTAGTGGCGGACGCTCCTCAGGCGACGGAACCTGCTCGGCAAAAATGGGCTGAGGAGCACATGCAATGTTATGTTGCCATTGCATCGATGGATCGGGGGCGACCAACATCCTAGTGTCAACCTCTGGAAGTAAAAGGACTTGAGGGTCGACGACGGCAGGAGTTGGTGGGGATGGCGGCAACGGGGGTGCCACCTCGGTCGAGTCGATCTCGACGATGGCGTTTCCTGAGAGCTCGTAGCCGAACGTCTGGTCTACTTCCAGCATATTGTATCTCGAGGGAGCGGCTGGAAACATGAGGGACTCATCGTCGTCGTCGCCAAAGTCAGTGGGAAGGCCAGTCGCACCATGCTTTCTCCCTTTGTGTCCCAGCGATGAGAAGAAGTTCTTAGCCTTGCAGAGCATGCGGCGACGTTTGGACTTTTGCGTCAAACATCGCTGGCACTTCTTGTCGTCAAACCGCTCAACACGCATGTGACTGTAGCACCAATATTCGCAAGTTCCAAGCTGATCACATCCTGCGAGGTGCCTAAGCATTTCCTCGTGACTCCCGCATCGCCGACGACATCGCAGCAACGGACACTCGAGTTTTTCGCTTGGTGTCATGCCTTGACAAGCATTACGTTTGACGGCCGCCCAGGCAATGAATCTATATCTGCCACAATCTCCGTCTGAAGTATCACGGGACCTGTCGAATGTGTTCAGCAGCTATCCTGTAGCATATCATGGCATAAAAATTTGTCTTGACGGTTTGTATTTGGTTGGACGCTACTAATGAGGAGTAGGAGCACAACATATGAAAACTCAGGAAGTTGTAACTCAAGACAGACATGTCGTAAAAAGGTGATTCTTACACGCATGAGTTTTCTGGGCTCAAGCTGGTATCTTTTGAGCCACATGTCGAGGCACAAGTGCTCGACGCCACTGAAGAAGACGACGATGAAGAAGGCGAGAGTGAAACCCGGTGTAAGCTGAAGCGGCCACTGGGTGCCGGCGACAGAGCCCGAGCGGCGCCGCCCGAGACCTGACGATGATCGTAGCCCGGGTCACCCAGCAGGGAGGGGAACCGTTTTTTGCCGTCCATGGTCTGAAGCTTGTTTGCAAGAACAAAAACAAATAAGAAACTTTCTTGACGTGTCTTTGTTTCTCGTAGATTGGTTGCGGTTGCAGGTGACAAATGCACGCAACAAACGATTAGACTAGACCTAGTCTAAACAGCGGCAGGGAGTGGCGATAGTCGAATGCACTCCATCATCGTTTACCGAATATAGTAGCCATTGAGGAACAGGATATGGTTTTGTTATTTTTGTTATTTTAATCACATGGAATAAGTCCTGGAGGATTGGCGACGAACCGATCGCCGCCAGGAACAGTGGGCAGGTAGGCAAGTAGGTGGCTGTGGTCCCTTTGGTACAGTGCCTGTGAAGTAGGTCAGGTAGGTAGGTTGTAGGCTAGCAATGAGGCTCAGCTCAAGAAATGGACAAAATGTCAGCAGGCGATGAACCCATCTTCGCCCTGCTTCGAACGTCAGCCCCGACCACTGTGGGTAGGACTTTGGAACTCGAAGGTTTGTGTGTGGTAGGACTTTGAGCAAAATGGGAGCTGATAGGCTGGTTGGCTGCCTCTTGGGAAAATGTGGCTGGGCGCGGGCTATTTCCTGTAGAACACTTCGAATGAAGTACGTAAGACCAGGGTTTAGATGCGAACCCCCAGTAGCCTCCACACCCAACAAGCCCGCTCAGGATACCTACGGCGCCCATATTTTTCTGATGTTCTCTAAATTATGCACTGAGGTCGCGACAATGGTTTAATAAAAAAAATGTGTACGAGGTATGGGAATTGATCAACCAATTTGAACACTTATTTATTCATATAAACATTCCATCGTCCTTGATTTAATTGATTGCTCGCCGTCAATACGGTCCTGCAGGGATCTGTCTGTTGAGAGCCCAAGAGGCGTCTGAAGGGACTTGCTATCATACCTACCTACCTTACCTATTCGGAAATCTCCCCATAATCCTTAGGTCAGCCGACCAACCCCGCGCCAAGTGCCGACGAGCAAATCCGGGCCCGGTAGGGGCGCATTGTCCTTGGTCAAAGTGCATAAGTCCTGTCCCCGAATTTTCGGAAACACTGCCACCAATCGAACGGCGCGGGAACCAACGGGTTATCTTTGAATCCCCAACCTGTGTGATTACCACTCACCACCTTTCAATTCCCCTTTCAATTCCAGCCCTACAGTAACAAGAGTGATTGACTAGCTTATCTCCTGGGCGCTCTCGCTGCCAAGAAGTCGCAGGTAAAATAGAGGAAACAATGTCAGAAACCCAAGAAGAGACAAGACAAGTCATGACGATAGTTGTATAGGCCCGAGGTCAGGTTCGATCATTTCTACATTTGTACGATATACCAAACATCTTGTTACATGCCGCCTCTCCAAACATGAAACTTACCTTACCTGGGTGGGTGGATCTTCTACTTTTTATTGGCTGAGCGTGGCTAGTTGCGGACGAAAACATTTTTGAAGGCGCCAACCACTGACGATCGATGGAATTGAATCATGAGGTACCTTGGTGCTTGCATCTATCTGTGACCAGCAGGAGTGCAAGTAGCGGTGCATGCAGTCTTCCAAAGCAGTTTCGCAAACGCTTATCATTGCGCACATCTTCCATGTGCATAGATCGAAAGCTACAATGTACAATGCACTGTGACTTTCAATGAATAGAGAAAAACGATACATGCTGATCGTCAACTCGCCAGTTCAAGTCGGGTTCGCATATTCTGTGTACCAAAAGGCTGTACTGTGGTAGGGTAGCCTGTAGTACAAAGGTCCCGTCGCTTTGTGCTAAGGGCGAACACGTTAACGTCCCATAATCACCTCTCCGTTGCTTTGAATAAACCTTGGCATGACTTGCTTGGCCCACGCGACTTCATGCCCGAAATTAAGATAGGTAATGAAGCAATTTTCCATGACGATTCTTTTCAATTAATTGTTATATGCACCAGTCATTGTGCAATTTGGACGCTTGTGCAACTACAGTACCGACCTAGGTAGGGACCGTGTTCGGCTACTTGCCTGCACATGATATACAGATTAAACCAACCATACATACCTACCTACCTTACCTTACCTTAGGTACTGTAGTAAAGGAACATATACAGTAAGTAAGTACCTTCCTTGCCTACCTACGTAACAACTCCGTAAGCTACCTGCAGGATTTGCATGTTTCAGGATTCCTTTTCCTGGTGGCCAGACTCTCTCTCCTCTCTGTCCGATACCCCCACCCCCATATTCCGACAATCGTTTCTTCTAATGTGGTGCCGTCCCAAAACAGCCTTTACGTGTCTTACGGACGGGTCCAGATGCGGACTATTGTAAATCAGCATTAACATGTTGTCAGAACTAACAGAGTCGCTTGAATAAAGCAGGAAAAAAAAAAATTGCAAAAAAAAAAAAAAACCACGGCTTTATTCTTTGTTGAGGGAAAATGACGTTAATGGTCTCATGAACACCACACCCCTCTCTGGTACATGGAACGTACTGTTATCAGGTTTAGAACTTTACCATGCATCCATCCCGTCTACCTTCAGATAGTCTCGTTCATTCGAGCTGCTTTAGTTTGGTACTTAGGTAGTACGGTAGACGTGATGATACCGGCAGTCTATCAAACCCCGCGAACCACCCACTCATCAGCTGGTGCTGCTTATCTTTGGCAGGTTGTGTTCTTGGATAGGTAGGTAGGTACCTATGTTCAACCTTTTTTTTTTCGACCCGTTCAATGTCCTTCATTCGTCGGTGGCTGGCTCACTTGCATCTTTTCAAACAATGGGGGCAAAGGTTGAAAACGCTAAGCAGCCAATCCTAGGTAGATTTCCATGGACCCCGGGCCCCACACAACCTATCCTACGGAGTAAATACCGTTGCAGCAAGTAATACCCTGCCAGCAAAACGAACAATCTGAAATCACCAACAACGACCGTGCGTGGTACTGATACCTAACCCCCATTTATTAACGGCCTATGGTTGGTTATCCTTGCATCTGTGGGAGGCATGTGGGTGGTCCCTTTAACAGTCCATTTCAACCGTTCAAACGAAAACCTTCTTTTCTGATTGGGGCTTGACGCGTGGGATGATGGACAGACAGACAGTTCCGTGGTGTGTGATCGGTCCAGATCCAATGGTAGGTTGTTTTTTTTTTATCTTTTTCTTTTGTCCTTACCCCCCTCCGTCCTGTTGGCACGTCAGATAGAATGCCAGGCCATCCATGTCACACATGCGAGCTGGCAACCCAGGTATAAACACAAAACTTATCGGAACCTTGAAATTTGCTCATGGCTCACCTGTGTTTTCTATTCTGTTTTTTCAACACGGGAAATATCTAATTCATGGAAACCCCTTCCTGTCATTCCCCGTATTGCCTTGCCACTTGTCAGCTTTATTCGGGGTTTCTTCTGTTTCCCTTCCATTACTTTTCAAAGCGTGTTGCTGCCTTGGTTGTCCAGGATACCACTTCATCCCGTGGTGTGGATTCCCTTCCACATCAAGCATTGTTCTCCATAGGGCCGGTCATTATTACTGTACTACGGCTCGCACACCCCTAGACCCTAGGCCAATATCATAAGAAAAACAACCCTTTGTGCGCCTCTCCCGGGGAACGAAAACTTTTTCCAGAGTTTTTTTTTTTCCTTGCCTTTTATATCATCTTTGATGTCTGCCCACAGGATTCGGTTGCCTGTGTGAAGCATACTTGACCAAGAAATAACCATACTTTGCCGACAAAAATACCTTTGTCCTGGCACAAACACAAGCTTTGGACAACCAAAAAAGCTTGGGACCGGCAAATTTTGTACAAACCCGCAGCAGGTGCATAAGCCCTTCACAACCCCACGTCGCCTGCGACCACCGAATATGGCAACCGTGACTTTCACAGTCACCGAATTCGACTTGTCCAACTGTCGCCCAAAGCCAATAACGGACAGAATTAACGATGTCCCGGGCCTCAAGACCAGCACTGGTAAGAATACTGTTCATTTATATTATGCTTGTAAAAGAAACGAAAACTACCTGAAGGTTTCTACCGTCCCAACGGCTTGGGTACTGTCCCATCCTGCAAATGTGTCTGGTGTCAGTCGCGAGTCAATCGACGCGACCAAATGAGCGTGCTCGACTTACTCCACGCAAATTTCGAATCTTCAAAAAAAAAAAAAAAAAAAAAAAAAAAAAAAGCTAGAGCGCAAAAAGTCCAAGAAGATTGACATGCGCATCCCTATGACCAACAACTAACACATCCCTCTCAACCCCATCAGCTTTCTTCTCCTTCCTCCGCGCGAACCTCGTGCAGACACCTTCGACCATGTCATCCGTGAACACACCCCTCGTCGAGCCGACGGACACGGCACCAGTGCCGCACAACCTGCGCCGCAGCGGCGCCGCAGCCGTTTCCCCAGCGGCCTTGGACGACGACGACGCCATCCCCCCTCTGTCCCTCGAGCTGTTGACGGAGCGCGTCGACCGCGTCCAGGCACTGAAGCTCGTCGCCGACAGCGTCGCCCAGCAGCGCCAGCGGGCCGCCTACTCGCTCATCTTTCACCCGCTGCCGCTCGCCCTGCTGGCTGCGGGACTAGCCCTCGCCTACAAGCAGGCCAGCCACGACCTGGGCACGCTCCTGGCCCTGTCGTCGGGCGTCGTCATGACGTACCTCTTGGCGATCCGGTATGTCACGGCGCCGTACATCCGCCACGCCGAGGAGATGGGCTGGCCGTTCCTGTCGCGCATGGGCGATCCCGAGGCGGACGGCACGGACCTCGCCACGGAGGACATGGTCATCGGGACAAAGTTTGGCGACGAGCTCATCGGCGCGTTGGTCTTGCGCCTGGAGCCGACGAGCCGGCCAGGCTCGTCCGAGGGTGGCAGGCGGCGCAACCGCACGCTCAGCCTCAAGGGTGGCAGGGGAGTCATACGCGCGTGGACCACCAAGCTGCGGTTCAGGTCCAAGGGCGTGGGCGGAGATATGCTCCACGAGGCTGTCCGTCTCACGCGGGAGAGATGCGGACGCGACGCCGAGGTGGGCTTTGCGCTGGAACATGCCAACAGCCTGCGCGTCTTGCCCGACTTGTTCAACGGGCCGTTCAGAAGGGACGAGGTGAGGGCCGCCAAGGCCCTCAAGGCCGTGCTCGCAGAGTGGGAGGGTGGTCGGCGCAAGAGGTGATGGTGCTTGAGAGCACCTTGGCAGCGGTTATTTTTAGTTCTTCTGGTTGTGTTTCGGGGTTACAGGTTTTGAAATAGAGAGAAGGCTAGGTTTGTCAAATGGTTTTATCGGAAGTTCGGTTGGGAAAAATAGTGATACCAAGATACCATTCTTTTATTATAGTGTGTTCCGCAATATCAAATTGTGTTCCACTCAGCCTAGTCACATTATCAATCGCAGATTAATGACTATTTACCATGTTTTTGCCCGCGATGGCATATTTGCCCAGAAACGACGGTCCCGTACATATTCCCGACCTTCATCGTCATGAGAAAAACAAAAAAAAAAAAAAAAAAAGACAGAAACAAAAGGCCAGCCCGCCCTTGCTGTGACGTCCCAAAAGTTGGCCAAGTACAATAACAAATGAACAGTCCCGCAAATGACCAAGACAAAGACACTGTGTAAACTCCCAACGCCATCGCAACCGTCAATCCCAAGCACATCATTCATGATAGGTCAGAAGAACTTGGGCATGGCCGTAGCATTCTGAACCGAATGTTGATCAAGAGTTGGGTGCCGGCGCCTTCTTTGGCGCGGGAAGTGGCGAATCAAATCCATAGACTGGTCTACCAATTCTTTTCAGAGAATGGAGGACCTGGACACGGCCGGCCTGTTAGCACATCCGCACAAACAGAAGCCAAGGGCTCATCGCAGCTAGCAAACGTCGAATATGAAAGATTCATCTCACATCGTGTACGGTTACTGTCTTGGCGCGACAATAATCGCAATAGGCCACACAGTCCCTGAGGATCTATAGTAAAGTTGATTTCAGTCTGATGGCCCTCTCGGGGGAAGATAGAGTCTGGCACCATCGCTTACCCTTTCGAGATATTTCTTCATGGCCTCTCGGGTTTCATCATATATCATCCCCGCCAGGCGCTTCACTCCGCCACGACGGGCAAGACGTCTTTGCAAATAAAACATCAGCCACATAGATCTATTGGTCGCGATATGATAGGAAAAACTCACCTGATATCACCTTTTGCTGTGGGTCATAATTCCAATCGGGTCAGACGTTTTTGCTCGTACACTAGCCGATGAAGGTTTCATGCAGCAAAAGAGGGATATGGAGGTGATCGTACTGATGCCCTGGATTGTGTCTCGCTGAATTTTGCTATTGATGACATGCTTGCTTAGTATTGACGATTCCTTGATGAAGTGAGACTGAAGTGAGAAAAAGCAGATAACATATAAAGTCGAGTACTTACCGATGACGCTTCCCACCTGCACCATGCAGCAGCTTCTTACCACTGACCTTTCCAGCAGTTCCAATGCGAGGGCCCATGTTTGCAGTGGGAGCGGGACCACCCATTGACGACCGCGGGCCGCCACGAGCTGTCGCGGTTGGCATTTTCGCAACTGGTCGATAGTCAAGTCAAATTCAAGGTGATGAGTGGCCGTGGATGAATCGATTCCCCGGATACAAATTCGAAAGATCCAAGTCAATTTCGTACTGAAATCTTAGGGTAAATAGTACAGAAAACAAGCATCCAGTGGTTATGCTTCCCAAAACAGGAAGCTGTTGAGGAAGAAGTTGCGGGGGTGGGTGCTTGAGATCATCCTGGTAAGAACCGTATTCGGGAATTTTTAGACGCGAGGTCACGTGCCGACGCAAAACCTACAGTACACTGTTTGCGGAGTAAGCTTGAACCTGTAACACAAGGTGCAGGGTGTACTGATAGCTGCCACAATCACAATCGACGAGGGAGGGAGAAACATCTGGAACTCAAAGTTAGAATATACATACATGCAAACCAAAGGAAAAGCAACACTTCTTTGACAGTTGCTGCAGTACAAATAATTACCTGTACCTAGGTATGCTGTAGCAGCATATCTGAATTCCTTTCACTTTACGCCTCACCACCAGAAATTAAATCAATCACTGCCATCACTGCCATCACTGCCAAACCCAGGTTTTGAAGAGAGAAAAAAAAGAAAAGAAAAAAAAAAAAAAAAAACATACGCGCACCACTTGGCAGGTCCCAAGTTTGTGCGCTTGCAACCCCAGGATTTCAATTGTCAATTGTCTCAACACATGACGGCTGTCCGTCAGCGAATCTATCACCATGGGTCCTAGTCGAAAACGGTCTCATTCGGCCATTATAGATTTAACTGGCGACGACGACTCGACAACCCCAAATAAACACCCTCGTAACAGACCATCCTCAAGCACAAGCAAGTCTCGTTCTGGCCAGACATCCTCGCAAAATTCATTAGCCACGTCCAGCCAAGCGCCTTCATCAACTCAATTCTATGAGGTTGATGACCCGAACTCACGGGCGCTGAATCAATCCGATAACTCTCCTGAGCTGGAGTTGTATGGCTCACTTGGTAAGTCAAATGCCTTCAATCGTTTGATGAAGTAGTAGAGTGTTTATAAGTACCGCAAACGCTAACTTGCAGGTTTCGGGATTCCAAGACGTCAGAATTGTCGGCTGTAGATACTACAATGGCATAGTGTCGCCCGGTGAGCTTACTATTTGTCGTCGCGAACCGACCAATCCGGTTTGTCAATCCACCTCACTTGAGAGCTAGATGTATAGGGTACCTACTTAGGTAGGTATATATATCCCCGGCCAATAGCTAACAACTCGCAAGTACGATGTAAACGCTATCCGAGTGGACAATGTCCAAGGGGCCCAGATTGGTCATTTCCCCCGCAAGATTGTAGAGAAGCTGGCCCCTTACATCGTAAGTTCAGACCATTTACCACCATCCCCGAGGTAAACCGGCTCCCAAGATTTTAATTTTGAACTGTGTCAATACCACTGACACTGATATCAGGACGCCAATGACATTGTCATTGAAGCCAAAATCATGGGCGAGAAAACCGCTTTCGATTGCCCTGCAAAGATATTCGTTTTCGGGACCAGCGAGCCGCTGGCGAGGGCACAACTTGAAGCCAGACTTAAGAACGACAAACTTATCAAGGCTACGCAGCTCAAGCAGACCAAGCGCGAGTCTGAGCTTCGTCGTCTTCCATTAAAGATCACCGGTACCTCAACCCAGTCACTAAAGAACATGCGACCGGGACAGCAAAATCCTCTTGAAACCATGGAGAACCTTATCGAACAAAGTAAAGTCGTAAAGGCAAGATCCGGTGACGATCTCGTGAAGAGCTTCGCAATGGACGAGGAGGCATTGTCCGCTTTGCCCTGTGCAGATCAACCGCAGGAGCTCAAGTCTCAACTTCTACCTTACCAGCTACAAGGTCTTGCTTGGTTAACCAAGAAAGAGAACCCCGAATTTCCCGATCGTGGCTCAGACAACAACACGCAACTTTGGAAAGTTGATGCTCGAGGTCGCTACAGGAACCTTGCCACTGAATTTACGACTGCTAAGGCCCCTAAGCTCCTAAGCGGCGGCATACTCGCAGACGATATGGGCCTCGGCAAAACGCTACAGATCATCAGTCTTATTCTGACAGGAGGCCCCGGCCCGACCCTTATTGGTAGGATGGCCTATTGTTCTAAATCGGCAAATTGCGACGCATCAAGCTGACTCATTCATATTTTGATAATTATTAGTGGCGCCTATGACAGTGATGTCAAACTGGAGCCAGCAAATCGAGAACCACGTATACGAAGATGAACGACCTAGCGTCTATATTCACCACGGTACTTCTCGAAGCAAGGATCCTGAGGAGGTGGGAAGTTATGGTGTGGTCATCACAACGTATGGCACAATGACCAGTGAGCGTTCTAGCGGCCCTCTGTCCAAGATCCAATGGCGAAGAGTAGTACTGGACGAAGGTCACACGATCCGAAATTCCGCCACACACACTGCGGAAGCTGCTTGCGAGCTCAAAGCCACGTCGAGATGGATCCTCTCAGGCACCCCTATCGTCAACAATATCCGTGACCTTTATTCATCGCTCAAATTTTTGAAAATCACCGGTGGCTTGGAGTCATTGGAAATCTTTCGTTCAGTTATTGAGAGAGGTCTTTCCTTCGGAGACCCCCGGGCAGAGAGCCTTCTTCAAGCTTTGATGGGAGATCTGTGCCTGAGGCGCAACAAGACTATGAAATTCGTAGACCTCAAGCTGCCGCCAAAGACTCACTACGTGCATCGCATTGCCTTCACAGAGGCCGAGAAAAAGAAGTACGATGCACTCTTGTCCGAGGCCAAGGGTGTATTGGACGACATCCGCAATAATCCACAGACTAGTCAGAACGGCGGATTCACCAATGTGCTGGAACGACTTCTACGACTGAGGCAAATGTGTTGCCACTGGACCCTGTGCAAAGAGCGTGTCAAAGACGTCTTGTCATTACTCAAAGAACACGAAGTGGTTGACCTTACACCAGAAAATCGTCAGATCCTCGAGGAGGCCCTCCGTCTACTTGTGGAGAGCCAAGATGACTGTGCAGTATGCCTAGATACGCTTGATGATCCAGTCATTACTCATTGTAAACACGCGTTTTGCAGAAAATGCATTATGCAAGTCGTCGAGGTTCAGCACAAGTGCCCACTGTGCAGGACAGAGCTCAGCGAAGACAAGCTCGTCGAGCCAGCCAAGGAAGATGGCGGCAACTCTGTCCAGGTGGATGAGTTTGATGAGTCTGCCGGCTCATCGAAAACAGATGCACTGCTCAAAATTCTTGATGGGACGCTACTGAAGAATTCTTCATCGAAAGTAATCATATTTTCACAATGGACTTCTTTCCTGAACGTCATACAGCGGCAGCTGGAGCATACCACCTATGGATATACTCGGATTGATGGCACCATGAAGCCAGCAACCCGCGATGATGCCATGAAGAAGCTGGAGACAGATCCGGACACACGTATCCTACTGGCAAGCTTGGGAGTCTGCAGTGTCGGGCTAAACCTCGTGGCGGCAGACACGGTTATTTTGGCAGACTCTTGGTGGGCTCCTGCTATCGAGGACCAAGCTATCGATCGAGTCCACAGACTAGGGCAGACCAGACCGACAACAGTATGGCGACTAGTCATGGAGGGCACTGTGGAGGAGCGTGTGCTTGATATCCAAGGCGAGAAGCGAGACCTCGTCAGCAAAGCCTTTCGGGAAAAAGGGAAGAAGGCCCAAGCCAAGGAAACACGTATGGCGGACATCATGAAGCTTCTCGGCTGAGTGATGGCGTAATGTCATATTTGTGACTATCATTGTGTTTTGACTTACTCGCCTAGTGGACATATACGGAGTATATGGAGGTTGTCAGATATTGCCATGTTAGCTTTCACATGTTGCATATAATTTTGGACCACAGGGTTTGAATTCCGAGGGTAAGGACCAACAACACACGCAAGAGCTGTTTTTCAAAATGTGAGATGGGGGAAGGGTGTGCATATATAAATTGGTGCTACCTCAGTATATTTTGTCTTATTGCTCTTGCCTGAAATGGCAGGGATGACTGAAAAGTCATGAGAAACAAACAAATATTTGCTGCAGGTAACTGACACTCATTGGGAAAGCTAATCTAATTTTATGTGTTTCTTAGGCTTCCTCGTACAAATGAACACCCTGCCAGCCCGATTTGTAGGAGCTGGGAGAGATCGAGAACACATATGCATATCTACTGGGGCATACAAAGCTATGGGTGAATTTTAGTGGGGATCGAAAGTTCTACGTCCGAAGACGGAAGAGATCGAGAACACATACGCATGCATATCTACTTTGGGACCTACAAAGCTGTGGAAGATTTTTTTTAGTGCGGATTGGAAAGTTCTACGTCCAAAGATTGAAGAGACTTTAACCCTAATACCAGTCTAGTCTCTTCAGGGATCGAAGAGTACCCCTGAGCTTATTACCTGCATCTACTGGCTTGAACCCCGAGGACGCGCAAGATAGGGCCGTACCCAATATGGAGTGAAGGATTATACGGGAAAGGCTCCGCGTAGAACATACCCTTTTAGAGGGGGGGGACTGAGATTATAGGGCAACCTTACTGATTCCCGATATGGAACAAAGACATCCGACGACTACGCGTGGGGTTTCAGTAGCTTTTGCATCTTGAGAGACTTTTATTGGAACCAATCCTACGGTGACCTATGGGGTAAAACAAGTAGCAACAGACAATTAGCTTTTGCTGCGAGTCAGGTTCAAAGAAAGTTAAGACGACAGATGAAGTACATGCCTACCTTACCTGACTGGGTAGGGCCATTGTGCTTTCTTTCATCAAATCAATGACACTCTTGGCGACTTCATGTGCCCCGAGATAACTCGAGGGGCTAAATACCTGGCAACATCGTGGCAATGGAGTCAGAGCGGAGGCAGCAGCTTAGGGCAATCGACTTTGCATTTCTTGGCATTGTATGGGTCGTCGTGCCCTTACGGCTCTTTGTTCGACGATTTTTAGTCCACAACGTGGGAATCGATGACTGGCTGATGGCAGCTCTACTTGTGAGGCCTGCGTATACGCATCGAGCCTGGCTTAAGAGCTTTTTTGAGGACCCAATAAAGGAGTTTTGCTGCTAACAAAAAGTCACGCAGATTATATACTCGGGCTACATCATCAACACGGAAATTGACATAGACCTCGGGATTGGACTCCATCGAGCCGAGTTGACCGACTGGCAATGGCACGCAGGCTTAAAGGTAGGTTGTAAGCTCCCAACCCTCAACAAGAACCATACGGCATCAGCCGAGGTGGGAATCGACTCTGGAAGTGGGTTGGCCTGAACCTATGTTGCATCATAGAGGCTGAGATAACCAGAGAATCTGCTGACGCGCGAGCCGAACCACCAGTCTTACTACGCTGGCGAGCTCTTCTATGTTGTTTGCACGTGCTTGGTAAAGATATCTTTCGGCTTCTTCCTCCTGCGTATCGCCACTGAGCCGAAAATCATAGCAGCGATCAAGTTTCTCATGAGCGGGACAGTCTCTTTCAGTTTCGTCTACTTCTGCATGGCCGTCTTTCAGTGTCACCCGGTCAACGCGTGGTGGGACGATAATCCACGCTCCGAGGGACGCTGCTTGACCCCAGACGCCATTGTAAAGACGTCGTACCTGGCCACGGCCATCAACTGCCTTGCTGACTTTACTTATGCCTTTCTGCCCGTGGTGATCGTCTGGCCACTTTCGATGAGCATGACGAGAAAATGTCTCATCGTATTGTTGATGGGGATGGGTGCCGTGTAAGTGGCAACTGTGTTCACGTGGGAAGGAAAAAAAGTATAAAATTTGTAGCAAACAGGGGTTCTCAGATGATTCTGACAGCGTTATTCTGGGGTTGCAGTGGGAGCTCGGTGACCATTGCGCGTGCGAGGTTGGTGCCTGGCCTTTTGGATGGTGATGACTTTCTCTGTATGAAACTCCATCCCCTACCCGCCTCTCACCACTACCGTCCTGACACTGGCCAAAGACACAAACATGGACTTTGCAACATGGAGCACCGTCGAAGTTGGCACGGGGATGACAGCCTCTTCCTTGGCATGCCTCCGGCCGCTCTTCCAAAACATGCGATACGTATGGCGTGGCAGCGGACAAGGACCGTCTAATCGCTGGTGGCAGTTGCGAGCAAACCGCCGCCGCCAGCGCACCCCCCGGGACGTACTGCCTGCTGCTCGGGATGGTATCGAAGCTGGCACGTGGGACTACAACCACGACCCCACGATCAACCCGGCGTCCGCAGGCTCTGCGGAAGCCAGGGGCAGGGGCTCCCGAGGCAACGCCCGTGGGAGCCATGGAGCAGAAAGAGTGTGGTTCCAGAACCTGTTGCAACTTTCAGCGAAAACCACGTCGACAATCTTGACTCTTACACGCCGCGGCAGGGACGGGCAGAATGACGGAAGGGACAGCATGTCACTGGCGGAAAACGGACTAGCTACCACTGCCGGTGTCGAGGAGGATGCTCGTGCTGTCCTGGATGAGGATCCAGGGGTTCGGTCATTGCCTCACATATCCCGACAAGACTCTGGTATCCAAATCCCAATGGAATATTCGGTAAGCCTGCCTTTTTATTCTCAGGGCCTTCAGTGAAACAAGACAACAACAACAAAAAAAAAAGCTGACCCGATGCTTTTGCATGCGGTATGCACATAGGGACTGTACGAGCGTATCGAAAGAAGACCGTCTCAACCGACATCTAGATCTTCAGTCTCGACAAGGGCCAGCACACGGGAAGTGACAAGTGAATATTTGCCGGTCATGGACCCGAGAGCGTTGATAAGTGTCTGGCAAAGCGAATGGCAATGGTGGTGGTGCTTGCTTTTGCCCAGCTTGGGACAGAGGGAGGGGAGTCTGGTTGCACCTAGAGCAAGATAGGCATAGTGGAGGACCTCAGGATGTCGTAGCTCAGCTCAGCGCAGCGAATTTTTGATAATATTGATTGATTAATGATATGTAATACTTCAAACTAAGAATTCATTCCACTCGTGAAGTCAAGGGCTTTGTCACAGCTGCAAGCAAGTGCATCCATATTAACTCATGATCACTGCAGGGTAGGTAGGGTAGGGAAGTGGGTATTTGATGATTTTGATGAAGCCAACTTGATCAAAGCTGAACAGAAAGCGCTCAAAGAGAAGAGAAAGAAAAAGAATCGAAAACTAACTGGTCCATGCCATTTTTGTTTAGTTCAGTTCATACTTTTGTGTTTCCGGAAAACTTTAGAGCAAATTGAATCGGAAAATGCATTCTACAATGTCATTTGTAGATAGTAAAGTAATGTGTTAAATGTCGCAAATCATATTTGGGTGCTGGCAAGCTGTGTCGATTGCAACATCACAACTTCCGCACGCAATTGGTTGCGGCGGCTGTCGGGGGCCGACACCCACACACGTGCAATCACGCAATGGCGCCAGGTGCAATTGCTTCATTATTGGACATGAAACTCTTCGACGTGGACACAACTTTGACTACACTTCATCTTTTCAGTGTCATTTTGATCTTCAGAGACGATTTCATCATCCAAAATCAATTTACGCTACCTATGGCTGTGTTGAAGCCCGACGACTCTTCCGAAATGCACGCTCTGGGTATCAAGACTCGCTTTCACCAGATAGCATACATCTAACCTATATACATTTCATAACGATCATTTCCCACATCCAGCCTCCAGGGCCTCTTCCATACACACCGCCAACCGAAAGTCCGGGTTCGCGACACTGACCCCGAATGCTTTGGTTATTCACTCCAACACAGATCTCTACCTACTCAAGGCGTTTACCATACTCGGAAAAGTTTGGACATTTCTTGATATGGCTACTCTTGCCCGTCGACTCGCTAAAGATGTTGCAGCCGCCCTTGGCGACGTTGGGTGGTGTGTACACTATCTCAAGAGTCAACATCAGAACCGCAAAGAAACCGATTCAAGAGCGAAGTGGTTTCAATCGCCTACGAAAGCAACAAACAGACAATACTTACGGTGCAAGGACACGGCGAAGTCGCTACCCTTGTTCCAGACACGGTGGACGCCAAGCTCGTCTGCCATGTACGCCACCGCGTTCTCCTTATATGTCTTTTCAGATATGACCTTCATCGGCTGCTCGACATTTGGCTCCGGGAATGCATATCGGGTCTCAGTTAATTCGCCCCGGAGGATCTTCATTAGGCAATGAGCATTGCCGTGGTCGTGGATTGGGCTTCCTTTGCCAGGACTCCAGACAAGAACGAGCTGTTCAATGGAGAAGGCGGGGAGACTTATCAGCTCTAGGGCACCATTACATGTGGAAAGACTTGCCAGTTCAACTTACCAAGTTACTTTTCCCATTACCCTCATCGACGAGGTTACGAGTGTAGCCTCTGGATTTATCTCCCATCGCATATTTTTGCCAACCGCACTCATCGGCCTTGTACTCTTCCATCAGCCACTTCAAGTAGTCGACATCGACATCATCGGAAGTCAAGCCAGAGCAAGGTCCAAGACCATCCTTCAGGTCCAATACGAGATTTGCGAATGTGTTAGGTGGGTTGAGTGGTGGGCTGAGTATTGCCTGCGGCACTGTCGCGAGGGCAGGAGCGTGGATAGTTTGGACAGAAGACATTTCGTTGGTTATTCTCGAGTGAGAAACTAGGCGGATGGGTATGCTATGGAACCAAAATGGTACTCAAGATTGATAAAAGGTGCACAAGAGGGTTGGTACGGATAGAGCGGGAGAGGATTATTGACGAGAAATTGGGACCGACTGTTTCTACTAACAATTTGCAATCAGCTCTGTACAGATAGGTTGCAACAAAGTTGCGGTGTCTCGCCTGGACTCGCATGACCTCCCATCGGTCCGTGTTTTGTCAAGTGCGGTGCGAACACGGCGGAACCAGTTTTGGCGGTGGGGCAGGTCCCGTGCAGAGTACAAGGCCTACCTACCTACATACGACGTCTTTCGAAGACACATCCTTGCGACCCAACAAAGGCAGTTTCGCAGCAATCAAAACGCACAACCCGATGCATTTACTCCGGTTTTCGCTTGAAGAACTCAAGCTCTAAGGCATGAACCTGCTCAAGCTTCGTTTGGCACTCTCGAAGAGTTGAATAGCATGCGCATTCTTTCGATTGGGGAATACAGTGTGGAAATACACAAGCAACCTGACAGAACTTGCGACAAAAAAACCCAAATGTCAAAACTGGCAGCATACCTAATGCAAGAGGCTTATCGTCGGCTGCTCGCGGTTACAGACTTCTCATCCCTACGTCTCCCGAGACGTGTCACCAACTAGGTATGCAAATCACCAGGATCAGTACATATGTGTGCAGCTTGAGTCGCAGCGTGCCACGCAGTTTTTTTTCTTTCTTTTAAACCCTTTTCTCCTCAAAAATTCTATTTATGGTGGCTATTGGCATAATCGTTCCTAGGCCTGTACTTGTCAGGTATCTCTTCTCCGACTCTGTCTAAATTGCTGATAACAATCAGCACCCACACTGGTCATAATTCTGCACACGTTGTGCATATGTCAAGAGATAGCTGACTGGCACTGTGGAAACTTGCGCAATAACCGATCATTCGGAGGGCTCAATTGCCAAGTCCACAATCGTTTGATTTAGCGGCAAGCCGTTTGTTTCTTGCATCATCCCAGGCCGCCATTGCAAGTAATTACCTAATATAAATGAGATCCGAGGGCGTATTTTACCGAGATACTTTGGCGTTCAATTATGTATGTTTGGTAGACAATGGGGGCCTAATGGGTTATAGAGGTTCTCGTAATCTTTTTTGGTCCGGGGCGTTGCTTGGTTTTGCCAAATAGGTCGAGTCAGTGCACAATATATAATGTTCAATCTAACCCATAACGTCACTAAACTGTCATGCTCGGGATGCTACAGGTGGATAGCGTCTCAAGGAAACAATGGTCCCAGCACAGTCGTTATCGTGTCATCAAAGTTGCACTTTATTAACCTAGCTAGAGGTTTCTGCGCACCATCTACACATGCAGGATTTTATCCAAGGCATCAATGGGAGAATGAGGTATCCATCCAGACTTGCTTTACTTCGTCTACGTTGAGAAACTGCCAAGTATTTCATTGTCCTCTAAACTAGGTAGAACTATAATATCAACGTGACCATACAAGCCATAGTTCGAACCCAGTCGCAGTACTAACCCCCTCTGTGGACCCCTCTGCGCGGTGCAAAAGCTTACCTACAGACCACAGTACGTATTGCGTGCGGTGCAAAATTGGCCGCGCGATTCAGTGCGGGGTCACAAGTAGTAGCAAGCTCCAACCGGAGTTAAGAAAAGAAAAGAAAAATTAAAAAAAATTATTACAGTTCTTAGTCACATAGGTACTAAGAGTTACCTTGGGTTTGCACATCCTCGTATTATAATCGTTATCTCGAGAGGACTACTGTGCAAGAGGAAATCACGCAGTCAAAAATCTGCTGCGAGATTTTGGCCCCGCCCATTATGTCGCACCCGTTAGGGACGACGAGCTCGCTGGGAGATCTCCCGTCGCGTAAGTGCTCAAGAACCATTGATCATAGGCTTTTCACATTGCTAATCCAATAAAACATACTGTATATGTCTGTATTCGCTCGAGAACAGTTGCCGTTGAGATATGGCATAGTTACAGGATCCAAATCATACTCTCGATCTTTACAACATTGATTCTCCTCCGGTTCTATCTCGAGCACACACAGGGTCGAGACCAAAGCTCTGTGGCATTTGCGAAGAAGTTTGGGGAACAGACTGTTAAGGAAGAACCAACCCCTACGCCAGTCGAAACCCCCAAGACATCTACGACACTCGGAAAAACCAAGCCTAGCGGGCCGCGACGGATCAAAGGCGACGTAAACAAGACCGGCAGGAACGGGACCGCGCAAGCAGATATAACCGCGACTGGACGAGAGATCCTGCCGCTCGTCTTCTTCTCCTCCGTCACAGGCAGGACCGACAAGGTTGCCCGTGAGTATGCAGCAAGATTAGACGAATCCCTGGGCGGCTTGCCTGCTGTGGTAGGATGTTCGTTCCGGGAGTCCAGGATTCTGGATCTGTCCGAGATTGACTACGACGAGTATTTCATCTCGGTGCCCAATATTGAGGCCCAGAAAGAAGGCTCGCGTGTGGAGCTGCTGTACCTCCTGCTTCTACCCAGCTTCAACATCGACACCATCAACGATACTTTCCTCGAGCATCTCCAGGAGACGCACCATGATTTCAGGATAGACACCGCGCCCTTAGCCCCGATTCTGGGCTACTCTGTGTTTGGGTTTGGCGATCGGGAGGGGTGGCCAACTGAGGAGGAAGGCTTCTGCTTCCAGGCCAAGGAGGTTGACAAATGGATGGCAAAGTTGACAGGGCGCAAGCGGGCCTGCCCACTTGGTATGGGAGACTCCAAAACCGATGCATCAGAGCGGCTTTCAGAGTGGCACGACGGTGTCGTTGACGTGCTGAGCCTTCTCGCACAGACGGGGTCGCTGGGTGAAGGTGTGCGCGGTTCAGGTGATGCTGTTGAGAGTGAGGATGAAGGCGGTTCCGACGAGGAAGACGACGAGGTGCTCATCGAGGACAACGAATCGATGGAGAAAAAACCCAAAAAGTCAAAATCGAAAGCACTCGACGACGTGGAAGACATTGGGCGCATGCTAGACACGTCTCGCGCGAATGGTACAGCACCGCCGGTGGCTGTAGATTTCACGACATATGACAAGCCCAAGGGCGGCAGCAAAAAGCAGCCAGCCATCCAGACCGTCAAAGAGATGGTGCCTAAAAGCTCCCCAACCTATGCGGCGCTTACCAAACAAGGCTACGCAATCGTTGGCTCACATTCAGGTGTCAAGATTTGCCGTTGGACAAAGTCGGCTCTGAGAGGACGGGGCAGCTGCTACAAATACTCATTCTACGGCATCAACTCTCACCAGTGCATGGAAGCCACACCTTCACTTTCATGTTCCAACAAATGCGTTTTCTGCTGGCGCCACGGGACTAACCCCGTCGGCACAACCTGGCGTTGGGTTGCTGATCCACCCGACATGATATTCGACGGGATCAGGGCAGGGCACTACCAAAAGATCAAGATGATGCGAGGAGTGCCTGGAGTTAGGGCAGAGCGGTTCGCCGAGGCGATGCGCATTCGTCATTGTGCTCTTTCGCTCGTGGGCGAGCCCATATTTTACCCACATATCAACGAGTTCCTTCGACTCCTGCACGCCGAGCACATATCTTCCTTCTTGGTCTGTAACGCGCAGCATCCTGACCAACTTGCTGCCCTTGGACACGTGACACAGCTCTACGTGTCCATCGACGCCTCGAACAAGGATTCGCTGCGTCGCATCGACAGGCCGCTACATCGCGACTTTTGGGAGCGCCTGCAGCGTTGCTTGGATATCCTACGGGAGAAGAGGTTCCGACAACGCACTGTCTTCAGACTCACTCTCGTCAAGGGCTTCAACGTCGAGGACGAAGTCGAGGGCTATGCCGACATGGTTGAAAAGGCCATGCCGTGCTTTGTGGAGGTCAAGGGCGTCACATACTGTGGCACATCAACTTCTGCAGGCGCCGGTTTGAGCATGTCCAACGTACCCTTCTACCACGAAGTGACGGAATTCGTCACTGCGCTTGAAAAGTCACTACGCAAGAGGGGTCTGGCGTACGGTCTCGCGGCAGAGCACGCACACAGCTGCTGCGTGCTTCTGGCTAGCGAGCGTTTCTTGGTGGATGGCAAATGGCACACCCGTATCGATTACGAAAAGTTTTTCCAGCTTCTGGAGGAGAAGGGACCACATGGAGACTTCAGCCCTGAGGACTACATGGGACCCGAGACGCCTGAGTGGGCTACCTGGGGCAACGGAGGCTTCGATCCCCGTGACCAGAGGGTGGATAGAAAGGGAAGGCCTATAGAAGCCTAGTGCATATGATGACTCTAGTTCTAGTCTATAACACTCTGGACATCTGTGCTTGTCACAAAGTGCAATAAAAAAAAAAGAAAGAAAGAAATTAGCATCATGCCGTTGATCATTAGAGAATTCTGCGCAATATCGCCCCTGATCGCCCAGGGCGATGATGTCTACAGTATATACAAAGTGTTCTACAGAATATGGGAGGGCCCCCCAGGCTAAACGACCTCCTTTTGTTTTTTTTCGGGGGATTCCCTGTATTGTTACAAAAAATTTCAACCCGATCGAGAAACGACTGGGTAAATAGATGGGTGGACACTATAGGTGCCTTTTTCTTTTCTTGCTGTTCGTAACACGCGGTTGCTGGATGGATGTCGAATCGAGGTTTCATCATTTCTTTGGCTGGATCGAGGGTGCAAATGTTCATTTCGGATCGTAAAGACTAGGATGGGTGCCGATGAGATGTCTCGAGTTTGCATCGACATTCGAGCTGTCTCAAGTCTAGTCAAGACCGGCGGCGGGAGGCATGTCATCGACATCGACGTCGACGACGTCATCTAACGGTCCAGCCTTGCCGGCGGCAGCGGCCGGTGCCGAGGCAGCCGTCAACTTCAGCTCCTTGTCGTATGCAATCATCTCGGCCAGGACATCAAGAGTGGGCTATAATGATCACATGTTAGTACAGAAAAAAAAAAAAAAAAAAAAAAAAAAAAAAAAAGAAATGCCTTCAGGCCAACAGTCCCCCGGGGAAATTATGGCTCCGACTCACCTTGGCCACGATGCTGTTGTAAATAGGAATCAGGTCTCCCGGGCTCGGGTAGACCTTGAGGGCGCAGTAGAAGTGCAGCGCACACTCGATGGTTTTTGTGGCTGTTTCCCGGGTCATGCAAAGTCAGCGTCCATCAACGACAAAATGGACATGGGGGAACAGAAAGACACAAAGAGGCTTGTGCAGGGTCACACTCACGATCGTTGGCGAGGGCCTCGCCGATGGTGACCTGCTCGTTGAAGAATTGTTCCTTCTCCTCAACGCCGGTTGGGAAGCCGGCCAGCTTGATCTCGTCGACAGCTTGCCTAATCAACTCGAGGCGTTGGCCCTCGGCAGCCTCGGCGCCGTCCTTCTCAACGCGCGCCTGCTTGCGCTCGTTGCGGCGCAGCTGACGACGGAACTCGGAGGATGTGCGGCGCTGGTGGTCAAAGTACACAGCGTATGCTTAAGGTACGAGAGCGAGCTGAAAGTCAGTTCATATACGGAGAACCAAGCTGTGCTGGAGATCGGAGCTCACCCAAAAGACCAGTCGCGAGAGCTGCGGCCGAGGCCGTCCATATCATGGTGTTTTGCTGCATGTCGAAAGGTAAACGGGAAGACTGCTGGAGAGAGACTGCTGGCGGTCGGGCAAAGATAACCAGATGATCGCGTGGGTACACTGAGTCTGGTAGTTGAGCTGATATCGTACTTGCAGATGGGCTGGTGTGAATGGTTGGATGCAACGGCAGTGTTTGCTTTCAGTCGTTTTTGGTAATCTCCAACCTTTGACCTGGTAGGTACGCAAGCCAAATTTTTACAATCTTATCAGTTAGTTCGCGCTACAAGGTACACACTCTTATGAATTGGGGGCTACAAACTAAGGTACCTACCAGCTATTGGTAGCTCCTCGCGCAGCCCCCGAGCTTTTGCACTCTGGGTGGAGTACATGGGTGCAACCAAAGCCCCACCTGGTCGTGTCAAGCTCCATTGAGTGGTGGACGGCAAGACGGGTTACCGTTAGGTCGCTACACGGTTTGGCATCATCCGAACGTTCGTTAACATTTTGTCACGCATCAATCAAGCCACGGCCTAGAAGGCAGTTTCTAACGAGCTTACTTGTTTCTTGTTGTTCTTTATTCCACGATTTTCTGAGGCATCTCATTCTTGTGACTAGGAAAATCTACACAAAATGAGCGACGAACGGGGCTTGAAGTCCCTCCGGGCAGGGGCTAAGAGGAAAACTGTCCGACCGACTATCAGCAACCCGCGACCCGTCAATGAGCCCAACAAGAACGTCGATGTCCCCAGAGGCAGGGCCGGTCCCCCGGATGGACATATGGCGGCTCGTCAGCGTCCACCTTTGGCAAGTGGGAAAGTAAGTGCCATTGGCCATTACATGTCGATTGACGTGATTGCCTCTGGTCTTGGCCAATACTGACGCGGGTTCCCGATAGACTTCGGATCTCGTAAAACGTCGGTTCTCTACGCGCTTCAATGACCTACCTACCGACGGCTTTGCGCCGCCCATGCCGGCTCTCCCATCATTTGACTCATATGAAGCAGCCAGTAGCAGAGATCGGGAGATGAGAGGTGCACCACCCTCACGAGGTGCCGGCGCTCCCCTCACCATTGACCGTAGGGTTTTGGGTGATCCAAACCTGAGTGCCGAACAGTACGTGGCCAAGATCTTGAGTGATGCCACCGAAGATGAGATTCGTGAGTTTGAAGAGTCGCTGCGAGGGCTGAAGGACGGTACGTCTCAGCGTCTCCAGGCCAACGTGCTCCAAAACCGGACTCAGTTCATCAAGATCAGCAAGGAGGCCGAGAAGCTCAAGGGTGAAATGCGTGCGCTGAAGAGTCTGATGTCGGAGCTCAAGGCTAATACCACCGCGCTCCGATCTGCTTCTTCCGGCAACGGACCCAACGGCGACTCGTCGGACCCCAGTGGTGGCTTCTCTACTGGCCTTAGCAAGCGTGATAAGAGAAGCTCTGTGGCAGACCGTACGGCCCTTTGGAACTCGCAGATGCAGGCATTGTACAAGAACGTTGAGGGATCACAGAAGTTTTTGCCACATTCCTCCACCCGTCATGTATTGCAGAACGCCGGGCCATGGATTGAGCTGGACAATGCAACTTACAAGTCCAGACGGTCCATTCAGATATTTCTTCTGAACGATCACCTTCTGGTTGCATCCAGAAAGAAGCGCAAGGCCGATGTGTCTGGCGACTTTAGGGGTCCCGAGATGAAGCTTGTTGCGGATAGGTGCTGGCCGCTGCTTGATATCGAAGTTGTGGATATGGCTGGGTCAGGTGAGACCTCGAGCGGCCGTAACAAGCTCGCCGAGGCAATCATGGTTAGGGGAGTCGGGCAAGAGACTCTCATCTATCGCACCGAAAAGCCAGATGGACCTGAGAAGGCGTCACTGCTCATGAACATCCGAAAAGCAGTTGAAGAACTGCGAAGGGGGCTTCAGTCGGAAATGGACGCCAACAACAAGGCCAAAGATACCATCAACTACTTTGCATCGCGAGACCCTGGCCTTCTCCAGAAGACTGCTCTCCTGGAGACATTGTCTGACATCAAAGACATGCTCATCGAGGTGGATGGCAAGCAGCAGAATTTACGTTGGGTTGAGAGTCAGATGGATGAGCTCGACATCGACATAGCACTGCAGCGTTTCGACCCAGCCGTGCAGCGTGTGGAGAAGCTCAAGGGTCTTGCTCGAGGGTTGAAGAACAATGCGATCGCACAAGACTTTATTGAGTTCAAGGTGGAGGAAAGGACGGCAAAGCTGGCGGCTATAATCTCGCGGGAGCTGGTTGACTCGCACGATAGCCCGCGCAAGACCAAGCGCAATGTTGCTTGGCTGACGAAACTGGGATTCGAAGACCGCGCCCGCGAAGCGTACTTGGAGGCGCGAAGCAACATCATCCAAAAGCGATCAAGGTGAGTTCAGTAAATCCTTTTCTTGGTACATGTTCCTGGCACCAAGCTCAAAGTCTGACTTGTGATTTTTTTTCCCGGTTACGCGCAGGCAATGTATTTTCCAAGGTGATCTGTGGATGTATATTTGGGAGATATCATTTGTCTACTTCACCGTCATCAAGAATACGGTGGCATGCTTCCAGAGCTGCTTTCCGCCCCCGATGATGAGTGTATGCGTCAAGTGGGCTAAGGAAAAGGTGGACGCCTTCAACGCAATCCTCGCACGGCAGCTCAGCAGCACGGACCGAGACGGCGAGATATGGAGGAAATGCGTGGATCAGGCCAAGAGTCATGCCGACATGTTGTCTGAAGTTGGACTCGACTTTCGAAACCTGGTCGGACGGGTACCAGAACCCGGGGCGACGAAGAAGGCAGCGTCGCAGGCACCGGCGCTTGGCCTCGGCCTCTCTTAGGAGGAAGGAAAAGAGGAGATTGCTTTGGCCATGGATTGCTGGGTCATTTTGGGAAGAATATGACGACGAGAAGAGCATTTGTCGTAGGAAGTTGGTTATTTACACATGGGGAGACCAGCCTAAACGTAAAAGAAAATAATAAAAAAGAGACAAAAAAGAGACAAAAAAGATACATGAGTGTGGCGTTTCTCTGTTCAGAAGTACTGTTAAATTGCAATACGGTGATATCCAAGGCGGTGTTTTCCACTATTTTAATACACCACTTTACAGCAATTTCTAATGCAGATTATCGTCATAGGTACGTATGTTTGGTTATGTCCGGGGTCAAGACACAAGGCATACATGCTGAAGCAGGAGCTACTTAGCATGTTCATGAGCAACAAGCGTGAAGCGGGGCAGCTCATCCCTGACTGACTGACTGACTGGCTGGCTAACTGACTGAATTCTGCCCCTCTTAAGCAAGTAGATCGTTGGTAGGAAGCGATTGACCGCCCTCATAATGCAAAGAAGGTGGCCAAGCACCGAATAAAAACAATGCACTTGCCTGTCTGTTTTTTTTTTTTTTTTGAACCAAGCCAGTCCCCAGATTGATAAGAGGCTGCCCGTTGCAGCTACCCACCCGATTGTACCAGATTCGGTGGTTAACATGTCCATCTATCTACCTTAACCTTAAGTACCTACCTCTTTAGGGGGGACAAGATCACTTCAAAGAAACGCCTACTGAATCCGTCTTATTGTCATTCCTGTATTAAATTATGCCGGAACTCTGAAAGTTGTGATTTGTGCCATAGCAAAATGAGAAAGGAAAATCCAAAACACCCTAGAAATAGTTCCAAAACCTTTGTATGCACCCGAGAATCATTGAAAATTACAAAACAAGCCAATCCATTCCATTCACCAAAAGCCGGGTCAGCTCAGGTCCCCTTTCTTGGGGTCCTCCACTCAAAGAAACCCGCTTTTTAATTACAGGCGCGCACGCACGCACCAGATTAGACAAGACTAGCCCACAGTAAGGTGGGTAGAGTAGAAACCGACCTCCTCCTACCTACGTACTCTACCTACCGCCTAGGTAAGGTAGCTTATTAGACCCCGCAGCAACTGAAAGCAACAATCTGCAAGAGCAGGCAGAGAGCTAGCTCGGAGAACGACTCGCCTCCAGCTGAGTGAAGTGCCTCCCGCCCTCCGACCTGCCAACCAACAAAGTGCCGCCACCCCCCCCCCCCCCCCCCCCCCCCCCCGTTTCGCGCGACGCAAAAACCGCCCGCCCACACTCGACGCAGCAAGCAAAGCAGGTCAAGCATTTCAGCCCAAACCCGACGTCACATTCATTTATCTGCCCGCCCGTAAACGACGACATTGATTGATTGAGACCACAAAAACCTCATCTCACCACGACGCCCTCCCACCGCCCTTGCCTTGGTTAATTTTAGACAAAACCAACCCTGTTCCAACATCACCAACAGGAGACGCAACTCAATCGGTAAAATAGGATTTTCGATCGAGCACCCGACCCTCACCGCCGCAGCAGAGCTAGCCTCTGATAAACCATTCCCAGCGTCAGACGACGACCATCGCACCAAGATGGACACCAACATGGAGGACGTCGGGCGCGTGCCTTCGGAACTTGCCCCTCAACCCTCCTCGGAGCCCACTACGATTCCGACATTGGATGGATGGATTGAGAGCTTGATGGCATGCAAGCAACTGGTTGAGGCCGATGTCCAGAGGTTGTGCGAGAAGGTCCGTCGACGCGTTTGATTCAGCATGATCCAGATGGGAAACCCCCCCACCTCCCTGGGGCGCTCATGTGCACCCTAGTCTTCGACCATGACAAGAGAAAGCGTACAAAGAGATGATGACTGACGCGCTTCATTTGAACCCCTCCCACAGGCGCGCGAAGTCTTGCAGGATGAGTCCAACGTTCAGCCAGTTGTATGTTCTTAATTCTTACCCTCCCCCCTTTTCTGGTGGATGCAGCTGCATACATTTCCAGACGGTGTGAGAGAGACTCACGCTCTCCATGTAGAAATGTCCTGTCACAGTCTGCGGTGATATACACGGCCAGTTCCACGACCTCATGGAGCTTTTCAAGATTGGTGGACCGAACCCCGATACGAACTATCTTTTCATGGGTATGTCTTCTCGCCGCTGGCTTGCCCGATCAACCAACTTACTTCAGCTGCCTGTCGCCAAACGACCCGGTCACAACAAGCTTGACCTAGATTTTTTCTGGTTGGAATACTCCCGCGCCTGCACCACCGCATTGCTGACCGGTCACCCCACACAACAGGCGACTATGTAGACAGAGGCTACTACTCAGTGGAGACGGTCACTCTTCTTGTCGCGCTCAAGATTCGTTACCCGCAACGCATCACCATCCTCCGCGGAAACCACGAGTCGCGCCAGATCACACAGGTGTACGGCTTCTACGACGAGTGTCTTCGCAAATACGGCAACGCCAATGTTTGGAAGTACTTTACCGACTTGTTCGACTACCTGCCTCTCACAGCCCTCATCGACAACCAAATCTTCTGTCTGCACGGAGGTCTGTCGCCCAGCATCGACACCCTCGACAACATCCGTGCTCTCGACAGGATCCAGGAGGTTCCCCATGAGGGACCCATGTGCGACCTGCTCTGGTCGGACCCCGACGATCGCTGCGGTTGGGGAATCTCGCCCCGTGGTGCTGGCTACACGTTCGGCCAGGACATTTCCGAGGCGTTCAACCACAACAATGGCCTAACGCTCATTGCCAGGGCCCATCAGCTGGTTATGGAGGGATATAACTGGTCGCAGGACCGTAATGTGGTTACGATCTTTTCAGGTAAGACCCGTGACATATGAACGTGCTCCTTCTGTCTGCACTTACCCGGTCACTAACGTTGAGGCATTGTAGCCCCGAATTACTGCTACCGCTGTGGTAACCAAGCTGCCATCATGGAGATTGATGAGCACCTCAAATACACATTGTGAGTTGAAAGTCCACTGTTCATCCCCACGGCTTTGAACCTGGCCGTCTCGCATCCGACATTTTCAGGACTAACGACACCAAAAATAGCCTTCAGTTCGACCCCTGCCCACGCGCTGGCGAGCCGCTGGTTTCGAGAAGTAAGTGTCTCCACGAAACCTTTAGCCTCAATTGTAGCTACTGATCTGACATTTTCCCAGGGACACCCGACTACTTCCTATAATGAACTCGCAAGCAAAAAGTCAAAACCTCGTCATCTCGCTTTTAGCAGGATGAGTTTCGGTTCATGCCGTGACTTTGCGCCGGATCAGCCTCCTACAATCAGCATGCTTAAAATTGCTTGAGAGCAAGGGAGTCCATTTGACCGACACGTCCAGGGTTGAACCACGAGATGAGAAACGGAGGGGGAATCTATTGCGATCACTACCAACATCATCCTGAGTAGGGCTTTGGGGCCCTTTTTCTGTCTGTGATTATTGGGTTAGAGCAACGAGTTTCCTCCACGTAGAGGCCGGCAAAAAGCTTTCAGTAATTCTAGATGCCGGGTTGATATGGACCCCTTTTGTCGTCAACAACAGTAGACATTGTCTAGTAAACGCTCTAGAGTGAACACGCCGAATCAAAGAATAGACACCGATGTTTTTGATGACAAATGTGGGCGTTAGATACAAGGATCTGTGTGACTCTGACAGCGTGTTGATGTGATCATATCGACTTTCAAACTTTTAAAACCCTCATTGCTACCTATCTATCCACATCCAACTACCAATTGTTCCCTTGCTAGTATAATCCTAACCCTGCTGGGAACGGAGCGCCATGCAGTGTTACTGGAACACAAAAACGACCCCCATCCGGTCCACGGACACGGTCATGGTGTATGGACTCTCGATGACAGCAACGTCGAGAACGGCATCCAGATGACTCCTCAACAATTGTTGCTGCTGGATCGAGACGACGGTAGACCGCGCCGTCTTGGCCCGACCCTTGCCCTTGCCGCCATCGTCGCCGCCAGCACCGACGCTCTGCCGTGGCAGCCTCTCCGTGTTGAGCGTAAGCGCCGTGGTAGGATGGCTGGCCGTGAAGCTCGGCCGCGGCTCCTCGGGTCCGATGCCGCTGAACACGGTGCTGTTCTCGATGCGAGACAAGTCCCAGAACCGGAGCTTCTTGTCGGAGCCGGCCGTGAGGATGTAGGCATAACGCACGTCACGGCCGCCGCTGCCACCACCGCCGCCATTGTCGACCTCGACGCTGGCACTGCTGCTTCCGACGACCATGGCGCGCACCCCGCGGTCTGAGCCGCCCGTGACGTGGGCCGCCTCCCCTGTCTCGATATCGGTCGCGAACCGGCCCAGCATGCCCTCGGGTTTATCCTCGTCCACCTCCCAGGCGCTGTAGCCGCGCGGGGCTTCCTTGTTACCGCCCACTCGGTAGACCTCGCGGCACGTGGTCTTTTCCAAGTCCCAAACGGTCACCTCGCCCTGTCCGGTGCCCCCCGCGACGCAGACCCACCTCCCGCGGCCCTTAGTAGGGTGCACTGCGAGACGGTAGACGGCACCCTTGCCAGGAACACCCCATGCCTTGAGGCGGACTTTGAAGCGCAGATCCCAGAGGTCGAGCACGCCATGCGAGGTTCCGAGACACAGCCAGTTGCGCTTGCGGTCCAGGCAGAAACACGTTGGTGTTCCATGGTGTACAGGGTTTTCGAGCGCCCAAAGTAGTGTTGTATTGCGCAGGTCAATGGCTTCTACCCGTGACATGTTGGTTGCCAGGATCAACGTCGAGGTCGTCGAGTTGAACCCTGTCGAGCCACCCTCAGTGCTGCCTGGCGAGCCGTTCCCTTGCTGCTTGTAGTGCTCGCACCACACGGCAAATTCACCAGGCCGACTGAGTTGGTACCGACGGATCATCCGCGGCTGTTTGTTGTACCGCGTCACATCTCCAGACATGGAACATTCAACCTTGACTATATGTACACTTCCATCACTTCCGCAACTCACAAAGCAGTGGGTATCCTGGATAAAACACAGAGACAGCACTCTGACACCTGGTGCATGCGAGTAGACTGCTCTTGAGCGGTGCGCAATGTTACGCTCGAGCCGTGCGGTATCCCAAACTCTGACTGTCCCGTCGTCACCACCCGTGATGAAGAAGACGTGATCTGGCGATGGCACTACTCTATTGATGGCTCCGGTATGTTCCGAGAAGGTGGCCACCAGCTTACCCGCCGGCCTCCATCCTTGTTCGGAACCATCGGCCGTAGCTGGTCTGCTGACTCTTCGTCGAGCTATTGGCGCTACCAGCGGTCCAAACTCGGCGACGTCGTGTGGGTAGTTGTCCACGTACATCGAGTCCAGCATCCTGAGGATGTTGGGATCGTTACCTTCATAGCTGTGATTAGCCCTCGACCTGTTCTTCGCAAGCGGATCCTCAGCGGCGTCGGCCGCCAGTGGTTTGGCCTTGGAAGTCTGCGAGGATGGGCCTCCGACCTGGCCAAAGGCGTTTGCTTCAGTCATGCCAGTTTCTGCCCCCGACTTGGCACTGTCCTTGCGGTTGAGGAGGCTAAGCGCACTCGATTGGTGACGCAATGTCCTCTTGGGCCCTTGCCCATTGAACCTGTGCTTTTCCCCGTCCCCAGGTGGTGAAAGAAGCCCTGGCGAGGTGCTCGACGGGGCACCTGCCAGCTCATCGTCCAACGACATGCGCCCTTCGATAGACATTGGTGACAAGCTGTTGCGGCTGCTCAGACGGGTCCTGTGGCTATTGAGTGCTGCACGCCGGCGCCTAGCCACCGGGTCGTCAATACTCATCGATGCGTCCCGCAGTGCGTCCGTGATGGTGCGTGGGGCGCCGTCCAGTTCGCCGCCTCCTTGAGACATGCCCTTTGGCTCCTCGTCGAAGAACACCATTTGTGGCGTCACTCCAAGAGTGCGAAGGGGGATGATATTATTTAGCTGCTTTGAGGTTTTGTCCTCGTCCCTGGTAGCTGCCGAGTCCCGCGTCTTCATCTGGCTCAACCTCCAGATGAACTCCCTCAAGCTCAGAAGCTTGAATTCATCCTCCTGCGACAAGCCCAGATTGCGCAGCCTTGACAACCACTGCTCATCCTCCTCATTGCGTGCAACCTTGCCCAGGTTGGCTGGGTTGTGCTCACTTGAGCCGCGGCCGTTGCCCTTTGCGGCAGAAGAGTTTCCGAGCATGAGCGCCCGTGCCTTTTGTAAAGGCTTCCAAAACAGCCCTCGGTCTGATTTGAGAGCCCACAATAGTGCCTGATCAAACACTGGTCTTGTGAGCGGTCTCCTGAGTGTCCCAAGTAACGCCAGCTCGGAGAACTGCGGCGTGATGCCAGGCTTCAGGTACGGGGCTACTATTGGATACACCATACACCTAATGTCGGCCGCGGTTAAGTACTTGGTGGCCATGGCGATGAACTCAGTCGCAGACTCGCGTATCCATATGTTCGGGTGCATGGTGAAGCGCGCCACAACCTCAACAAGCTCACAAACCCTCGACTTGGACAGTAACCCAAGCTCTGCCAGCTCGGCAAGTGAGTGGAGCGCACCTTGCACCACGTTTTCCTCCGTGTCCATTAGAGCCTGCACCATAAGTGGCAGTATGAACTCGTCCAGACTGGTACTTCCTATAAAGGCAGCGATGCCAACGATGGTGTCGAAAAGAGCACACTTGAGGGTCCAGTCACGGTCGTTCAGATACGTGTTGAGGTGTGCCAGTATGATGTCATTCGAATCTGCTGTTCCGAAGAACATGCAGAGTTCCGGGACTGAGCTGAGGAAAGCTCTCCGGACAAAGGGATCCGGGTCCTCGATCAACAGCTTGACGTGCAACTCAAACTGAATCACCAGTTCATGGCGAGTATGCTCGAACATGCCATCAAATGCAGTGGTGCTCCCTGGCTCGACCTCGGGGTCAGCAACCGTGATTGCCCCCTCGGCTCTTAGAGCACCTGCTATGTCGAGATATCGGCCAGCGGTAGTAGCCAGTGTCCCGAGACAAGATGCATATGTCATTCTCACCAGCGGACTAGGATTCGCCTGTGCACTAGTCAGGGCTACCTGCATCCGTGGCAGAATATACTCGAGGAAGATGGGTGAGTTCACAGGTGTCACAACCTTGACGAGGGCCAGAACCTGCGTGATTGTCCTGATTGCCGTGATCACGACCATGTCGGCTTTGTCATTGAGCAGAGACATTAGATATGGCACAACCCGATCCAACTTTGCTTCATCCGTTATTCTCTCCGAGAAGGCGAGTAGAACATCACAAGCTCGAATCTTGGACGCTGCCCTCGCAGTGTTTCGTATCGACGAACATATCAAAGCCAAAAAAATCAGAGTACCATCGTCTGATGGCGGTTGCCCCTGGCTCGATACATAGTGTTCGTGGTTTGGTATATTAAGCCTGACCGGGAAGTGCCCCAGACCGAGGCGAGGAGGTTTGGGCACAAGGACACCACTGCCTGAGCTCGGGTTATGCTGGTAGCCCAGCGAGTAAGAGATCTTATCGAAATCATAAAAAACTCTATCGATCCTTTCGTCAGCCTCACCAAGGTTCCGTGTTGCCCCTGATATCGGATACTGGCCCGATGACGGATCTGTAATAACCTCCATGTACTGGTGGAGAAAGTCATAGAAGTAATCTGGGAAGACGGTTTTGCGCCAGAAGCGCAGATAATCATCGGCAGAGTATCTCTTTTGAGGATCCAACTGTATCATGTGAATTATCATTTCGCGCAAGTCCTTGTCTGGAATGTGGGAGAGGTGCGAGATAGCAGGGTCGTATTTCCCACTCCGATAGTTGTACAGTTGGCTGAGACTGAATATGGGCGCTTCAGTGAACAGCTCAGCAATGACGCAGCCGGCGCTGAATATATCCATAGCCCAGTTCAGCTTTGTGGGAGAATTCATGGCGTCCCCGGCGGACTGGAACCGTTCGGGCGCAATGTAGCAGGTCCTCCGCCCTGACGTATCAAAAAAGTAAGAGAAGTCGGCCGGGTTGTCATCTGGCAGGATGACGGGCTTGAAGGAGGAGGAAAAGTCTGACAGATACAGCCAGTTCCACGAGGTCACCAGGGTGTTCTCCGTCTTGATGTCGCCATGGTAGATGTCCCTGCTGTGGCAGTCGCGCAGGGCGCAGAGCAACTGGAAGGCAAGCCATTTCTTCTCAATGTCCTCCAAGAACGGCCGAGTGCTGAATCGATCGTAGAGAGAGTTGTAGAGGTACTGTCGCACGAGATATCCGTTGGTGTCGGTCTCGATGACCCGCTGGTAGGCCAAGGCGTTCGGTACGTCGGCTAGGGCTTTGCTTTCACCTACAAGTTTGAGAAGTAGAAAATCTTTGTCAAGAGCTGTTCGGTCCTGGCTTCGGTTCCGCATGCACAGCACAAATAGAGCAGGATCTTACGAATTATCTCTTGCCTATAGTCGTCAAGAGGCATGGGAGTGTACGGCTTGGTAAGAACCTTGACCAGAACAACGCCATCGTGATGTCTAGCGCGGATGCACTTGAGAAAGCGCGCCGTGCCGACCGACTTTTCGTACACAAGATCGCCCAGTTCTGGTATGTCGATACCGGCAGAGCCGGCTGGTGGCGACGTGAGAGAGAATCCCTGACCCATGGTGGAAGCTGGAGCGCGAGGGCGTTTCCGCTAGATGGAAGCTACCGCGGTCCTTTACCAGCTCTACCCGTTAATCATGTTGAAGACATCAATCAAGACGATGACAACACTGGGAAGAAAGTCGTCCGATATCCAGTTGACTTCAATTAGTATAAGGATATATGGTGATCGCCGGCTCGTTATGCTACAGTTTATCGCGGTGTTGTGTTGTACGATTTTCCCCCTTCACCATGTGATGATGATATCTGTGTGTGGGAAGAGTATGTCACGACCGAAGTTAACGTGTGAGCCATCATGCATGGACGTCCAGAATGACGAGCCATGTGGAGCTCTGACCAAGCAAGCCAAGATGGGCTGCTCCCCGCCACAGCTGCCAGTGGTGCTGGGGGGTTATGGCGGCCCCGCAGTAAATGACATACCCCAGATCATAAGATAAGATAGATACCTACAAGACAGGTAGGTAAGGTGTGTGTGTGTATCTTAGTGCAGATGAGGACCCTGCCATTTATCTATCACCTGACCATCTATGATGAACGAAGAAGGTTTTGCGAGCGATTTCAACTACTTACTTGATGGTAGAGACTATACAAGAATATCTAATGAACCTAAAACTAGTCTAGTGTTATTCGCTTTAAAGGTACTTGCAATCTCCCCACCGTATAACGTATTCAGTGCCTTTTAGTTTTTAGAATCACATCACGCACAGTCCATCCCATTTCCCGACTTGCAGCACACTAGGCTGGATAGATCCATCTCACAAAAAGTCTCCGTGCGTGGGCGGGGATCACCTGAAACAGCCACACTCGACGGCGGCCCTGACGACAAAGGCTCTTTTTACAACACCAGAGCTCAGCTGCTTTCCTTCTATACTGCTTGTCGACAAGTGAACAAGGTGACTTGTTTAGACGGAGTTGCCAGCTTGTCAATTTGGTGACAGGTCGGCTCGAAACAACCTAGAACGAAATGGAAATAAACCAGACCTCGTAGCATTGCGCTGGTCTAGTCAGCTCTCGTCACCATTTTTGCGTGGCGTGCCCTCGTCATACTATCCCAATACTCACTTGTTAGAGCCCACTTTAAGATTTCTCAGTCACCTTTGGCAGACAAGATTTGATTCGTATCCACGCTGTTTAGAACTAGACTATTCTGGAATTAGACCTATTACTTTGTCTAATCCGAATCTTGCCCTAGAACAGGCTTTCAAAATTGGATCATGCCCAGAAGCGGACTGGCAAGACCAACGGAGAGAATAATCAGCCAAAGTACATGTGACACATTCAATTGGCGTACATTAACAATAGTGGAGATAATATGCTGACGACGACCAGGTGATCAAGAAAAGGGTACGCAAAATTTTGTCTTGATAGCATTGCCAAATCCAACCCGTCACAGCTGCACAAGATTTATCTGGCTCGACGAGTCGGGCTTTTCTCATCCATTAGACTATACCACCGTGGAAAGCTGCCAACCCCTGATGCGCGCAATGAGATAAAGATTAGATAGCAAAGTACCCTCCCCGACCGCACACTCTTAAAGATAGCAGTTAAAAAGAAGAAGAAGAAAAACCACCGATGGCCTGAAGACCGGGTATAAGTAAGCATCAACAATCGAAACGAAAGGGGAGGGTTTATGCACAGTATTCTGGTGGTTGTTTATTATATTCGGCAATGCCTCACAATAAGTATGAGTGCCTGCAACAGGCGGAATAAATAGATCCCCTGGACAAACGCAAGAACGATGAGGCTGAACAGGTAGCATGGACGAAAAGGAGGTCTATGTCGGTAACTGAGACCATTAAGCGTAACGTCGCAAAAAGAAATATGCATCAGATGATGTCTATGTGCAGGGAAGACGTATGAGGCGCTGAAACTGTTGAACTCGGTGACTGAATACTGAAATATCAAATCTTGCAGGATATCTGCAGATGCTTTTGAGGAGGGAAAAAGGCGCCAAACTCCGGAAATCGAGGAATGATGGGCATAAGAATTCGTAATATCAGACGTTGCAAACGTGTCTTGTTCAGACCGGGTAGCCGCTGGAGCCTGCTTCCGTCGAGCCGTCGCTATCGATCGTCTTCCTCCAGTGCTCAGGTAGGCATACGCAGACGAGCGGGAATGCCTTGATCTCACCACTGGCTGGTGGTGATGATACATCTCGTGACGGCCCTGAGGTGTGGGACACGCCACTATCGCGCTGTTTGTGTCGTCGTGCCTCCCACTCTTCGGCACGATCATCCAGAAGAACACCCGTGGCCCAGCCATCGTCCCAAATACCGACAATCTTGAGCATATCACCTCTCTCCAATGTGAATTCGTCGGCAGCGCGAGGCTGGTAAGCCCAGAGAACAGAGACTTTGTCGCCCGGGTGTATGTCATCTTGGGAGTAGTAATCTTTGAAGAACGGCAATTGCTCCGACTGCTGACTGGCCATACCTGGAGGAGACGAAGACATGCCGCCTGCACTACCTGGAGAATTAGGATCACCTTCCAGAGCCGAACTACTCGACAGTGAGCCGTGCCTCCTAAGCGCTGCAGGCGGCGGTCGAAGTACGCCAATTCGGGGTTCTGGTTCAGGGCTTTCGGCAAAATCGTCAGAAGAACTCTGATTGTCCCCTCCCCTGCTCCTGCCCGCGCCATAGCCGGCTGCCGCGCCAACCGCGGCGGCTCCGAGCGGTAGACCCCGGCCATCATGGCCGCCATACCCGTGGCGGGCTGGGGAGTCACCTGTATGACCTTCGAGTGCTGACATCCTTGCTATCCTACCGCCTGGCAGAACTTCGTAGCCCTGCGGGTTTGGTCCCGAGGGCACGGTGTGCACTTGCGAGGTGGAGGTACCTCCTCTGCGAGCAGGAGATGGCTGGTTAAAGATGCTCCCACTTTGGCTGCCCCGTCGTCTTCTCCTGAGAAGAATGCACACGAAAATCAGAGCTGCGATGAGGGCAAAGCCAATGATGGATCCAATGACAATTCCAGCTATAGCGCCCCCTGAAAGACCGTTTCGTTCGGATGAGGGAGCCGGAGTACTAGTGCTCGTGGGTGTCACAGTCGGAAGTGACACGCTGGGAATGACAGTCGGGAGAACAACGCCAACGCATCTACTCTGAGTATTGGACGTGTAGCAGCATGTGTCGGTGGAATTAATACCGCCTGACGCACAGTACGAGCACAAGCCGATTGTGCTGTTGCCATAGCCACAGTTGTCGGGCTCGTTGGTAATGCCTTGAATGCAGGTTTGAGAAGACAGAGAATTGGCTGGCAGGGCGCAGTTAGTGAAGTCGGCCCTTATCTGCTTCTGAGCATTGCTCCCAGCATTCGAACACAACCTGCTGTCGGACGCGATCAATGCCTCGCTCTGGGCAAATTGGGCCTGTGATTATTTATCAGCATTCGCGTCCAACACAACCTGGTCTTCAAACTCATAAAGCTGGGTCGTCAAAGAACATACGCAAGTCTCGGCGCAGACAGGACGGGATTGGTCTGAACCAAGGCTGCACTTGTCAATCGAGTTTTGCACCAGTGAATTGCATATCGTTGTCGTAGTAAAACGCGCATATTGCTCTGTCGTGTTTGAAAGATTAATTCCGCCACAACCAAGTAGCGTTTGATACCTATCGGGTTACCGTTAGCTAGTTGATCGTGGACCTGGGTCTATTAATTATCAAGCGCGTACTTTTCTTGAACGTAGCTCGTACGGACGTATTCCTTTAACCGGTCGTCAAAATTTTGTGTGTTTGAAACAAACCGCATGAAGGAGCTAAAAGATTAAGTTAGAAAAGCTGTTCAGCTATAACCTACAACCTCGGGTGAAAGGTTACTCACAAGAGCCCGACAATGTAGTCGTCATTTGAGACAGAGGCTGACTGGAATGCAGGACAAGCAGTAGACCCTTGCATCGAAATACACGCAGCCATCGTCACAGGGGCAGACGACAGAAACGTGGAGAGCACCAGGCTTCGTATGCTGGAGACAGGCCGTCCTCTTCTTCGACGTATCCTTTCCTGGCTAGAAGGCTTAGCCATGATGTTCTGCTGGATCGCGTTCCGAGCGCGTACCGACCAGGTCGTCGGGTGGAAGGTGTTGAGTAACCGCGCAAATCGCTGAACTAAATTTCCGATTACTGCTGCGTCATAATCTTCTGGTTACGCGATGACTTTGTATGCGTCTCCAAGAACCGGTCGCAAGAAGCGTCGCGACACCACCTCTTGATGAAGTGTTCTTTTTTATTAAGGTGCCGTCGTGGTGACTGATGCTACTCGATTCAAGTTGCCAATACCCAAAAAGAAAGATGCCGAGCTAAGCGACTGAATACTCGGGTTCCGTAGTGAGTGAGAGGAGTCTGAAGATATGGTCGGAGTCGGGCAGACCAAGGACGGTGTTTTTGCCGAAATGGTGGCTGGGAGGTGCGTAACTTCGGTCCGCCGAGGGCTATCTTCAATAACGATTGACGACAGTTGGAGTGAAGGTACGACGGCGGCGGCTGCGGCAGGAACGTTGCCGAAAACCTAATTCAGGTCGTTGTGCCGAAGGTGGGAAGCTGCTCGCGGTGCTTTACGTCGTTCCTGGAGTTGATGGCAAACGAAGGTGTGTGGAACAAATGTATGCAGATCACTGCAGGCTGTCTGAGAATCGACCTCTGGCGAGCTGTTTTAGTGCCGCGCGGGTCAATGCAAAGCTAGGCGCCGCGGTGCTGCTTTTTCTGAACCAAAAGGGACCGAGGAAAGACTGAATAAGAAACGAATGTGTAGGAAGCCTTGTGAGACCTCACAAAAATAGGCAAGTAAAAAACAATAATAAAAAAAGACAAGTAAGATAAAGAAGCAAACAAACAAGTTAGATGATGAAGACAACAACTGGGGGTCAGATGGTAAAGGTTTATTAAAGCGCAACGAATGAAACACAAAAGAGAGGACGAGATGGGTAGTTTCAAGATCTCGTAGGGACCAGACTGGTTTTGCAGCCTCCCATGAATGATACCTTGAGCAAGCTTTAGGTACCTATCTAGGTGATTGACTGACTGGCTGCACAGAGAGGTCTTTCGCGCGAGTGCGATGCCTTTGCCGACGTGGCGAGCAGAAGTGGTGACAATGTTTCGTTACCCAAAAGACGAGAGATTGTGAGGGTGACTGACTGACTGCGAAAACGACGACCAGCCAGTCAGCTGCGTGGAGCAGCCGGCGGGTCGCCAAACAGCGGGCAACCAGGCACACATTCTGTGGCCGCCAGGGACCCATGGGTGGAGTCCAAGACCCAGTCACGATACAGCAACGGGCGGGGCTCAAATCAAAACGTTGCGGATTCCTCCCGCTTGCTCCTCTCTGCTTTGCTTGTTGCGTGGAGCATTTAGACTAGGATTGAAGGGGCCATACCCAGCTCTTACAGGGGTTGCACAGAGGCTTTGACCCAGAAGGGCAACGGGTAATCTCATTGATTAGCAAGGGTCTCGCTGAAGTTTCCGTGCCCAGGAGATTTTCCCCCTCAAGCTCGGACCAGATAGGCAAACAAAAAAAAAAAAAAAAAACAAGTGGCAGTGGTGCAGGAGCCAGGCCGAGCGCATTGATGGGTGTGAGGGATAGCTTGCGAATCATGAGGAAGCGAGTAAAGGTGCGCCTCTCTTCAACGCCGGTGCCCCTGGCGAAATCAAGGTTTGGCATAGGGTGCATGGCTGAGACGGCTTGACGGCAATAAGATCACCCACTTTCTCAATCACCACAGCCTTATGCGAGGGATCGTGGCTTTAATTTGCATCTCAAAGGGGCGCATAAAGCAGTTTTTGTACCGATAAATCTGCAGACAGTTTACTGTACCGGTAAGTTGTTTTCAGGCTCTAAAACAACGTCCCAGAAGCAAAGGGGTCCACGAGAAAATGAGATGTTATCAAATTATCAAACAAAGTTACCTTGGTATTAGACGACAGGACAGACAGGCTCATCCAATTAAACTAGCGTCGGTGTAAGTGGGGGTTTTCCTTGACATTCTGTCAGATTATCGGTGCTGGGTCAATAAGAAAGGGCCTAACAACAGGCGACGAACCTGACCGTTTGAAGTTCGTCTGTTCTTTCTCTTCCTTCGTACCTTGCCTAGCCGGGCGGTTGGCTCACCCATAGTTCCGTCTCCACCTAAAAACACAGCTTTCAAAATCCTTAAACATCAAATTGAATTGCGCTGCAGGGGTGCAAACAGATGGCACTATCGGTCTCGCCCTTACCAAAGGTACCTACCTAGGTGTGTGTATATCCAGGCTAGTCAGGTACCTAGGAACTTCGCAGGTAGATAAATAAATAACCAAGGTAGGTATCCTGTTAATTAGGTCAACACCAAAAAAAGCTTTTTTTTTCTCTCTTTTTTCTGAGATAGATCTTGTGAAATGATTGACGTCTAGACCATTCTCGAAAAATGGTAATGCAAAATGAAAGAGAGAAAGAAAAAAAAAAATAACGGTTACTTTTAGGGTATGGGATGTGCATCAGATAAACCCGGTCATGTCGCGTGTGTGCAACGCCAAGGTTCAGGGCATTCAGAGAACGCACGTGCTTAAAAGGGAGGGATGTCAATTTTCAGTAACATCCATCGTACCTACTGTACTATTATTACCGAGTACAAATGAGTCTGGCTTTTTACCCCCCTTTGTGTACTATCGAGCCATCCTTGACCACCAGTACCTGTCACTGTCAGCCCGGCGCGGTCACTCAGGCGGGCTGGAAGCTCGAGCACAGCTATCGTCGTCTCCCGTTACGTTGCGTAGCTGCGAGGTGAACAGGCTCGGGGTCTTGGCAACAAACCAATTCTCTCTCCCTTGTTTGTCTGCTTCGCATCAGCCGCATAATCATCACACTGGGAACGAAAAGAAGAGAGAAAAAAGAAAAGAAAAAAAACCCGTCGCGGCACTACGTACATTAGTTACACTACCTGAGGCACACTGCTCCTGCGGCATTCATGGCTCGAAACAAATTGACCATGAGCCCCTCCTACGTTTGGCCTCGCGCGGTACATGTACGGCAGTTATCATTAATCAAATGACCCACGATCTTGATGGCGAGCCGGGGCTTGTAAAAGTTTCCGATGGTCTTTATGCCGCATGATATTTTATCTTCATTGGCTCCGTGTTTAGGATTACGAACATATGTGGCCGTGTGGTTACATGCTGGGTGGCCAGCGAGGAAGTATGGCTCGCAGGAGGCATCAGAAGTCGAGTCTGAAACGGGAAAGCCTCAGCTAACGAAGTACTTGCCAAAGACAGCGCCTTGAGCTATCATCAAAGCTCTTCGAGGGGTTTGGTCATGTATGTATCTGATCATACTAGATAGGAAAGGTATTCCGGAACGATATAGAACAAGTATGCAAAGCATGTCCGAAAGTTTTTGCACCAAACATGCATCGCAGGTACCGAACCACAATCGTCATGTACCGGGTTGATGGCATCTGACCTGACCAATAAATGAAGATCGGGAAGTTAAGAATAAGACCTTGCGGGTTTCTGCCGAGGGGCTTCACACTGTAGGTGGGGAGGACGAAGTAAAATATATTTACTTGTAGATTGAGTGTCACCATTGGAGAGGTTAGCGCCTGGCGAATCGCGCAGGGGTTTTTTTTTCTGGACCATTTCTACAGTACCTACTGCGTACCTACATACGTATGCTGGCAGGGTGCCCAATTGGGGGCCTTTCGATGCAATGCCTGCACTACAACCTGCAAGGAATAGGATGACAGCTTAAGCGCTCGGATGCGCACGATGCCAGACCGCCGGAAAACTCAATTTCAAAAATAAAACGAAAAAGTAATAAATAACAAACACATTCGAATCCTCCTGGGTCCATTGCGGTGGTCAGCGGCTTCTGTGCTTGGTTCCAACCGGACATAAAATCGGCCTATCCGAATATTTTCAAGCACATACCTTACCTAGAGTACAGCGTACCTACGGAGTATCAACGGAGTCCCCAGATACTGTGAGGCTGCACAATATGTACGGAGTCGGGATCTTCCCCGTCAGGAAAATCAGGCCACCTGGCCAAGGCGGGATGGGATGTTCCTTCCATTTGGTGCTTGCGGTGCTACTTAACTTTTGTACACAAAAGGCATCAAATTTCTGGCTCTGAGTCTGCGTCGTAAAACTGACGTGCTCCATACCTACCTTAGGTACCTACCTTACCTAAATATGTAATACAAGGCGAAAGTTTTTCTCTCAGGCGCCGTTTCAGCCTCCAGCTTTCGTTCATCGAATGAATTGAAATTTACCTTTCCATTTCTTAATTGTTCCTTGGGCATATCACCACAGCCACCCTGCTCGAGGCCATCTTACCTACCCGACTCGAGGTCCCTAATGCGGTGATACAGGCTACGCCAGTCTACAAAGTCGAATCAATCTAGCCAGTCGCTACGATTCCCTGTGTGGGAAACATCGAAACATGCATGGTATGGGTATGCTATTCAATCAACAATCTCTCTCACCTACCTACCTAGGTACCTACCGGCCTATTCGAATAACCGGGCTTCCTCACTGGGGTCTCGGCCCTTGGATTGGATACTCGCAACAATGTGCGGCAGGTTAATATCCCTTGTGATTTGTTCTCATTTGCCCTTTGTTTGTTTACTATGGTGTAAATCCCATCTGCTCTGTATGTTTTCCCGAGATATGCCCTTGCGAACCTGGATGCAAGAAAAAAAATTAAATTTTACTTGGTAATTACACCGCCTCGACGACACGGCATTTCCCTTGGTAGTCATTTCACGGATACCTTGCTTCCCTTACATCCGGGGCTGCATGCCGCTGATCGACATACGATTTGGGTCAGCCGCAGATTCCTTGCTGATAGCTGAGAAGCAAATATTATTCGGAGAAAACTTCGCATGATGCTTTTGCAATCTCCACAGCAATTTGGCTGAAGACTCTTTACGCACCACCAGTAAACAGAGGTATCTCCAGATGTACCCCCGCCTTGCCGCCGGCTTTTCGACTGTCTCTCCTGACTAAAAGTTGGGTGTAAAACACCAACCGGAGTGTTCACGGCGACTCGGACTGCCTTTTGCGATGTTGACATCCTGACATCGGGTGTTAGCACCATCAAGACCGACGAGTTGGAGGTAAATTCTCCGTATCTACGGTCCCGTACCTTACCTAGCCCGTATTACTTCGTACTTTAAGCGGTCGGTACCTTGGTAAGCGTGGGGACTTACTTCTAGCAAAAAGCAACCAACCTACTTGGCAGGCACGCACTTGGACATTCGACCAATCGGAGGTTGGTATGGTAACCATCATAATCATCACATCATCTTGTCATCTCAACCACAATCGTCCATTTTCATTGGCGGGTTCGTCGTTTAATTAACATGGCTTCAAAGTGTAAAGGGAGCTCCCTGCATACCCAGGCACACGCAGCTCCAACTTTGAATTGACAGCGGATTGCGCCGTTGTCTCTCAAGACAAGCAAGTGACTTTCTTTGTTTTGCTTTGTTTTGTTTTGTTTCTCTCCAAATACTCCCTCACGTCATCACTTAAAAAAAAAAAAAAAAAAAAATACACATCCGTGGAGAAGAGGGAGAAATTAACTTGGTCGCTTCTACGTCTAGGCAGAACCAGTATGACAATCAAAGCCTACACCTGCTGTTTCTCACCCATCGGCGGTTCTAAGTGCGATCTCTCCGACGCATCCTCCGGACCTCCGGTTATCAGACGCTAGCGCATGCACATGTATATCCGTACAGACATGGGGACGCGAAGTCTATGTCCGTGCATAACGTAACCCAGGTATACGGATAGGCCCAACATCGGGACGGGTATACAGTGCCTTGCATTTCATGTCGGACCAAAGTTTGTGTGGCGCGTTTGTCAAAAAAGCCTGCAAGATTCGCCATGTCCAGGCAAGCGCACAAAGCAACCACACAGACATGTTTTGCTCAAAGAAGAAAGAAGAACGGGAGAAAAAAAAGAGAATTCAACCTGGCATCAAAGCTTCGGTTGGCGAAGTCTAGATGCGTTCAAGGACCGGCAACAGGTGAAAGAGCGGCAATTGACTGGAACGGCTCATGCTCGTGACGAGCCGCTGGAGCGAATTTGATAATCGCCAAAAAAAAAAAAAAAAAAAAAAAAAAAAAAACGTCCTCAACGGCAAGTGGGCTCTCGGCCTCCTTTAACTCGCCGCTATTGTCTGCATACTTTTTCTTCTCTGCCGTCCCTGGTAGCACAAGCCCCTAGTATATGGGGTTCCGATGATCGTTCTCGATTCTGATGTCTCATCCGACTGATTGTGTTAACCATCTGTTCGCCGCTCGACTGTCGTCCTTTATTTTACATCCGTCCCAGCGCTCCTTGGCTGTACAATTCTTCATTCCTCGGACCGTCGCTGTCTTATGCTGTCAGATTCCCTCGGGCTCGTTCGCTAAAGTCCCGGCTACATTCGTGGCCAGCCTCTCTTTCTTGTTGGTTACGCTGTGCCCTCGTACCAGAATACGACAACAGCTAAGAGGGCGGGTGCGAGTGCATTTTTTTCTGCTATTAGTGTTTAATTTTCCATTCCTCTCGCTTGTCCCTCTTTTCTTTGTTTCATCATCAGCCTCTACCACTGCGGTATCAGGGAGCACCACGCCGCGAAAGATATCACCAACATGTCAGACTCACCACCGTCGGGAGGCCCTGGTGGCCCAGGAGGCCCTGGATCCGGCGGTCCACAGGTATGCCCACCTTATGCCGCCCAAGGATCTTCTGCGAGTAGGAATCAGAATGATCGGTTGTTGTTTTGTTTTGGACCAACATATCGGCAGCAGTTGCCAAGTTCGTGGAGATGCTAGGGAGTTCAGGCTACTGACCAAGACTCGGGACACAGCAACCTTCATCGCCGCCGTACCTCCCATCATATGCCATTCTGGGTGGTAACCCTACAGTTCCGGTGGATGTGCCTATATCAACAGTTTTCATGGCAATATTCATTGCTGCAGCAGCTGTTCATATGGGTGTTTTCCGAGCAAATATCAAACGCGACCACAAATTCGTCTTTTCCGCCCTTCTCTTCGTATTCTGTCTCGCCCGAGTTTTCGCCCTCATCACTCGAATTCTGTGGGCCGTATACCCCAACAACTTGAACGTCGCCGTAGCTTCGAACGTGCTCGTGGCGGCCGGCGTTGTTCTCTTGTTCTTGGTGAACCTCATCTTCACCCAGCGAATCGTCCGATCGTACCATCCGTCATTCGGCTGGCACAAGATTACTAACGGAGCCTTCATCGCCACTTTCTCTCTGGTCATTGCGCTCCTGATCATGCTCATCACGGCGACTGTTCACTCATTCTTCACCCTCGATTCCGAAGTTCGAGCTAATGATCGCATCGTGCAACTGGTCGGCGCGACACTGCTAGCTCTGCTGGCATTCTTGCCTTTCCCCATCGTTGTCCTGGCCATCATGTGGCCGTACCGAGAGTCGGGTCCCGAGAAATTCGGTTACGGCAGCCTGCGAGCACAGGTCTTCCTCGTGTTGACCACTTCGTTGTTGTTGACAGTCGGCGCCGGCTTCCGCACGGGCGTTGCCTTCGACCCACGCCCATTAAGGGAGCCCACATGGTTTCTCAGCAAACCGTGCTTCTATGTATTCAATTTTGGCATTGAAGTTATCGTCGTCATAATCTATGCTGCGGCCAGGGTCGACCGCCGTTTCTGGGTTGGAGACGGCAGCAAGGCACCCGGTGACTACATCGCTTCGCGCCGTGCCAGTATGCTCCCGGTCTACCGGGAACAGAACAGGCGCGAGAGCATGCTTCCTGGCATGATGCAGCCGCCACCCGGTATTGCATCGGGACGGGCATCTCGTGCACGGTCTACGTTCGCCGACCACATCCCGGAGCTGGAGGGAATAGGATCGGGGTCGGATGCGCCATTCACCTCGGCTTCGGACGGCCCGTCTGTCCGTTCGCGTGAAATCGAGGTATGTTCATGGTGGCGACGTGAATACCCGCCCCCATCGCTCAGTGGATCCTTCAAAGCCGGGTCCCGATCGTGGTGGGCTTGATGGCTCCGGCAGGTAGCTGTCCGTCCAGTGATTGCGTAACAGGATGAGAAACGCTGACTTTTTTTTTTTTTGCGCGGCATTTTAGTGGGAGAAACGTGCTCAGACTGAGATGGAGAAACGCATCAGCGATGGAGACCTCCAAGCCTCCGGGAGACGTAGCACAGGCGACACTGGGGACGATCTCCCGGAGCGCACGCCAGAGAAAGTACCACGAGACGAGTAGGACAACCCATCTAACCACATACGGCTTAAGGGCTTCAGGGATCCTTGAAGTCCGTGTTGCACTTGGCTAGCTGAGGCGGCCCGGAAAAGTGATATACCTACGTCTAGGTTTTGGTTTTTGTTTCCTTTTTATACCTTTTCTTTTGTCGCATTAAAAAAAAAATCCATAGCGTTGCCTCACAGGGCGAGCGTCAGGGAAGCTCAGGTAGTTGACGCTCGACTTCTCCCTTCTACTTTTTGTAATAGAAAGTCCAGAAGCCAGGCTGAACAGGGGAAAGACCAGTTGTGTCTTGTTCTTTTGCTCTCGGCTCTGGCCTGCTTCATTTTTCGCTGTGTCGTGGACTCAGAAGTAGCTTATAATTAGCCGCCAGTCTCTTGTTATATGAAATTTTCTTTTTGTTCGACTTGTTGTCATTGCACCATCGAAAACCTTCACTTGACCTATGATGACAGAAGCTTTCACCGGCAGTGATGCATATTGAGGGAACCTTGGGGCATATTCTCTGCGATCGGAGGTTATAAAAGTCTGCCGCTACATTCATTATAGCGTCATAACCTGACGAGTTCCGAAAAAGAAACGTCTATGCCTGAACTCATCCTGGTATAAATTACCACCCGTTGTGGCGCCCGTGTACTTCCGTATTCGTAGCATGAGGCCTGTAAGCTTCGATTGGTATCTGAAAGCAAGTACAAATTTCGTCCAAATTATCTATACTCCATCTCAACACCTCCCACCTCGTCACCCATCTCATCCTCCGTTCCGTCAAGAATCTGATCTGTAGAACCCCTGGAATTCCCGCCATATCCGGGCCGTTGAGTAGATCTACTTATCCGGCCTGTTTCGTCAAAATTACTGTTCAATCTTATGCGTCCTCCAGAAGCGAGGGATACCTTGTCCCCCAACCACCACGCTGCGCGCTGTATCAAGGCCCAGATTTTCTCCTGGAATTCATCGTCATCGGTGCGAGATGACGGCCCATGCTCTGCCGCCTCAGCCTTGAATTGATACTTGAGACAGTCCTTGACGGTCACGAGACCGAGGAGTCTGCCGCGGTGCTCAATCAAAATCACCCGTGGCCCGATCTTGCGGAACAGCTCCATCACCGTCTCGAGCGGCAAGCGTGGATGCACCGTAACTGGCGTGGGGTCCACGAATCTGCTGAAGTCGACAGTAAACGCGTCGCCTATAAAGCTTGGCCTCCTGCTCTGCCCTGCAGGCGTGATTGGCGTCACTGCGTTGACATCGCTCGGCATGAAGTTGCATTTGGCCGAGGGGCTTATTTGTCGCTCGCGCCGCGCTCGGTCGACGGCGTATCGCAACTCAGTCCTCCCAATAAATCCTACCAAATTGCGACCGCGACGAGCGTTATTACTGCTCTCCGCTGCGCTGCTGTTCTCTTCGACAATTGGGAAGCCTTGATAGTTATCCTTGGCTAGTAATCGCTCGACCGACTCCATGGTCATGCCCGCGACGGGTATGGTATCCAAATCAGCGGTCATGGCAGCCGATACAGGCAGGCCAAGATTGTGCTCCTCCTTGTTGTCCAAGTAAGGGAAGCCGTTGAACCAGATCATACGGTCGGCAATGCCTCCATGGCCAAGTCGGTCGCTCACCATTTTCGTGATTCCCACAACAATCATTGTGGGCAAGATGTAATCCAGAGCTCCCGTTAGCTCGAACATAATCACCACGACCGAAACCGTAATGTGCATGATGCCGCTGAGCGCAGCGGCAGCACCAAGAAATGCGTATGTTCCGGGGGTGATGCAAGGTACGTCGGGTGCACAACTCGCGAAGAACGAACTGCTCGGGAAGGACTCCTGAAGTGCCTGCACCACGATGCCAATGGTGCGGCCAAACAAGGCACCAATGGCCATTGATGGCACGAAAATACCTGCCGGTACCTTGCATCCATATGAAATGATGACCAGACCGGTGCGTAAGATCAAGGCGATTAACAGTGACGTGATGTTCCACGCTCTGTTCTTTGCCTCGCAAAGGCCATGGTAATCCTCGGCGCCCTCACACTCGAGAAACAAAATCTCCATGCTCTCCGTCATCTCTATCCGTAGAAACGCATTTGGAAAACACAATATGGCTGTGATAAACGCCAACAAGGATGCCTCGGTGATGGGATACTCCTTGAGATACTTCTTGCGGAACGCTGCCACCTTGAGGTTCCACTTGATGACAAAGGCACCATACAAGCCGCCAAAGATACCAAGGATGGCAAAGAAGGCAATCTCGAAGAAGTGCCATGTACGATCGTAATGGACCTGGAACATGACCAACTGCCCAGTGCGAAAGGGGTTCATGGCAGCCAACACTGAAGTGGCCACGAGCGCACAGAAATAGCTGCGCCACAGAGTCTTCAGAGGAAAATAGCTAGACATCTCCTCTAGGGAGAAGAGCACACCGCCGATCGGGCTTCCAAAAGCAACAGCCACGCCAGCTGCTGCACAAGCGCTGAGGATCTCCCGCGTCTTGGATGCGTTGCTCCTGTACTTGGCGAAAAGCCGCGATATAACATTTCCTGTACACACAGCGTAGTGCACGCTAGGTCCTTCCTTGCCGACCGAGAGGCCAGACCCGATAGTCAGGGGCAAGCCGACAGACTTGATCAGAAGCGTCCAGGAACCTAAGAAGCCCTTCATGACAAACCCAGCAATGATGCACTTGATTTCTGAAATTCCAGAACCGGCGGCATATGGAGCGTAAGATTTGACCAGCGTCGCTGCTGTGCAAGCAAAAATGGTCTGGCGCGTAGGACAAAGGATGTGATTAGTACATGACAGCGCAAGCAGCTGCTTGCCGGCTTCAGGTAGCATGGCATGCTGCTGCCCGTGACAGGACGGAAGAAGCGGGCACATACCGCAAATATGATATAAATGATGTAGTTGATGGGACCGAAGCCTGTCCATGGCTGCCAGTCATTGCATCCTGTGCGGCCAAGTTCTAGATCAGTACCATTACTCGTCAAAGCAGTATGTGCGTATATGTCCGATAGAACCCACCGTTATCCTCTCCCCAGCAGCAAAAGTTCTCGTTCAAGTAAAATGCTGTCTTGCAGCGACCCAGCTTTATGTCCGACAGCCACTCGGAGACGATGTTGAGAAAAGCGGCATTCAACCCGATAACAATGCCAATAATTGTCACCACAATCCAGCCCTGGGCAGCCTCATATGACTCAGCGGCCCAGCTCCTCCATCCGACGTAGCTGTTGTCGTACACACTGGCTTGTCGACGCTTCCGTCGTGCCTTTCGCCGTAGCCGCTCCTGAGCGGCATCTTGGACCCAATCTATCGGTCACGCAGCGGTCAGTGAGCTGGGTTCGCTACAGAAATTCGCAGAGGCCAGTAAATTACCTATTGTTGTGAAGTCCTAGGGCGGAGAAGTTAGTTAGTCGGTCAAGTTCGGAGAATGGTGGATGGGGGCAGGGATCGCAGGTGGAGTTGGATAAAGCACACCTCATATCTCTTGATCTCGGCGATCTCCTGCTCAATTTGACTGTCGACAGCAGCGCCTTGTACATCGGCATCTTCGGCTTGATCAGGATTTGAGAGAGACGTCGATAATGTGGCATTTAGGGTAGGACGGCGCGAGGGTTGGCGAGGTACTTGGGACGAGTAAGAAGACGTTCTCGAGGTCATGTTTGCTGCGATATCGTGGGCATGGCAGCCGCAAGCCTGCGCTCGGCCTTTCAATCGAGGTGAGTCGCAAAAATGGGCGGTGTTATCGCATAAACCCACTCAAGAGCCCAGGTCAGTGTTACTTGCCGCGAAGGGGTTGGTATCGACGTTTATTAAATGGAAGATGCGTCTCGATTGAGACCCGTGATGCTACCCCAGAATGTTGCGAGCCAACCGGGTGTCACCTCACTCTAGGTACGTGTCGTTGACAATGATAACGGGGTTAGGGTTATCACATCCCCACTCAAGGATATAGCGTCTTGATCAGGTCTGAGTCGAAAATCTAATAATACTACAGCTGGGTTTCAAATAAAAGCCCTGGAATGGATGTTACTCTAACATCTGGTATCGTATTGGCCCGAGCCATAGATTTAACTTAAATCGTCTGGACTTGATGCCGCCGTCGCTGGCATGAGAGTTTGGCCAAGGGGTATAACATAACCTGAGGGCCGGACATATGTACGTGGTAGGCAAATTGATCGGTGGGGCTAATGGCTTAACACATTGTCGCGTCGAGCGCGTTGTTTCTACACTCTAATTACTGACGTTCTACCTCAGTCCCCACTTGCACCCTCGACTCCTCGAGAGCCCCCGTCGTCTTGACAAACTACCACGTATAGAATCTGAGCCGAAGTTAGACCATTATCAAGAGCAATCAACCATCTTAATAACTGAACCAGGTTTCTTCATCACTGCTAATCTCAACTTGAGGAGGCTTGCTTGTACTCTGACTGCTTGTTCTACTTGACGCGGTAACAGTCCTGGCCGTGAGCCTGATCCACGACCACAAGTGATCAGCCCCTTCAAAATGCCTTACAACACAACAGCGATACCTCCTCGGCGGGACCCAACCGGCCAGACTCAGCTGCCTTGTAAGCTTGAACCGTGGCTCACCAAATAATTCCGAGCCATCATAATCTTATTAATATTCTATACTGACCACGTGACCATCTAGTGACGAGGGTAAAGAAGATCATAGCACAGGACCAAGATGTACAGATGTGCTCAAACAATGCAGCTTTCATCATCACCCTTGCTGCGGTTCGTTTTACCTTACCTCAACAGTCATTAATGAGGCCGCACCTTGCTAAATTACGTATGTAGGAACTGTTTGTTCAGCACCTCGCCACGGAGGCTCACAACATGGCCAAGATGGACCGCAAGCCCAGGCGGAATATCCAGTACAAGGATTTTGGTAAGTTGGAACGAATAGGAATACCCCCTGCATCTTTGGATCGTCTACTAAAACGTCAAATACATCAACAGCCAACGCGGTAGCGCATCAAGAAAGCCTCGAGTTCTTGACAGACGTTGTGCCCAAGACGGTCGCGTTCAAAGACATCAAAGAGCGCGCATCTCACACTCAGGCCCGACTCAGAGGCGAGAAGCCAGCTGCTGATGCCGAGCCGCCTGCGCTGCTTCCCAATGGCAAGAGGCAAAAATCGCTACTGAACGGAGATGAATCGGTCATTAGCAACGGTTTCAGTCACGGAAGGCACAGCATCCTATCCGAAGACGACCCAAGCAGGCAGTTAGAGCTGGAGATGAGGCAGGCTGGTGGTGGCAGGGATCAGGACCAGGACGTCGACATGACTGGCTAGTGACAAGTCCGGTAGATGAGTTCCGGAATGGACTACTTGTAGTTTTGAAGGCAACCAAGATATGAGACACGGAGAGAAATGGAACTCCAGTCAATTCAGTATTGAAGTCAACCAGATGATGTACTTCAACATTGGCTTGATATCAGGCCTTTGATCAAAACCCCACAGCAAAACTTTTGGAAGCTGTATGTGAAAGACACATAGCATTGGCAAGATAAGCCAGTAACTCCTTGTCGATGCGGCAACCGTCGGGTAATATGCAGTTTTCTTCGGAAATATAATTGGGGTTAATTCCATAGTCAGAACTCATTCCTCCATCATGTCGCTCGCGTGGATGCCGGCTGGTAACCTCCCTTCGTTCAGCTCCTTCTCCAACCTCAAAATCTCGTCCAAACTCTTTGCATTCTTGATGCGCTCCTGCAGCCTCTGGCGCTCTTCGTCGGTAAGCTTGATGCGGGAGAGTTTCGAGCCAGCTGTTGACGCGGCGTTGGCCGTCTTGGCAGCTTTGTCCAAGGAGTTGGATTTCGTTCCAATAATCTTGAGAGACGAACTCGTTAGACCGCGACTTGTGGGCATAAAGGTCATGCAAGACCCGGGGGCTATATCGCTGCCTACCTTGAGGGCAAGCTCTGTAGGCTCAGCTTCGGTGCCAAAGATTTCTTTGGCGTGTTCCCGTTCCGCCTGCTTGACTTTTTGAAAGTCTAGAAACCTGACACTAGGGCACCTCCAAAGAACCCAGTAGCGGTAGTTCTATAGCGACAGCAAAAGTTAGAAAACACACGGCGATATCCGCAGCAAACGGAGCACAAAACCCAAGGGCAGCAACAAACCTCCTTCTTCGCTACGGGGTTGTCCATCAGCACCAAGTGCGTCAGCTTCTTGAAACCCTTGAGCGGATCCAGGTCTGCCAGCTCGCTCAAGTTGTTCGAAGTCAGCTGCAGATTCGTCAGGTTCGGTATCGCATTGGCCAGCGTGGGCTGTATGCTGACGATGCGGTTCCTAGCGAGGAGCAGAGTCCGTATGCGGGGCGACAGCGGAAAGTTGCCGAGGGTCAGTATGTCGTTGTCGGTAAAGTCGATGGCATCTTGCGGACCGGCGACACCCAGGTTCTCAATGGCGGGTATTCGATGTCCTAAAGGTTCGGCGGCGGCGCGGAAAGAGAGAAAGAGGCCGAGATATCAATTCTGCCCTCGCACTCGTCAAAGTGTAGCATCTGCTCTTTTCGGGACGCACATACCTCGAAGGTCGAGCTCTCGCTCCTTCAGAGGGTTAAGGTAGGAGAGGGAATGGTTGATGAGGTCTGCATTGAGCCTCATGATGGGCGGTTTTTTTTTTTTTTTTTTTTTTTTATCTTTCTTTCTCCGTCTTTACCTGTGTGAAAAGACTTGAACAGGATGCCTTTTTGCTATCTTTACAAAAAGGTCAATATTCGCCGTTGCCGCCGTTGACGCATGGATTGTCGCGTCCAGGTTTATCTTTAGTACGTCGCGGTGTAATGCGCCGGGCGGTTCAAATGGCGGCGGGATGAAAGCAACTGTCCCGCTCACAAGCCCTGGAAGTAGCGTGGAGAAAGTTGTGGGCGATAAGGCTGCTAGGCACACGATAAGCTGCCCTGTGTAACAAGTCCAGGGTACCTTGGAAAGCTACAAGCATGACTCGGCTCGATTTGAAAATCCAGTGGAGCGACAGTTGGTGATGCAGGGTAAGACTTCTTCCCAATTAATTTGAAATTAGAGATTCAAAGTAGAAGTTCGGACTGGTTTTCGGCAAATATAAATATATGAAGTATCAGTCCGTGTATTCTTCTGAACAGTCGCTTGAACTCTATGATATCAGTGCTTGGGATGAGAGATGAAAACAAAATAGGGCCCTTCCCTTCCCAGTAAACTGCTTCATCTCCAAGCCGGCCTACCTAGGTAGCTTCTTCTCTCGCACCCAAGTCACCAAGCTCTGGGACATCCTCATCCTCTTTATCCTCTGCGGGAACCACCCCGTCGACCTGCGGAACTGCTTCGTACTCAGTCCCAGGACTTGATGCCACAGCTTCTCGCGGGGAACTCTCGTCCTTGCGTCCAATGATGACATTGCCAGCAACTAGCATTGAAGCGCCAAGCCACCAGAGAGGCGGAAGCGATTCGGAAAATATGACCAAACCTAGCAGTGCAGTCAAAACAAAGTTGGACGAGGTGTTCATGATGGACACCTGGGTTGTTGAATTCCCTTTGGCAAGTGCCTGGGTGAAGAGTGTCCACATCTGTCATGATGGAGCAATGTCAGCAGCTTTTTAGTCGATGCCAAGTGAGGTCTCGCATGCTCAGGACTCTAGGAGCGGAAGTTGGCACACCGTTTTCCGAGTGAAACCGTGAACCTTCCTCTTCCAGTACCACTAAGCCCGAGGGGAAGCTCAAAAGCTGTAGAAGATATATAAGAGGGCAAGGTAGCTTACCACACCGTTAAAGACCAGATTCAGGCCAAAGAAGCCCTTGATTGAAAGGTCAGCTTAAGCACACATGCCCATCAATAGTTTTAATCTTGGGCTCGGGCTCATAACCTACCGCTCGTACAACAGCTTCAACTGTGCCTTCAATTGCGGACATGCCAAGCACTCGTGCTATACTTTGAGAGAAGCTCGAAGTGAGTTCGGTTGTAGTTCTGGTCATCGATGTGAGTAAAGCATGCCACGTAAACATTAACACAGATAGACCAAAGCCGGATGGTGATAGTCCGCTGGCCTAACGAGTGCATTTCACACGACGATACCAACAGCAACAGATTCTTTCATTGCCGGACCCACTACATATAAGCAACTATTCAGCAAGAGCAAAAGCCTGTACTCACAACTTGGCCATGACTCCATTCAGTGCAGCGCAAGCGCCGCTCGCGATGGCATAGAGAATCCACTTGTTTCGGCGACTCCATGTCATGGTGGTTGGATGCTGCTCGCCCGACGCGTTGGACTCTGGTCCGCCGCTCGCGAGCAACGGACTTTGTTCCGTAGCAGCAGATTCCATCGCTCTTGTATGGGAGTCGATAAGATCTGCAGCGGCTGTCGTCGCAGCCTGTTGGCGACGACGGAGCATGGGGCTTGGATGTGTGGTATGCGGCAAAGGTCCCAATCAGAAGTCTGAATCTGCCAACGTGCTCCAGCGAATGCGGCTGTGCCTGGTTGAGGTTTGAGCAAGGCGTCACCCACAGAGTGAGTGGGGAAAATCAGGCCCCTGTAACAGCGCTCTGAGAGGTTGTAAACATGGAGGAGAAAAAAAAGGCGCTATAAGCTTTAGTATACTATGTAGTATAACATAGATATCTGGGCTATTTTGCCTGACCTGCCAGCTGGGCTACTACTGTACATGTTTCGAAGCAAGCTCGCCCCTGGAAATCGTGCAAGATCCGGCCGGCTAGTGTACATACGGGATCCCCACTAGGCTGAGTTGCAAGGATCAGCGCTTGTCATTTCAATGGTTCCTGGCATGGAACCATAACACGTCACCGCCGTAAACAGTCAAGCTGGGATCCGTATTCAACGGATATCGCTTTCATAGTCTCAGTGGTGATGAAGGCCCTACAGACACTATGTAGAGGCCTATACCGAAATGATGAGCAGGCTTTTTAAAGTTTCGCAAAACAAATCGAAGCTGATTCATCCCAACTGCACAATTATTTAGCAGGTAACTAGGGAAATGAATTTGAGTCCTTGGAAGTACTTAAAACGCTGTTCTGTGGATTATGACTGGTCACAAACTGGTCATCCAGCCTGTTGATTCTGTAAGTAAATAGGTACGTATGCAAATATCAAGTCCCTAAGGAAAAAAAAAAAAAAGAAAAGGTGAGGTCTGCCCAACTAACGCCATCCTACCGAGCGCCTTCAAAGTGTATGATCCAGAACGCCGTTCGACCCCCCTAGCGGGATCGCAAAATGATGAGCCCAAAAGATAAGCAACCATGTACAGGAACTGCAGAAGCTTTGTAAAAAGCCGCAAGTCCCTTTTCATCCTCCGATCTCTGTATACTGCCGCGGGCGACGTGGTCATTTCACTGGCCAACCTTCGCCGTTCAAGTCTTTAGCGTCGGGAGACTCCTCACGCTTCAAGTGAGCATTGTGATGCAGCGTCGAGGTGGCAGAGTAGGAGCGACGTTCAATCTTGAGGTCAGGCACCTCCTTCTTCACCTTTGCACTACTCTCCGACTTCGATACTCTCTTCGATCTCGCTTCTCGCTTACGTGGCGATTTGACTTGTGGAACAGACGTGTTCTAAGCATCTGTTCCAGGACGTTTGGCATTGCAGCTAACAATCTTGACTTTGTCGGCTTGGATGGTCTGGTTGCCGCCATCCAGCTTAAAGTTGATATTCTTGATCACAAAGGTCCATACGTCGTCGCAAAAGCGGTAGTTGTCGAGAGCTCCCTGTAATTTTGAAAAAAAGGGTTGATGAGTTGACGTGGACGTTGAGACCGGCGCGGCGCATAACAGATTTGCATATATTAGATGAACTGACCTTAAACTGAAGCCTGGCTTTGACTTTCTCTTGTAAAGTCTCGGCCACGACACGATCAAAATTCGCCAAAATTCTCATGGCGAGTTGAGGATTGATACGATCATTCGTGATGAGATCGTCCAGAGCATCTGTGAGACATATGCCCAGACTGTATTCGGAAACGGTCAGGTCAGCAGACTTCTTCAATGTGTAGCATACCCATAGCTGGAAGTTCAGCAGATGGTCTGTCAAATGTACCTAGTACGGCGGTAGAGCTCATAGAAGGTCTCTTCTTTCTTGGTAGCCATGATTGCTGCTATAATCTCAACCGCCGCCGATGTGCTGAGTTTATTTGATAAAGGTGATGATTGTGAGGCGAGCGGTATTTATAGGAATCATGAGGCGAAGCTCGCACCTCACAGCAGGCAGACGTGACAAATATTGATGCCTGAGGCCTAGACTTATGCGATAAGCCTTATCGGGATAGTTTCGAAGGGTGTGATTACAGCATCAGGTATCCACCTTGCCAAACCAAGTGCCTCGAGCCCCAGCCTGGACAAGCGACCGAATCCCGAGATGCAAGCGATGACGGCGTCGCCTTGTTCATACAACAGACTTGCAACGCGAACAACAAAACCGTCAAAATGAGCTTAACTTATGGACTCGGGGGCACTGGGTCTGCCCTCGCTGTGGTAGGAGCATGTAAGTGGATAATTATCCCAAGGGCTCCACGTTGCAGTTGATGCGCATTTGCTAACAGATTCTCACCTGGGCTTCTAGACATGCTCTTCACTGGCAGTGGTGAATCCTTCGACGTACGCGAAACCAACTCGACCCTTCCATCATACACGACGTAACAAACGCTTACTTTGTACCAATTCAAAATAGATCGGGGCTTTCATTGAGGATATATCGCCTTTCGCGTGGGCCAGCTTAGGCATTTCGCTATGCATCGGCTTGTCCGTTGTGGGAGCTGCTTGGTATGTAGCTACTCTTGCTCTCAAAACAAACATTCTGTTAAGCCATGCGCTCCCGCAAGAGAATCACGCATATGAGAGCTTCCCGCTTGGATTAATCCATAACCACAAATAGCGTTCAAAGCTTCCAAACATTAGCTAACAAGAGCTGCGTCGTGACAGGGGCATCTTCATTACAGGCTCCTCCATCCTTGGCGGTGGTGTTAAGGCTCCCCGAATCAGGACCAAGAACTTGATCTCCATTATCTTCTGTGAAGTCGTCGCCATCTACGGAGTGATCATGGCCATTGTCTTCCAGGCCAAGATTAACTCCCTCGACCGTACCGGGTATTATTCTGCCAATGCGTACTATACCGGCTATGCTCTCTTCTGGTCAGGCCTGACCGTTGGCATGTGCAACCTTATTTGCGGCGTTGCTGTTGGAATCAACGGCAGTGGTGCTGCCTTGGCCGATGCCGCGGACCCTACTCTGTATGCATGCCCTTATCAACAGACCTCTCAAGCTTCAAGGACCTTTTGACTGATTATTGATAATTTTGATCATTAGATTCGTCAAAATTCTCGTCATTGAGATTTTCAGCTCTATTCTCGGCCTGTTTGGACTGATTGTTGGTCTGCTCACATCGGGCAAGGCTCTTGACTTTGGAAGCAGCGGATGAACAACACGGATCTCCGTCGAACTACTCGCTGAACCCGCCGTGTCGCTTCTGCAACCTCATGGGCGGGTTTCTCGCAGAGGTGTGTGGCACAGGTGCGTTTATACAACTAGTATCTGCCTTTATGTAAAATAGCAGAATATCATCACATTGAGCGAGCCGCATGATTGTCGGCTTCTGCCTTCAAAGTGGCGCAGGGGAGAAATTGGGTTTTTGCATCAGGATACCTTGCCGGCATAGGAAACACATGGGAAGACATGTTAAAAGTAGACACGATATAGTCTGCACCTGTACAAAATGACGTTATCTATTAGCCGGGCTTCCAGCCGCTTCAGGCGATGATTCATGTGTTTCCGTGAATGGCGCCCATTAACAAGGCAATTACCTGTTCGCCCTTCTTCATCGATCCAGCCCCTTTCGGGAGACACAGGAGCGCGTTGGCGCCCTTCAAGCTTCCGACCTTGGAACTCCTTTGGCCACCAGTACTATTCGCAGAGAGTAAGCCATCAGTCCCGACAGAGACGACAGCACGGTGGTACTCTGAGCGTGCCTTGTCGAGCGGGAAATCGTGCGCCAAGGTCACGGGGATCTTGGGCAATCCAGCTGTTTGCAACCCGGACAGATGGTGAAGTGACGGCAGGACAAATATATGGAAAGTCACCAGAGCCGAGGCAGGGTTCCCCGGAAGCGAAAAGATGACCTTTTGTACCCGCTCGCCCGAGTCGTCCTTGACAGGGACCGTGGCAAATGTGGTAGGTTTCCCAGGCTTCATAGAGACGCGGCCGAAATGAATGGTTCCGCCGAGGGAACGCTCAATAGTCGGCTTGAGCAGATCGAGCTCACCCATGGATACGCCGCCCGTGGTGATGACGACATCGGCATGTCTCAGGGCGCTCCTCAACATCTCCTCGAGGTGGCCGGGCTTGTCCGTTGCAATGCCCATGTCGGTTACCTCGTAGCCCCAGTGCCTGGCAGCCGCGATGAGGGTCGGTCGGTTCGTGTCTCGAACTTCTCCCAACCGTAGCTCTCCCGGCCGGTCATGGTGAACGATCTCATCACCAGTCGACAAGACCGCAATGACTGGACGGCGGAACACTTGCACCTCATCGACTCCAACGGCAGCGAGCGAGCCAATCTCACCCCCAGCGGCTGAGACCTGTTCGTACTTACGTAGTACGATAGTGCCCTGTTCTATGTCGCTCCCAACCTCACGGATATTTTCACCTTGCTTGACACCATCTGCCAGAATTTCTACCTCCTTCTCCTCGTTCCCGTCGTCTGTTTTGGTCTTCAGCACAGTGTCCTCGACCATGATAACCGCCGTCGCTCCTAGCGGCAGGGGCGCTCCGGTCGTGATCCTGGCAATTTCACCCTCCTTGAGAGGAGGCGCTTCACCTGGAGAGGCATGCGAGACCGAGACCACGGGGAAAACGCCACGCATATTGCCATCCTTGGGCACGACGACAGCATACCCGTCGACTATGCTGGCCCTGAAAGCCGGCACGTTCTCTTTTGCTTTCACGTCCTCTGCCAGCACTGCACCCACGAGGTCACTGTTGACCTTGCGCGTCTCAATAGTAGGCGCTGGGGTCTGCGTTTTGATTGCCTCTAGGGCTTCGTCAACCGAAAGCATTGGGTATGGTGATTCGCGATGTCGACGAGTTGGGCCCAAGTTGGGGTCATTCGACATTGGGTTAGAGTCTGGCTTTGTGTGTCGGACTAGGTTCTCGTGACCATGATGATGGTGGTGATGGTGGTGGTGATCATGATGATGGTGTGAAGAGCCTCCTTGCTGGCTTCCAGTGGCCGAAACTCCAGCCTCTTGCTCCAACTTTTTCACTCCTCCAGAATGCAGTTGACGAGAGTTTGCCCCGGAGGCTTGAACACAAGCATGTGGCAGGAGCTTAATAACGGCTTGAAGATTTTCCTTGGCCCCTTTTGGAGAGCCTGGAAGAGTCACGATGATAGTCCCGTTTCGAACTCCGGCCACAGGCCTGGACATCATTGCAACTGTCAGTTGTCAGCAACTATACAACATCAACATATACCAAGTACTAAAAGAAAATGCTTACAGGGTGTAACATTTAGTGACGCTGCGATCATGCCATGGACAAGCCCAGGAGCTTGCTTGTGCAATAGCGGAGCGACAGCCTGTAGACAACAGGATGAAAGTTATTAACTTGGCCATGTAATATTTACCTATACCGGAATTTTCAAAAATAGTGTGTCAAAAATGCCATCTTCAGGGTTACATACCTCGGGCGTATGATCCTCTACAGCAAAGCCCGTGCCTCCAGTGGTGAGAATCAGGTTCACTGCGTCGGCTGCGTCGGTCCATGACATCACTTGGCGCTGGATGTCAGAGATAGAGTCGGTAACGATGCTTGTCTGCACGACGTTCCATTGTCCGGCCCCATCTTTGTCAAAAACATCCTGCAGGATACCAGTGGTCGCGTCGGTTGAAGGATCGCGAGCTGCCGTTGTTGAAACAACCAAGATGGCTGCTTTGAGGGGTAGTTTTGACATTATGACTTGGACGAGATGCGGTAGGTCAACTGAGGCATAAATTAAAACGCCGGTAAATTACTCAACCAAGATAAATTACCGAGTCAGGCTAGGATGGAAATATTATGGTAAAAAGCTTTATCCTCTCTGCAGACAGCCAGTCTACTTACAAAGGTAGGGTGTATGCACATAAGATATGGATGTCAACTTGAGCGAGCCAGCACCTGTCGATAATACCTACCGTAAAACCTCCGTAATGGAACAGTAATAAGGCTGTGAGGGGAAGCTGCTCCCCCAGTTGGGGTAGCTCCAGTATACAACTTAACCCTAACCCAGCAGGAAAATCCCTACATCGACCCAAGTCTCAATCGCGACTCGCAGCTCGCCTCACCAGCCAAACCCAGTAAATATTTTTATCACATCAACTTTGAAATTGCCAAAAAGTCATCGCACTGAAGCCACAAGCACGTCATGGTTCGTATTAAGGAGCGATATTTGCTAGTCAATATACTCTACCCTGACGCGCTCAAGAACGTCAAGCCAAACGAACCGGACCTCGCCGTCCTTCACAAGCCGACAACGAATGACTTGACACCCCAGGCTATCCTAAGAGCAATTCGGGAACAGGTCAGAGTATTGTTTGGAGACTACGGCTCTGGTCTTATCGAGCGAAATCTCCTGGGTGAGTTGCCATGATTTCGGGTGCCATGGCTTGCAGTGGCTTCCGCGAGGGCTTCCTTCATCTGACCTAATTTATAGTCAAATATCTGTCTAATGCTACTTCGACCTTCATCCTTCGCGTTCATCGGGAGCAATATCGCCTCGTGTGGGCGGCCCTGACTTTTATGGATGAGCTTCCCATCAAGAATGGGCAAGCCTGCACCTTTCGTGTTGTCCATGTTGGAGGCACGATGCGTAAAGTCGAGACAGCGGCGATTCGGCGACATAAGGCATTGAAGCTCGCTGTGGAAAAGCAAATGGCTGGCAAAGAATCCGACGTGCTGGACACACTGTTTGGCTCCAGTGACTCTGCCCACCGCATGCAGGGTGTGGTTCTTGACGCTGAAGATGAGGATGACAACGCCGGCGAAGTGGACGAGGAAGAGGAGGACGACGGCTGATCTTCGCTCGTTAAAATCTGTGACTGATTCTAGGTTGCTGTCGCAGCCTTCACTTCTTTGTCCGGGTCACTGTGATACCGCTGTCTGGGAATCGAGCACCCGGGCCCCCCATCAAGTCGTCATCGCCCTCTTCAGCCGCTGCTGCCTCGGCCATGGCCTCTTGGGCCTTGACCTGTTCCTCCCATTCGCGCTGCTCCATCTCATCATAAGCCTCTTTGTTATCAATCCAGCGCTCCTGGATATCTTGGGCACCCATTAGGGAGCCCTCATTGCGCATGGCCACCTGCCAAACGGTATCGTTGGCTCCCTCGGCCCCACCAAACACGTACCCGTTGGCACGATCGAGCACTCGGAGCAAATGCATCATACTTTTCTTATTCTCGACAGCCAAGACCTCGAACCGAACGAGTCCAAAGTCTTCAATCAAGTTTGCGACGGCTCTGTTTAGCTTGGCGAACTTTTCACTGCGCAGTGAGGGATTCTCGGCTTCGAGCTCGGGGAGGAGATATGAAAGGTCTTGGACCTCGGTGTAAAAATCGAGATTAAAGGCGAGTCTGTCATAGGACGAGACCTTGTCAATCTTGGTGAGGACGTTGACATGGGAAAGGTCCATCTGGAGCATGGCGCGCAAGGCAAGGAGGAGATTCGAGATGTACAAGGATGGCTGAGTGAGGCAAATGCTGTCCGAGAGGTGAACAACGACAAGCTACAGCGAGACAATTTGATCTGTCAGCAGTTGTCTTCACAGAACGTCATGCCATCCGCATCCTACGGGGCGAATGTTGCTGGACAAATCACGTACTCTGTAGCCGAGCTTTTGTAACCTGAAGAAGATATTGCGCAATGAATTGTGATGTGTGTACAGCTCGACTTGGCCTGGGCAGTCGAATAGTATATAGTCGTCCCCGAGCTCTCTCAGACCTTCTTCCAACCACTCGAAGTTATGCTCCAGCTCTTCAATAGCGTAGAGGATGCCACCGTTTGGCCCCAAGTTGTCGTCTCCCATGATTTCCTCCAGCGTGACAAGATTTCGTATGTCCAGGGCACATGGATAGCTCGTATGGTCGTTGGCCGGGTCAAGGTTTACTACAGAACAAGCTCTCCCTATTGCGCCTAGAAATTGATGCACTTTGAGGTTGACGCGGTCAGCCTTGTCTTTGATCAGCTAGCTTTCATCGGCGCAGCGAGTGAGGGGTGAACCCGACTTACTGCCATCACAGTAGGTGCTCTTCCCAGCGCCGGGAGACCCCACTACTAGCTGTCCAAAAGGCATGATTGCAAAGTATAGTGTGAGGAGTTACTAAAATCTCATGCAGTCGACAACTTCTTGTGCATTTGCTCCTGGTCCGTCCCATATGATTTTCAAGCTCGGGGAGAATGTTCGATCGCATTCTGACGGGGACAGGAACCCTGAAGAAGTTGCGTCAGCGGCGGGCCCACTGAAGCTTTACCTACCCTGCAGGTACAACCCGCAATTGGCACCGGGGCAACGGGTCCGTTATCACCATGTGACAGCCAAACCAAAGAGAGGCGATAACGACAGCTCAAGCTTCCGTCTCCATTGAGCTCCCCACCCACGGGCCTGTTAACGACGCGGTCTGCAGCATCAGAACAAACGTGACTTGAGTAACTCATCTAATCTCAAGCAACAAAACACCACTTCCTCATTACCATATTCACTTTTATTACTCAACATAATCCTGACTCTTTGGGCAAACTCGGTATTTGCTTTTTAGCAGATCGCCCCATCTCATTGCTACAGAGAAGAATAAACACAATTGAAAATGTTCGAGGCCGAGCCGGCGCCGGGCGACTGCCCAACTGCCATGAAATTTGCGCCTGGCTCTCGCAAACTATTGGTATCATCGATGGACGGCAATGTTTACCTGTATGAGCTGCAGGGCGAAGGGGAGGATGCGAGCGCGCCTCTCATACAGCAAATATCAGTTGGCTGTCCGGTCTTGGACGTCACGTTTGGAAGCGACGACAAGGAAGGATTCTGCACGGGGGCGGATTCTGCAATCAAGAGGTACGGGATCCGAGTTGACAGCAAGGATATGGTTGTTGCACTGATGCTAAAAACTACATTTAGGATTGATCTTGAGTCGGGGGATGTTACAGTTGTTGGAAAGCATGAGAAGCCAGCGAGGTGTATAATATACAGCCCCGAGTATTGTGAGTATCATATTGATGCGTCAATAGTTGTGTACTGAAGCTCCAATACTAACACAATTCAGCAATACTGGCGTCCGGCTCCTGGGACTGCACGCTACAAATATGGAATGCAAAGGACCTTTCCAAAGACCCCATCATCGTACCACTGCCAGTCAAGGTCCACGCCATGGCTGCAAGCAAAACAAAGCTTGTCGTCGGCATGCACAACCGCATGGTGCAAATTTTCGACCTCCCTGACATAGCCAAGCTTCTCGAGTCCGGAGCAAGCGGCAGCGAGAGCGGTTTGAAGCCGTGGCAACAGCGTGAATCGTCCCTCAAGTTCATGACGAGGGCGATCGCTTGTATGCCCAATGACGCCGGCTACGCGACCAGCAGTACAGAGGGACGTGTTGCCGTCGAGTTCTTTGAGAATTCGAAGGAGGTTCAGGACCGCAAGTATGCCTTCAAGTGCCACCGCGGACCGGACCCCAAAGACCCAGACACGGAGCTCATCTACCCGGTAGACTCCCTGGCTTTCCATCCAGAGTACCTGACGTTTGTCTCGGGTGGCGGCGATGGCCAGGTGGCGCTGTGGGATTCGGAGGCCAAGAGGCGTATGAAGATCTACCCGATGAACGGAGGTTTGGCAGCGCGTACGCTAGCATTCTCGGCCGATGGAAGGTTTTTAGCCATCGGCACATGCCCAGGCTTTGAGGACACCATGGAGAACTATAGTGGCAAGGGAGAATCGCACGTCTGGATCCGCGAACTTAGTGAGAAGGAGGTTAAGCCCAAGCCGAAGAAGTCAAAATGAGCCTTTACGGGTGGCTCCATCGGGAGGTTGGGAATTCGAAAAGCTTGCAATCTGATTGACGTACATATAGCGGAGAAAGGCTACTTGTTGGGAAGCTGTGAATAATACCCCTGAGTCGAACTGGTCTCCTGGTGTGTTGGTTTGGTGAAACCACGGCAGATATCGAACAGGACTGGACGATGGTTTCCTACCGGGAATCCAAAATTGGAGGTGTCCGCTCATCGCAAGCTTGATCAAACTGCCTCCGTTGAGTCGGTGGTCAGATCAGCAGGCGCTACTCTCCAGTGCAGCTCAGGCAGACATGTCCCATTGCTGCAGTAGCTCCGATTGGTTTTGCAAGAGCACGTTCCATGGTGACGAACGACGGGCTATCTATCCCATGCACAATATTCATGGCATTACGACGATCGCCACTACGGACCGATTCCACGTTGCAGCATAGACTGTGCACCACAGTGGAAACTCGTATACCCCAAACTAATTAACGATTCCCTATGAATTTGCATAGGAAGTCCCTGGGGAAGATGCCCAGTCGAGTATCAATAGATCTGATCTGTATGGAATGTGGGGGTGGACCACTTTGACAAGAATACACCCAGTTCGCCGAGCTCCTTTCCAGCCTGGAAAGAGGGGTTTTCTCAACCCCAAATTCCTTTCCCCTCATTCCAATTTCACGGTTCGGCAGATGTAAACCCCCCCCCCCCCCCCCCTTTTTTTTTCAGGGGAAGCTTCACTCTGCTCAGGGTCTCGGTTCGGCTTGGCCAATGCTTTTTCACTAAGTGGTAATTAGGCCGGGCTGATTTGCGGTCGATCCCCAAGTTGCTTGGTCCGTCTGCTCAACCGCATGTGTTTTTCCTGACTAGTCTTGAGGTTACCAAATGCCTACCTGTCGTGCCCGAATTCATTCTATTGGTATCTTGCAAGGCGGCCTGATGTAAAGCAGTATAGCGCTTCTCCTTTGACAAAGTAGAAGCGTTCTATTATCAGGGTGCTTAGCAGGAGCAGAAGGGTGCTTAGCAGGAGCAGAAGGGTGCTTAGCAAGAGCTTGCGAAAAGAAAACGGATCATGTCATGCTCAAAATATCAGTTTCATATCAAGTCTTGCTGCTCTTCTCTCTATATATGGGTACACAACTATGAGAAGGGAACAACAGGAATAATAAGTGAACTTGGGTGTTCACCACCAAAATGTACTCGGTGCTCTCCCCTGTTGAGCTCATGCTCTGGGCGAGGACCAGAGAATGAGGTGTACTCGGCTATGCTGGGGAACTGTCCACCAATCTGTGATCAAGATTTCGTGTTAGTGAGAATTCACACAAAACTTCAAAGACCGGTTTGGTGGGCCTCTTGTCCTCAAGAAAAGGTTGCAAAATCACTTACCCTCACGCTAACCTGCTCGCCGGCGTCAAAGTCGGTACCCATGGCCCAGATGCCAATCTCCAGCTTGACGACGGTGCCAGGGTTGATCTTTTCCTGCTTCTCGTGCGGGTGAAAGGGGAACTGGGGATGTATGCTCTTGGAGCTATCGATGGCCCGTTGTGACGCCCTGAGGATTCCCATGGGGCCGAGGTGCAGGTTCAAACTGGCCATGTCTTTTTCGGGAATGTCCTCTATCCGTTCCACAGGCGTGGCCTTGAAGGGCATGTTGAGGTGCATGAGCGGGTTTCCATCCTTGTCCTTTTTGCGGATGATGGCGAAGACGGTAAAGTCGTCACGGGCGTCGCAAGAGACGTAAACGACGGCCTTGGGCAGACCGATCAGGCGAGACTTCTCGGGAAAGACGTAGCTGAACTCTGCGAAGCTCTTGCGGTCCTCCGAGTTGTATGTGACACTGACACTCGAGGCTGTCGTGGTCGTCGCCAGGCCGCCGTTGGGCTGGAAGAACAGCTCCCTGTACTCCGTGTTTGGCACCGGGAAATCCGGGATCACGATGTCGTCGATGGCTTCCCTGTTTCCAAACTGCAATGCCGACCATCGTACCTTGGGCGTCTTCTCTTCCCATTTGTTGTCCATCTCTCTGAGGTAGCGGTCGAAAAAGTCCCGCAGTTCCTCATGAGCATGTTCCTCGCAGTACAGCTCGTACCACTCCTGTTTGCTGCTCCAGTGAATCCATTTTTGGTTTCCTGGAATCTCCATCCAGGCCCTGATGCAGCCCATGGTGTGGATGGAGCTAACGTCGGAGCCGCGGATGTAAGCTGGACACTTGATCTTGGTCAAGTCGACCCGCTTGTCCTTCCAGTATTTGTTTTGCGTCGGTGACCGGCGGTACATTTCAGCAAAGTCCTCAAGACCCGAGTTGGGCTGTCCACGCACAATTGCCTTTGCAATAAGGTCAAAGTTGCTCATGGAGAACCAGCCACCTCGGCAGAACTGCTCACGATACATGTCAGCCATGCCCTCCCAAGGCGCAATGGCCTTAAGGGACGGGGGTTGTTGGGCAGCGATGAACCATTGCGCAATCGCCAATGCAGAGTTGCCAGCCATGCCGATGTTGCCGTTACACCATGGCATTTTGGCAACGGCCTCTACCACGTCGTAACCGTCCTCGGCATCCTGGCTGCCCATGACACAGATCTGACCATCGCTGTTTCCAGTGCCACGGGTGTCGACGCTCACTATGGCGTAGCCCTTGGGGCACCACCAGGCCGGGTCCAGGCCCTCGAACTTCTCGAGTCCGCTGAGCCTGTCCTTGGGAACACAGCAGTGCCAGGTCGTGATGGGCAGCATATCGAGGGCTGAGTATTTTTTGCCGTAGAACGACCAGCTGAGAACAGCTGGGACCTTTTCGGTGGTGCCTGCTGGACGGTACACGTCTATGTAGAGACGAACCCCATCGCGGACAACAACCTCGACATCATGCTCGAGGATGATGTCGCTGTCAAGAGCCTTGGCACCTTGAGATTCGAATGGTCTTGAGCCAGCCTTTAAAGTCTCGACTTTGCCTGGATGGAATCCTGTGTAGCCGTTCTCGCCAACTTTGGGCTCGCCGATGCGCCTTGTGGCGACCTGAACGGGAGGAGGCATAGTAGTTTCCGGGCTTGTATGCAACAAGACTTGTTTTTTAGAGGAGATGTGAGGTAGGGGAAAGAAGTAAGTTTGCCTTCTAAGTCTGGATGGCAACTGAAGCAATAATCTCAATGAGCGCAAAGTGGGCTTGGATAAGGGGGATAAAGGGAACGAACATGAACTGCCACTTTTGTTGAGGGAGATACTATCTCACATTATACTACAGTTTCTGCAAGCCCTGGTGGAGAAGTTGATGCATCTTGTTTGACATTATAACTTCCGTGTTCGGGTATGAAATCTTCCTCGGTATCAAGATGAACCGACCCGGGTGCAAGACCGGTTCCTCCGAGTGCGCGGCTTACATTCCGAAGGGTTGATAGAGGGGTATACGTTGAAACTTGTGTAGTAGGCAAGTTTACATGTGGCTGGGTCCAAGCGATTCAAAAGCTGAACCGAATATTGGGGAGGAAATCCTTGGTTGACGGTTAGTGAACAGCTGATGGATACACGGACAGGATACCGAGTAAATTTGGCAGCGGGCGAATCGGTTGAGTTAGTGGAATTTCAGGGGATGCGGGGTTTTGCGGGGCCCCAGACTGCGTGACATAGTGCGTACAATAGTGGCTCGGCCCCATCCAATTTCGACCGACCCAACCGACGTGGTACAGTACCTATTCCGTCAGTTCAGCATCCCTGAGAACGTGTAAGTGCTGGTTCCATCGGCTCGGCTCGGAAACATCCAACGACATGGACCGTGACCACCGGCGTGGGCCCCCATGATGCCCGGGACGACAAACGTTCTTGACCTGGAATATCTGCCGGGGGACGTCGTTGTAAATGTTTTATTTGCCTATTTATTGCAACATCTTTACCTCCTTTTCTTCAGTCGGTAGAAAAAACTTCTTCATACCAATATTCTTTTCAACCCTGATAGCTCAAAGCCGGAGGCTACACTGACATTTTTCTCAACAACTAAGCCACCTTCATATTGCTTGCTCACTTACCTCTACCATGTCCACTACTACCACTACCACGACAACCACCGCCTTTGCGGTTGACAAAGAGGCAAAAGAGCGGCAGGTTGCCACCAAGTTTGAGACCAAAGACCTCGTGACTTTTGATGAAAACACCGTCTATGGCGACTGGAGAGACGAGTTCCACAAGAACGGCTGCGTCTTGATCAAGGGAGCCATCACCCCTGAGAAGGCCAAATACTATGCCGACAAGCAAATCCAATGGCTGAAGAACTTTGAGCTTGGTTTCGACGAGAATGATCCAAACACATGGACCGCCGAGCACCTGCCCGTCAGCTTCAAGGGTGGCATGTATTTTGCATACGGATCTACCCACGAGAAGATGGCATGGGAAGCTCGCAGCGAACCCGCCATTATTGACATCTTCACCAAGCTCTGGGGCACCAACGAGCTTATCACCTCGTTTGATGGCATGAACATCTCTCTTCCAAACCGCAAAGATCTCAACTGGAGCCCATGGCCTCACTGCGATCAGAACCCTCGCCGCAAGGGGTAAGTTCTGATAATTGCTGCTGCTACGTCTGTAATATAATGCCCTTGCTAATCATCTTCTCTCTTTAGCATGCAAGCCGTCCAGGGTCTGCTCAACTACTCTCCCAACGGCCCCAAGGACGGCGGTCTCATGCTCATGAAGGGCTCTGCCAAGCTTTTCAACGAGTTCTTCTCACACAAGCGCGAGTCGGCCGACCATGAGGACGCCCCGCCTCCTGAGCTCGAGTACATGGACCTCTTCCTCTTTAGCGAAAAGGACCTCAAGTGGTTCGAGGAGCGCGGCTGCGAGATGTTCAAGGTCGACATGGAGCCCGGTGACTTTGTGCTGTGGGACTCGAGGACCATCCACTACGCCCGTCTCCCCGAGGGCAACCAGATCCGCAACGTTCAGTACATCTGCATGACGCCGCGAAAGTTTGCCGAGCCAGAGGCCCTCGAGGCCAAGAAGTACTGCTTTGAGAACTATATCGGCACCACCCATTGGCCGCACTGCAACATCAGGGTCGTGACCGACAAGCCCATGAGGAATGGGGAGGTGTGCCCCAAGTACAGGACGGAACCGTTTGAGAAGCCAGAAATCAACGAAACTGTTCTGAAGCTGGCTGGTGTTAAACCATACAACTAACATGTTGTTGGCCTTGTTTGGTTTTTTTTTGGTTTTTAAGCCTGTACATTTGAAATGCCATCATTTGTTTACCTATATATGTTTGATCCTTTGGTGGTGAGTGCTACAACTAGAAAGGTTATTCAACACCTGAGGAATAATGACGAATATCTTTCTGTTCAGTTTCGGTTGCCTAAGCATCGTCTCGGCATGCGCCCACGAGTATTAATATATCGGCCCTTTGCCCTGTAGCTGCTACTTTATAGCCCTAGCGGATTTAAATAGTTCCAGCTATTATCAGCTACACATCAAACGGTGTATGCTTTTTTAAGCAACAGGTGATGATATTCCTGGAGTGGTTCCATATAATCATTATGCTCCAGTGCCGAGGTACTTGTCCAAATCGACGTTGCTATAAAGTTGCTGGCGCAGGCGCTCAGTCTTCTTCCGGTCCTCCTCCGCTTTTTTGCGAACCTTTCCAGCATCAAGCAGCTTCGGCTTAGGTTCAGATTTCTTCTCCTTCTTACCATCTTCAGACTTGACATCAATCCCCAGGCCTGCGTTATCTTCTCGGACAGTCCCCTTGAGCGGATAAACAATGCCCTGAGCATCGGCGCCTAGGCCTTTACGTGAATCCGGGTCCCATCCGTACGATCTGAGGTAGGTCAGGCCCATGCGAGATCTATCCAGGGCGGAGGGTGGATGTGAGTGCTGGAGGCTGAGCTGGTGCGCCATCGTCGTCTGGTGCTGGCGATGGTCTTGCTCTGTGGTGCCTACCGAAACCTTGCACGTCTCGCAGAATATTTTCGGCGGACCATCGGTTGCATCCCCGTCTTTGGTCTCGGACGCGGGCTGTGTCTTGGCTTTCCCCATGACGATGCTGAGGTATGCATCTGCGGCGGACTGACCGGCCTGGGCCGATGCTAAAGATGGCTCCGATGCGACAGACTGCAGAGCCGACGATGCGGGAACAAATTTGACGGGTTCCATGCGGATGCCGCTGCCAAAGGGCCGCCTTTGGTGGAGGGGCACATCATCTTCATCCTCGTCGTCTCCGACTGCTGCATCCCGGCGCGTTTGAGTCATGGTGACCTTTTTTTGACCTTTTTTTTTTTTTCTCCGTCTAGGCGTGAAAATGAAAGTACTACCTCGGGGAAAACACCATGGTGGAGACTGGGCGCAATAAGGATCTAGGAAGATTGATCGCGATCTAGAGGCGTTAACCTTGTAGCACTATACTACCCAAGTTTTCTAGGGACTCGCCAAAATCTTTCGCATGGAGTACGATAGAACACGAGGAAGAAGTGGGGAAGATGTCCACTTTGTTCGAGAAGCATACTATTTCAGGTACCGCCCTATCATTATCTCTCATTGATCTAGGGATCAAACTGCCAAACAACTACACATATGCTTGCAATCGCAATCAAATCCCAATGCGAATCAGTGGGAGTGAAAAGGAACATCCTTACGTTTCATTAATGCTAAACACAGCGATCTGATAGGATCTAAATTAGAACCGATTTATCCATAAATATAGGACTTAGGAAGAGGGGGGAAAAAAAAGGAAAAATAAGAGACAGAAGGGAGAAAAAAGTACCAAACGCAAGGGTTGGGATGCATTGAACTGTATCGCTCAAAAAGACAAAATTTGCTTGTGTGAGACCCTTCAGTCAGACATTGGTCTCAGGCGGCCTATAGTGACTACACGATAATGGTTCAGTGTCTTTTGCGTGTCAGCCATGTGCACCGCGTTTTACCATATTTTTTTTCTTCTTTGTTCTGCGTGAGTCGAGCTACATTATACTGCTTAGTTGGCTTGTGGCACCAGCACAAGGGGCTACCAAAGTGACACAGCTGTAGTGTATGAGAATTTACTCTGTACTCGCTGATCAGGAGCTGAAGCAACGCTCGGTCGCCTTTGGTGGGGAAGTTTTCGGGACTGGGACTCCCATAGACATAACTGAGTAAGTAATACAAGGTGAACAAACATGCTGCATCGCGTCTATGGGGAGGCTAAATAAGGGGATCCCGTGTGGGGGAGAGCACCCCATCCGGAAGCTTGTACCAAGTAACGCTGTGACGCTTGCAGTATAGGATACTCGGAACTGGAAGTCCAACGCTGATCCATGTGAACAAAGGAAGGACAACTAACTTTCACACGTAAGCGACCGAGTACTAACTGACCGATTGTCATGGTCCACGCATGGGTTGCATGGGTTTGGAGATGGAGGGCTGGCTATTCTCAGTACTGCTGTACTGTACTGTAGGTTTACGCGTCATGAAAATTGCATACAGCACGATTCTATTTACAGTGTTTCCTTCCTTGGGCACTTGAAGAACTCAAAAGCTAAAGTAAGCAAGTAACTAACTAACTTGGATGCTGATTGAACAGGTTGTGTGGACCTTTGTCTGTTTGCATTGGATCTTATCCTGCATGGTAAACCCAGCGAAATACTTGCAGGCGGCAATGCAACCCGATCAACTTTTTTTTTTTTTTTTTTTTTTTTTTTTTTGCACGACAAGGTAGTAAATCTCACGTAGTACACGTACCAACGTAGTAACGGCACAAGTGATTACATACGTGGTAGTAGACACCGGCCTTCCGAAAACCCACAGGGAATAAATGTTGGCCCATTTAGGGACACTTTACAGGCAAAGCCCTGCTGGACTTGTCATTTCATATTCGGATCACAAACTTGTCATAATCTGGTTGGGATCTCGAACCCTGATAGATGAAATGAAATCAATACTCTGTAAAATATCGGACATCTCGCCTGTGAGTCTTGCATTTGTCGGAAAGGAGTGTGGCCTCATGGAAATTTTAGTCTGAGGCCCGCCTGGGGTTTGGGATGCCGAGAAAATTTGGACGTTTCCGCTTCTTCATCCGTGCTATTGATTGCAACTCTGCACCAGTCAGGGCAAGCCACCTTCTTGACTTGATGGGCGGGTCACCCGTCCATCCCTGTTGTGAATGCCGCCCGCACACAAGAATGCGACGCGTTCCCTTCGGAGACTTATATATTGGACAATTGCTTATTAGCTCCGTCTTAGCGGGCTGTCGTCACAACAGAGGTCGTGTCGAGGAGGCTGGCCAGAGCACGGGACGGCAACCTGCCCAGCCCAGCCCCCAGGTGCTTAGAGTGCTTCTACGGTCGGTACGTGGTAGATTCTAGTCGGGCTACCTGTTTTGGTTTTTAGCCCCCGCCGTGCCAAGTAGTGCGCCTGTAGGTAGCATTCATCGCGCCTAACAAATCTCACACCCTCGCTTCCCGGCGGCAGCTAGTGCACAGACAACGTTCTCTTGGCGAGCGACGCCACCCTGCACAGCCGTCCCACCTTGGATTCTAAATGCCTGTCATTGGTCCAAACAACATACCTTTTGGTCGGCTGTGAAGTCAATCGAGTTAATTTTGGCACTTCCAAAAGTGGGAAAAGTGTGGAGGCAAAGCAAGTCGACGCCTCGAACCGCTTACTTTGTACCTACATACAAGCTACCACGTCAAGCACATACTGTAGGTACGATCCGGTGCTGTACGTACAGCGGTCTCGCGCAGGTCCGCTTTCTTTTTGTTCGTTTTTCCCCCTCTCTGCATTGGATCCGTCTCCGATTTGGCACGCCGCAAGCTGCATGCAGGCAGGTGATCATTTCGTTGTCGGTCTAAACTCACATGTGTGGGTTTGCCCGCGGAGAGGGAGTTTGGGCCATCAATCGGAGGGTCTGAGATTGTCAGATTTGTCCATGGTAATTTCGTGTCGTCTTACTCTCTCATCTCACCCGCTCACTCAAACTCCCTAACGTAACCGAAGCGGTTCTTATCCCGTGTTGCACTCGTCTACCATACATTAAACTTTTCATCTTTTCTTTTTGATCTTTGTCGTCATTTCCCAGCATTTTGGTCCGTGTGATTTTCACATCTCCTGGTCTGCTTCTAACCACGGGCGGAGTTGTACTTTACATACTTTTACCCTAGGCATCCTTCAATCCATCATCCATCCATTTCCGGTCTTGGTACGTTTCCCAATTCTGTCACAAAAAGACCTGACCAGGGTCCTTTCTCGAGTCTGGGCGGACCTGGATAAGCCAAGATCCGGGCTGGGCAGGCAGCATCAATCAGCAAGTCCGCTCTCTCGGGGCTTGCAGGCCCGCCTCCACCCACACCCTCCTTTGCCAGGAACCCTTGCGTGCACTGCACCTCGCCCCCCTGGCAGAACTAGCTCATGGGCAGTGATCAGCCCTGCCGCCTTCCCTGCTACTTGGGGCCGGGTGCAATTTAACATATCCACTGCTGCTCACCCTCGCTTCCTACAACATCGTTGCTCTTCCTTTTTTTTTTTGATTCCTTCTTGCATTTCTGTTTCAATTCATACAGTTAATTGCCCAAAACAACCCCCGACAAACATATTCTCCTACAGTCAGTCGATCATTGAATCGACAATCAGAAATTTGTTTTGTTTGTGTAATACAGACATCATCATCACAAGCATAGTTCATATACAAAACCTCCACACAAACATGAGGCGGGACTTCTTCCGGCGCCTGCCGCCGGCGACAGCCCTCCTCATCGTTTCGTCACTGCAGGTTCGCGCTGTAGCCATGCTACCCAGAGCCACACAAACCCTGCCATATCGCGTTCTGGACGTCGTGGCATGGCCGCCGTTGCCAACAGCTCCTGCTGTTTCCAATGCCGATTTTCACGAATTGCTCCGTCGACAAGATTCGCAGACTGTGTGTGGCTACATAAATGGGGACCCAAACTTGGCCGCAACATGCAGTGCCGGCTCTCATTGCGTTCTGGATCAGCAACACAATGTAGTCGGCTGCTGCGCAAACGGTCAGGCCGAGTGCACAGCCGGTGTATACACTGGCTGTGTTGACTACAACAGCGGCCCGCAAACCGTCGTTAACCCCTACGTCTACACGTGCGCCGGAAGCGACGTCTGCTACAAAAATCAGTTTGGCGGCGGCGCATCACAATATGGATGCGGTACTGCAAGCGACCTTGCTGCCACCGTCGATGCAACAGCTTCAGGCATCACAGCCGCCGTATCCATGTCCAGCGTTGATATCAACCTCACCGAGCAGCCTACGACCGTCTCAACCCCAATTACTATTGATCCCAGCACAGGCACGAGACCTTTTACTAGCTCTTCCACTTCGTCGTCATCCTCAACGTCATCCACCTCGACTTCGGCCAGCTCATCGACATCTATTAGTGAATCAACAACCATCCCTCCCACAACAACCGGAACAAGTTCCCCCAGCGAGACTGGCGCGGCTCCCGCTGCAGGTGCCTCTTCTGTGGATAGGACGGGCGCTATCGTGGGTGGAACGATCTCAGGCGTCGCCGTTTTGGTTGCTCTGATAGCAGTCGCGGTCTTTCTCCTGCGTCGGAAAAAGAACAACGTGCGAAAGGGACCCCCAGGTCCTGGGGGAGACACCCAATACATTTCTCCAATGTCAGGAACTCAGGGCTTCCAGCGTTTGCACGACAGTAATGCTGGCTTTGAAACTGGTCTGCCGCCAGGACCCATGGCAGCGGCTGCAATTCCGGCGGGTGCCGCTGCTGGTCAGCCCCAACAGTGGCAGCAGCCGTCTCAGCAGTGGAGCATGGATGGTAACCCTCAGGTTGGTTATGTAGACAACACCGGGACGGTGAGGTATGTTGAGAACAACCCTACAGGTCCTCAGGCCGGTTACGTGGATATGGCGTCACCAGAAGCAGCGCGCAGCACAGGCTTCGTGAGTAACGAAGCCATGATGGCTGCAGCTGCCGCTCGTTACAGTGGTGTCGCTGGTGGTCAGCCCGCAAGTCATGGCACACAAGGGTCCATGGGCAACGCGGCCGATATTGCCAGCCCCGGGCGCAACAGTTCCATCATGCCAACTCCCATACAAGGTTACCACTATCCCGGGCAGTTTCCCGCCGCCTACGCCGCAGCCGCTCTCCCTACAGGGGCTGGAGCTCACAAACGAAACTCAAGCCAGGGTGGCGTCAGCAGCTATTACAACAGCGTTGTCGGCCCTTCTTCGACAGTCACCGGTCCCACAATGAACATGAGGGGAGGTGGCGGGAGTTTCAGGAGTAGTCACCCAATTGCTTCTCAATTCACATATGAGAGCTGGACTACACAACAGCCGCAGCCGCCGCCGCCTGCGGCACATGAAAACCCAGAATTGGACGATTTCTCTCGCGGATACAATGATGCACTCCAGCGAATCGGAGAAGAAGAGCCTCTGCAAACCAGTGGTAACATCAACCCAGCACACCTTGCCAGTCAGGCCGGGACTACCGATGAAGGTCTAGCTCCCCGAGACACTGTCATCTCACGGTCCAGCGCGCACAGTGTTGCGTCGAGTAATGGTGGGCGGCCGTTGTGGCATCAGAATCGGACACAGCCCAACAGGAACCAACTGTGGATGTAAATGTGGCATTGGATACTGGCCACTTAATGACTTGTTTTTTTAGGCGTTTACAGAAAAGGATACACGGGTAGATACCATTATATAAGCATAAAGCACAGGCGCTTTGTAGTTTAGCGAGATAGTAATAGCATTTGCATCCTTGACTCAACATCCAGACCGATCCAAGGTGACAAATAGGTTGTGTGCCCAAGCAATTGCCTGTCTTGTCAAGAGACTTGCTGCATTGGAACTGAACACGATGGAAACATTGATACGCATTGTCTGTCAATCCGCAGACTAGCTTACTAGACACTACAATATTACCTGACCCAGCTGGATTGCACTAATGGGTGGCTTCCAGAACGCAGACGAGCATTGGGATCCCACCATTGAAAGATCGGCATTAACAATTGGGACCTTTAATTAAGCAATTCTTTATTCATTGGTTAGCAGTTATATTTAACCCACACGGATAACTTCTATTAATAATAAATACTTTTTAACAGTTAACAAGTAAATAATAAGTAGGTAAGTAGGTAGGTAGGTAGGTAGGTAGGTAGGTTGGTAGGTAGGTTGGTAGGTAGGTAAGTAGGTAGGTTGGTAGGTAGGTAAATAAATAGGCAGTTGAATAAACATGTAAAATGGATTAAAATGGAAATACTTTTATTTTCGTATATATTAGTAATTATTAAATAAAATCGGTTATTTAAATCTTGGTTTTCGGAAAATTTTGCCATTGCAATATTTTTTCCAACCCATCCCTATTAATAATCCGGGCATTTTTACCCAAAAGTTTTTTCGAAATTTAGCTAAATTTGCAATTTTGCCTTACGGCCAATTAGTGGTTAACGTTAATTATTGGGAATTTTATATAATTTGGTAAATAAAAAACGTATTTTTTTTTAATTAATTAATTTTTACGGCCGAAAATAACCGGTTTTATTTTCCACCAAATTTAAAATAATTTCGCTTATTATTTTGGATAATAAAAACAAAATTTCCGGTATTTTATAAAAAAATAGGGCCTTATTTTCCCCGGTTATTAACACCCTATAAAAAAATAAAATCCCAAAATTTTTATTTATATAAAAATTTTGTCGAAATTATATAAAAAAACCAAACCCAATTTAATAAAAATTAAAAAACGTTAAAAAAAAAAAATCCAAAAGGTTTATAAAATATTAAATCCGCAGGATATTTTAACCGTTTGTATATAAATTTTATTAACCTTTTTGGATTGGAATATTTTAATAATAAATATTTAAATGCTGGTTTATTTGCGTAAATGTAAAAAAAAATTAATCCTTTTCCGTTGGGTTAACCACCATGGTCGGAATTTAATGGTAAAACGGTGGATAATGGCCTATAATCGCCTTTTTCGGGGGTATTAAAGCGTAAATATGGTTTTTATTCCGTTTTTTAAACGGTTGGATTATTTAATATATATATTATTTTATTGGATTAATATATATATATTGAAATATACTTTGGCCGGGCCGAATAACCCAAACCAAAATATAAATTTTATTTACTTTTTCGCCACCAGCGGTAGCCGGCGACGGTATAAAGATTAAAACGGTTAAAAGGGCCGCAAATTTGTTATCGTCCAAATAACAAATTGCGGAAATTTTGCTCGAGTTGGCGGTATGGTGGCGATGGCCGGCGACGGCACAAAAATTGAAACGGCCAAAAGGGCCGCAAACTCGTCGTCGTCCAAGGGGCCGGAAAGCATCCCCGGACCTTTTGATGGCTGGACCATCTCCTCCATAGCTTTAATAAATTGCGGAAATTTGCTCGAGCTGGCGGCATGGTGGCGGTGCCGCAAAAGAAAAGGGGAGAGAGGAAGGTATTAGAGAGAAGAGTTGTTTCCGCAATAAAACAAGGTTAAAATAAGTGAAGTTAAACTAATAAACTGCGTTTATCTTGAAAACAGCCATATCACGAGAAAGGGAGAAGAGAAGAGGGGACGGCAGGATAAGAGAAGTCGAAAACGAGAAAACGAGAGAGGCAGAGAACGAAAAATAATATCCACCATACCATTGTAATTGTGCAACCATATCAGCCCCACTCAAAGGAGCAACAGGTGCTTCTGCCATATTAGGGTGACAGTAATCGCTCCTTCCATACGGGGAGATCGATACCCACTTTTCTGCATGTGGCTCAATCTTTCCCTAAACGGCAAGAGCTCGTTCAAGTTGGTGCAGAACGGGCTGCGAGAATAAGCTCATCGTGAAAGACGTACTGTCCAACATGGAGCCTATTGTCCCTTTTGGCAGGGCCGTCGTTTCAGGGTGCTTGGGCGTTCGGCAGGTCTGTTGGATTCCGGAGGATTATGCATGGCTCTATGGAAGCAGAGATTGAATTTTACATTCAGTTTACAGTACTTTAAATAGGGAGAAAGTTTCGTGCAGCAAATACATTCGTGGTTTTGAGAGATAAATATAAATACAAATATGGGTAAAAGGACAGGCACTTTTAAAAAGAGTACATAATAGGGTAAAGTCGCAGAAAAATGAACAGTACATAGGAAGGTAAATGTACGCAGGAAAACAAAAGTGCATAGGCTGGTAGGAGGTGACTACGTAAGAGACGAGGGTATATACGAGAGTGAATGGTACAAAGGAAAATATGAAGAACATAAGATAATAGCAGCTACGTATGGGAAGAGCCTATATATAGGAGAGGAGTAGGTACATATAAAGTAGTTGCACTTACTTAGGGCAACACTAGACCTATTAGATAGAAAAAACGAGCAGGAATAAAGCAAGAACAAAAATCTGTAATTAAAAACTTTGACATGCTTGGGACTACTTATTGGCTGCGCCGAATTTTCACCACAAGAATGAAGAATGTCGGCAACAAGTCGATAGTGACACCACTACGCCTTTGGGGGGAAACACCTAAGCCCAGTAGAGGATTTTAGGCTTTTCCACCCACTTAGACCATCTTCTTGCTCGACGTTTAATCAGGACGCAGGCCTGGCATGGTTAGTAGGAGGTCTTTTTAATAGCCTTTCCAATCAAGTAATAAAACAAAGAGCGAATCTACCCGTAATCTAGCCGTACGGTATAAGTGCTAAATTGGTTCCCTTAGCTGTTATACAGACCCCGAGCCGTTGAGTAAAAATACCATTTGTGGGTTAAGATATGTTGGAAATCCACAGTGAAGGCAGATTGAAATTTAAATACTTGATGTATTTTTAGACAGGAATTTAACACAGTGGAATGTTGGTTTTCTTCCTACAAATACAAATAAGGTATATTCCGGGATAATAAGTGGACCACATTCACTCCCTTGGGGAAGGAGCAGCCCGGGCACTGAATGGCAACTACCAGAAGTGATAATAAAAATATATTGTTCTATTTTATTTTGGTATTATTTTACATTTTAAATTTTTTTGATAAAAAAATAAGAAAAAATGAAAAGAAGTTGGCGGAAAGAGCATACTGCTAGTACCTTCCCTTGCAGGGCAGAGGCTCCTCCCATTAATGGGCCAAAAAACCCAATTAAGAAACTATCCTTAATTTGAGGGGAGTTTAACTCTTGTTTTTAAATAAAAACAGGGTTGATTATAAGAAAAAGAAATTATCTATCACGCGCTAGTTGCAGATGACACGTGCCAACATAATTTTACCATGACGGCATCCCGTCAACACAAAGTGCTCGATTGGTGTAGTGGATTATCACGTCGTTCTTATATTACAGTGTAACAAACTGTAAATATGGTGAAATGCGAAGGTCACCAGTTCGAACCTGGTATCGAGCATACATTTTTGCCGTTGTTTTCTTTTTTTAAAACATTTTTTTTTGAATGAAAAATTAAAGAAACAAATAAATAAACGGGAACTTTTTATTTTTCTCGCCGCGTCTGAAGTGCAATATATTTTATAAGCTCGGTAAAATATCTGATAATAATAAATTATATGTAGTAACATTTTTTTGGCCTTTTTAAACCACGTGGTCCGGAAATGGACAAGCCCGTAAAGTGGTTACTTTAAGTTTATTTCCAATTTACAATAATAATTCAGCCAATTACTGAACCCAGGTTAAATTTGGCCTGTATATAAAATAAAATAGCAGCTTTTTAACGGTGTAGCTTTTATATTTACACCATTAATATTGGCTGCGTTATTTAGTATAATTAATTTTGTTATTTGTATTTTTTAAAGTCCGAATTAAAACGGTAAAATTTTGAAAGCAGTTGTAATATATGAGCTTTAAATAGCTGGTAATTATATAATGAGGTTTGCTATATTAAAACTTATATTTGTTTTTATATAAATTTTTAAATTTAAATGTAAAAACTTATATTAAAGACTCTTATAAAGTTTAAATGGGGTTTGGCTAATAATTAAAGAAATATATTAAAGTGAAATTAAAATTGTTTATTTTTTTTTTCTTTTAAAAGGATTTCAAGTTAATTCTTCTTAAAATAATATTAAAACTTGTCAATTTAACTTTTATTATTTATTAACAAAGTTAACCCTCGATATTACAGTAATCTTTAAAATTCTAGTGTATTTATTCGAATTTTAAATAATAAAACTAGCGAGTTACAGCTATATCAAATGGCGTGGCCGATATTAGTGGTATAAGCGTAAAAGCTACATTGTTGAAAAGCTGCTATTTCGTTCTATGTACGAACAAGATTTGGCTTGCTTGGATCGGGTAAATGGATGAGCTGTTATTGTAGATTAAAGATAAAAATAAAGTGACCACTTCAGGGGCCTGTCCATTTCCCGACCACGTGGTCTAGTGAAAAGATTACCTTCAATCGTGGAGTGCCGGTCATAGCCGAGCGATTCCATCGCCCCCGTGACTTCCCTCACGAAACGGAATAACAACACTGCCACTCCGTTGTAAAAGATATGCTCGCTATTCTCTGGCTTAGCCTGGTATCCTAAGGAAGAGGAGATATGTGATGTGGGAGACGACGTTCGAATCCATCTGCGAAGAAAAGCACGCTCTTTGCTAAATATAGTGACCAGCATTATTGTGCGGCGTCATTTACACATCCTCTTTTTGATTATCTTAATATTTATTTGGCACTTGATCTTATGAATAGCTTATTTATCTTCGCTCTCACTCGTCATATGATCTCCATCAGATGCTCGCGACATGAGCCGCAAACGGCCAGACCTCCCACCTGATATATCGAAGATAACATACAACAGAACATTGCTGATGGTGCGCATACTGGTTCCGCCGAAGGCTGTCTAGGTCACAAGCTGAATATGGTAGAAGGGCTTACATGGGGCTCGAATCAATCAGATTCCCGAGGTTAATCAGGAGGTTAGTAACTGTATGGCACCGAATGTTTACATTCACAAAAGCCGGTCATCTACGTCAGATTATTAACGTCCACATTTTCCGGCATGTTTCAATTTGCAGCTCACATTAGCTCGATGAGTGACATATAACGTATCTTTCTACTGTCGATGGTATATAAATGTGGAGGTATGGAAAACACCATTATGGCATATATTATTCCCAATCACTCACACCAAATTTCCCAGAAGCTAATCTCACGTGTCTTCAAAGTCGAGTTATTTTGTCCTCAAACAAGCGACTGGTGAAGTTCGGTACCTGAAGCGCACCGGCATTGGTATACAGAAAGGCACAGGCCCAACTCTCGAAATGCATGCCAGGTACTATGCTATTGGACATTCTGGACAGATGTAATACATCAAGGCAATTTAACTCTCATATTTCCAGAGTTGGAGCAAAGATTGGCAGTGAAAATATTCTTTAATCATCTGCTTTAGTCGTCAGCCCCCTTTCTGCATCAATATCAGGATTGGCACCAATGTCGAACGATTGGCCGAGTAGGGCCCGCGAGTTCGACATTTTATAATTAAAGCGAAAAGAATAAATACTCAAATTAGATATACCTACCCTAGAGCCTCCTGTCTCGACTATGTTTTCCACTTTACAGTACGTTTAGAATTTATCTGCTGTAAATTCGATTCAAAGGACGGGCGCTACAGCACTTTCCAACTTCTGGGTCGCCCCTCCACATCCAGTGCCAAATTTCTAGGAGCTGCCAGTCAAGGGGTTGGACTTTATATCAGTGACTTATTGGCAGAGTTGGGCACACGGCCAATATAGGCTGGCTCAGTCAAATCTAGACCACGGACTGATTTCCAAAGCGAAGAGAAAATTTGGGACCCTACCATTGAGTAAGGTACAACATTCTTTATAGAGTGAATACCAGGGACCCTACAGAAGACCCTAAAAAAAAGGTACGTACCTGAATAAACGCGTAAGTACTTTTACGTGGTACTGTGGCAGAGAGCCTTGAACCAGGCGCTGTAATATGGCAATGAAAGTCAAGGCCGACCAAATAATACTTATATAGATATGATGTATCCCTCCCAGACCTGCTCATCTGGCTAGCTTGCACTGATTCATGACCAAGCCAGCTTTTACCATATGCTGGTATTTTAGCATTCATACGCACCGCATCAAATTGGCTGCGCATTCGTTATGAGTTCGTTGTGTCCTGACCTGTTTTCCACCCATCCGAATCAGCATTTGCTACGTACCTACGTACCTACCAAGGTAGGTACGTAGGAGGGAAAGTAGCCCTTGCTCTTTCCGTATGAGAGGGGCGCCTGCCTGTCACCCCCAATCTAGAAAGTGACGCACACTAAGGAACACGTGCAGCCTGAAGTATAGGGTAGGAGAGCCATGTATTGGGTTGAGTAGCGCTATCTAGCCAAAAGAGCGTGGAGACTCTTTTATCCTGCTCCTAACGCCGAATCAGCGCTCGCTGTCATGTGATGACTCGATTTATCGGATTATCTAATGCGACAGAAAGAGTACCTGCCTACCCTCTTGCTCTTCCTGTAGGTGGGGGCACCTACTCTCTCTCCCAACATGGCAAGACCCCACCTTTGTTCCTTCCCAAGAGGGAATTGGTCTGCACGATGGTGGTGGTGTGGTAAATCCTGTTTCGTTATTATTATTTCATCCTGCCGTCCTCTCCTCCTCTCTTTTCTCGTAACAGGACTGTTTTCGAAACAAACGCAGTTTATTAAATTAATTTGATTTATTTTAACCTTATTTTATGTTGAAAACAACTTTTTCCTTTAATACCTTTTTTTCTCCCCTCCCCTTTCGCGGCACCGCCACTATACCGCCAATTCGAGCAAAATTTCCGCAATTTGTTATTTGGACGATAACAAATTTGCGGCCCTTTTGGCCGCTTTAATTTTTATACCGTCGCCGGCCACCGCTAATAGCAAAAAAATAAATAAAATTTATATTTTGGTTTGGGTTGTTCGGCCCGGCTAAAATATATTTCGATGTGCATATATTAATCCAACAAAATAATATATATATTAAATAATCCAACCGTTTAAAAAACGGAATAAAAACCATATTTACGTTTCGGTACCCCCGAAAAAAGCGGTTATAAACCATTATTCACCGCTTTATTATTAAATTCCGGCCATAATGGTTAACCCAACGGGAAAAAATTAATTTTTTTTTATATTTACGCAAATAAATTAACATTTAAATATTTATTATTAAAATATTCCAATCCAAAAAAATTAATAAAATCCACATATAAACGGCCAAAATATTTTGCGGATTTAATATTTTATAAACTTTTTAAATTTTTTTTTTTGGCGTTTTTTAATTTTTATTAAATTAGGCTTGGTTTTTTTATATAATTTCGATAAAATTTTTATACAAATAAAAATTTTGGGATTTTATTTTTTTATAAAATGCCAATAACCGGGAAAAATAAGGCCTTATTTTTTTATAGGGTGCCGGGAATTTTATTTTTATTATCCAAAATAATAGGCGGAATTATTTTAAATTTAATGGAAAATAAAACCGGTTATTTTCGGCCGTAAAAACCAATTAATTAAAAAAAAAGTACGTCCTTTATTTACCAAATTATATAAAATCCCCAATAACCAACGTTAACCATTAATTGGCCGTAAAGCAAAATTGCAAATTTAATTAAATTCCGAAAAGATTTTTGGGTAAAAATACCCGGATTATTAATAAAGATGGGTTGGAAGAAGCATTGCAATGGTAAAATTTTCCGAAAACCAAAATTTAAATAACCGATTTTATTTAATAATTACTAATATATACGAAAATAAAAGTATTTCCATTTTAATCCATTTTACGTGTTTATTCAACTGCCTATTTATTTACCTACCTACCAACCTACCTACCAACCTACCTACCAACCTACCTACCAACCTACCTACCAACCTACCTACCAATTTACCTACCAACCTAACCTTTCAAGCTTTAAATTGTACAGGATTGCTGAATTATTCCTGGACCTCTCCGCAAGGTATATGCTCATACCGTCCTTTTGCTTCACTGCTATTTCCCCATGTCTGCTTCTGGTCTCAACTGCGTCTTTCCTGCCAGGGCCAGAAAGAGATCGTCCTGCTATCAACGGATGACCTATAAAAGAAAGCCAGCGCCATTCGACCAACACTTGGAAGTCGGAGCCATCAAGAGCGCCTTAAACAGTGGCAGACTTTGAAAAAATGGCAGACAGGTTTAGGTAACTAGACAACCTAACGGCCCAAGAGTCTTTTTAAACACGGCACGCTCGTTTGGCTGGGAAAATAGATCAGGTTCCCATCCAAAGCGACAAAAGTGGCTGCTCTTTACCCTCGACATGTTCAGATTCGAAATACAGTCTGGTGCGGCTATGGACTTCTGGCTGTTTCCCGGAGAAACACCGTCGACATGTACAAGGCAGGCTTGTAAGCGCTCAGGTCTAGGTAGTAGTGCCGCTCGTGTTATGAACATGAGATAGTCGATGCCAAGACAGAATGATCTCCTGAACAGTGAAAAAGAGTTAATGGCCTTTATAAGGTGAGGCATACAAAGCGAAACGGGGCTAGCTAACTACCTAGCTACATAAGGTATGACTGGAAGATTGAACCGAACCATAAATTAAGCGGTGACATAAAAGTACCGCTGCTTCTCGAAAACACCAGAGGGAAATGATGGCATGGGCTGGAAACTGCATTGAGGCGTTCGAGGCCCGTCCGCCAAAGTTCAACTCAGTCGTTTATCCTAAGCGACGAGAGCCTGTAGATCAACATAAACATCAGATCCCTGAGTCCTGAGCCCAGGCTAGTCCAAATAGGTGGTAGACAAATGCTGGCTCTATTCTTGGCGATCCATGCTGGCCTGTGCTGTCTTTCCACAAGTTGCACGGCGCCAGGTTGCAGCAAGGTTGTGGGGGCGATGTAAGCGCCCAAGGGCCCCCGCCGCTGGAGCAAGTCCCGCAGTTCCCTGTGGAAATCCCCAAATGATCTCCCACAGCAGCGAGCGCGTGTCAGTTGCCGCCGCTCTTTTGCTCATGGAACCCCCGACCAATGCATTGTGCCGCCACAAAGGAATGCAGGAAGGACGGCTGGCTCAGACTCAACAAGTTGTCAGCCCTGACCTTCATTCAATTTGCCGACCTTGAACGGTACATTCGAGCCGCGCTGCTATCGAACCGAACGAGAGACATCCACTGCCACACATCCGCATCCGCATCCGAATTGTAAGAATCGATTCAAAAGCAAAGTGCCTGTTGCTTTTCCCTTCAGATTCCGTGGCGGCGACGGCGACGACGACGACGAGCGGCTCCGCGCCCCGATCGACCGCCAATTCCTTCGCGTCCGCTCGTCACTTCAGCCTCAGGATCCGACAAGCCTCGCCGCCAGTCCGTCACTTCAATGTGCAACTCGGAACACACACAATCGAATCTCGTCGAGCAACCGCCTGGCATGGAAGGCAACCCGCCGTGTGTCGCATCGCAGGCGACAGAAAGGCGCATTTCGTTTCTTGACCTACCCCAGGAAGTTCAGAAGGACATTGTTGCACAGGTATGCGTGTGACCGCTTTACTATGCCGCCATCTACCTTACCGAGACCTCATGCCTTGCTGACTGACTTTAACCCTCACAGTGTTGTCAGAGCGACCTCATCTGCTTGTCGCTCGTCTCAAAACACTTTCGCGAATTGGCGGCTGCGCAACTCTACCGGAACTTCCACATTGTCTTTCCGGATGAGGATGACCCCGCCTACGATTCCCCCATTGACGGCCTCGCCGGCGGCCTTGACACATTTGTCACCAGCGACTACGACTACGGAAAACACCTCCGCGACTTGTCTCTAGATACCCTCAGCGCCGGCGACAAGGCAGAGACGGCATACAAGCCATACTTGTACAGCGTGAGCTGCGGAAAGTTTATGAATACCCTGTTGCAGTTGACGCTGCGCAAGGCCAAGTCACTTGAGGCCTTCACGTAAGTTGCAAAAGACGGCTTGCGTCTGACCTTGAACTCTGCTAACATCTGGAGCGCACAGATGGAACATACGAGTCGAGCTCAGCCGCCCAGTGTACAAGACTCTCCACTCGATTTCCACACTGAAGGATGTTCACATCCGTCTCCAACTCGGCCCTTCACTATATGACATACCACCGCCGCTTCCTCTCTCATCCTCTCAGATATCTGGCTCACCACCGACTTATGGCCATGCGGGCATGGACGGAATGGGTTTACAGCCATTGCCTCCGCAGGTATCAATATTTGGTGGTGGTCCGCCACCTCCACCGCCGCAACCGGTGTACTACATGAACTCGGTGCCAATGCAAGTCGTTACTGCGTCCGTGCCGCAATCGCACAAGCCTCTTTCCCTTAGGTCAAAGGCCAAGAAGCAGTCCATGGCCAAGGAACCGCCCACGTTTTCGGGATTCAAAAAGCTACGGAGTTTAGCCGTTCTGGATATGGACACTCTGGAGGCTGTTTCAGAGATCAGGACTTGCATTCGTAATTCATCTTCGACACTAACGAAGCTGAAATTGTCGTTTTCGGATCACCTCGCCGCGCAAGCCCGTAAACCCTCTGCAGACTCGGAGCTTGACGATTCGGACCAGGAGGACGAATTTCAGGTCATGCCGGGACACTCGCAGCCTCCAGCACCTGGCCATTATGCTGACAGCAGCCTTAGCATACCTGCACGAGCGTTCAGGGCAGCGGAGGAACGCAAGAGTCAAGAGGCCGTTCTGGGTAGGATATTTGATGTCGAGCCTTATTTGGCTCGGAAATCGCTGAAGCGAGCATCGCCAAAGGCCACCGGAAGCGAAGCGGAAAACAGCCAGGAAGCCGTTGCAGATGCGAGCCTAACTCCCGCCGAGGCTTTTGTCAATTCTTTAAAACTTGCATCGACCAGACTGCATAACAACATCAACAGGTCTTCGGGACAACGGGCAGAGCTGACTGCGGCCCAGCAGGAAATCGTTGATCTCATTGGAGCTGCGGCTAGGAAGTATGTCGCCGAAGTATCACCGGAACCAAAAGATGAAGACCAACCGGCAGTCGAGTCCAGCTCAGGCGCGCCTACGCTCAAAAATGAGGAGTTGGCATCGGCGTCGGCGCTGGCGCCGGCTTTAGGAGAGCCCGGGAGCTCCACAGATGACTTGGAGCCATTCAAAAGGAGTGTGGCTGCCGCCAATGAAACGAAGCCTGAGGACATAAACATCGAGGAGCCCGAAGGCCAGCTGAATCTTGACGGCCAAGACACCCCGATCACTTTGACGGCCTCGGGCACCGATACACCGGTGGACTCATCCAGCCAGCAAGTATCCAAGGGTACAACCGCTTCAACGAGGGAAGTAGAGCGTAACGCAAAAGAGCCTAGGGCTGAAGTGGACAATGCATCGGAAGTGGAAAGGGCGACGACACCCGGAAAACACGAAGAGACATTGAAAAAGGCTTTGGGCAAGCTGGTAGCCCCCGAAGACCAAGACAGGTGCATTAGCGAATACATTCGTTCGACCAGGGGTTTGAGGTTGCAGCAGCTCAGCATCTACCTTATTCCGGTCAAGGCCTCGGTAATTTCCAAGGCGATTGACATACACGTGTTGAGAAAGATCACGCTGCTCAACGTAGGACCGCAACAATCCATCTGGGCTTTGTTCGCAAAGGAGAACAAGTCACGGCCGTTGCCTCTGCGCAAGATATTTACCGACAACGTATCGCCGGCGCTGCTCAACTTTGTCTCTCAACTCGAGGAACTGCATGAATTCTTTATTCTAGAACGAGACCACAAGTACAAGCCCGAAAGCTTTGCAGCGAAAACAGTGACGACCATTGAGCAGATCCGGAAGCTAGTGTTGCGGAAGCATCTGCCGACGCTGAAGAGGCTGATGATCAAAAATATGGATAGTCAGGATTGGGATATCGATGAGCAGACAATGAAGCTGATTTGCCGCAAGGGCAAGCTTCTGGAGGAGCTGGCCGTCAGCATGAACATTCGTGCAATTGTGAGTATTTTCTTATAGCATGCACACGCGCACATCAAAGGCCTTTTATTGAAGCTAACTTGTATCTAGCACACATTCATGCAAAACATGGGTGGCTTGGTCAACCTGATCGCGCTACTAATAATCAGGCTCCGGAACGAAGATACTTGCGTCTGGGTGATGCGTGAGACCAAAAAGTTCTTCCTTGACAACCTCTCGCACCACCCAGAGATGAAGCTCGAGTGGCTATCGATTGACGACGAAGACCAGCTTGAGAAGCTCGTACGCATCACTCACGAGTCCAAGAAGGGCAAGAAGTCCAAGGGCAAGGGCAAAGAGCCGGCCCACGTCTTCCACAGCCACAATGACGACTTGTTCCCGCATCTTTCGGTCGACTCATGGGATAACAAGAGCGACAGCTGCAGCGACGAAGACAGTGATGAAGATGACGATGATGACGACAACGGTAGACCCAAGGTCAAGCTGGAGACGATTGATGGTGTTCATTTTTATGACGTCTGGGGCATCAAGATCTTCCAAAAGGAGATTGTTTCCGGACGTCTGTGATTGCAGCGATTTCCATGGGTATATGGTAGGGATTCGATGATTTCAACGGTTTTCTTTTTGAATCTACAGTCACTGGCCGTGGCCGCCATTGACCAGCGAGGAGGCTCACATGTACTATATATAACTCTCGTCTTTCTTTGACGTGGACTGAACGACGGTTCACCCATTCTTTTATTTTCGGATTATTTCTTGGTCATCTCGGAAGGTTAAGGCAAAATACCCCAAACGGTTCCTCTTTCACACGAGGGCTGGCCTGCGTCAACACAGAATATGGGTTTGGGTTCTATCGGGTATTATTTTTTTGGGGGGGGGTATTCACATTGTAAATTTATTCATCAATGGAAAGTCTGAATAAAATGGACCTGAGCCCTAAGTCATCATTGACACCTTTTCGTAATCCATTCCTTTCATATCAATTTGCTTTCACTCAAACCCCAGCTGGATATCACCCCCAGAACATTATCAAACATGGCTGTTCAGCTGTAAAGCACTTCTTCAGACTACAAGCCACCTAGTCACAAGTTGACAAGACAGCAAATAGCCACCATCCGTACAGCATTCGAGAAGACATCAAGATTGGTCACACAGAGACCTGAGCGGTCGTTTGGGTCTGCAGGGCTTGTTGGTTCTGCATGGCAAGAACCAGATCGGTGAGCTTGTCAATCTTGTTCGAGAGCTCGCTGATTCGGACCTCGACGTCCGTGGGGCCAGCCATACCCGTGTCCTCGACCATGTCGACCCGACTCTGGGATGCCGACTGGAGGACCTGCTGCATGTTGGAATATTCGGCCCCGCTGGTGGTCCTAGGCTGCTGGCGTTGCCACGGGGACGGGTCGTTGAGCGAGCTGCCCGAACGCCGTCCCTGCAGGGCCGGTCGCTTCTGCGTCTTCCTCGGCGAGGCCCCCGCGCTCAGCGAGTCCGGGACCGGGCCTCTGAACTTGTCGGTCGGTCTGAACTTGCCGCGGATGAGTTCGTAGACCTGGATGACACCGACGATCGGCCAGTGGGTCGCCTTGAGGAGGGCGATGCGGGCGGCGCGGAACTTGTGGTCCGACGGCAGGAAGAGGCGCAGGGGACGAAAGATTATCAGGGCTATCAGGTTGAAGGGCGGGTAGAAGTGGGTGAGGCGGTTGCTGGTGGAAGCCTCCAGGACGTATACCGAGTAGACGTAGAGGTACTCCTCGCGGGCGTGGCTGATGACGCGCGAGAAGCTGTTGCTGAGCATACCTGTCAGGGAGCCCATCAGCAGGATGGAGCTCAGCGTGATGAATGTGAGCATCAGAGGTGGCCCAAAGACGGGGTCGATATCACGCATTATGTCAAAGCCGACGTAGCTGCTGCCGAAGAAGATCTTGGTCAGGAACATGGTCATGTTGGCCAGCCCGAAGCGGTGACGTGCCAGCTGGGAGAAGGTGGTGAGGAAGCCGAGGTAGACGATCACGACGAGAACCATGAATTTGACAAAGTCCTTTCCCATCTCCTTGAGACAAGGGATCAACGTGCCCCAGTAGGGACTGAGACTCAATACCGAACAGATGCGTGGCACCATGAACAGGGCTTCGAGAGAGAGTATGTCGAATGCGGTCTCCGTCAGGTGCTGGTCTCCACGATACAGACCCACGACCCTGAGAGACACGAACGCGATCCCGATGAGTAGCATTACCATGTCAAAGAGGTTCCAGACGTCGGTGGCATAAAATATGGAGCCGGCGTCTATCCATTCGCTCAACTCGTCGTAGAAAAAAGCGGCAAACCAGACGTACAGGACCGCCTCCAAGGTCGTGATGTGTGAGCTATCATCACGGTTGTTCAAGACGGCGTAGTACAAGCACAAGAAGGACAAGAAGAAGAGCACCTCGAACGACTTGAGGTACTTGGGGACCCTCAGCCTGGAAAAGGGGTCTGCGGTGTGCGGCTTGTAGAACTTGGGACGCTTGACCGAGTGGATGGTGAGGTCCTCCCAAAAGACGATATCTCCCTCCCAGATGCCGGTGATGATCTTCTGAACAATGGTCTGACTGAGGAATCGTTTGGCATCGGCAACGGCGGCGATCTCGAGTCCATTCAGGGTTTTGAAGGGTGCAGTGGGATCATGCTCCTCGTCTTCGTCGTCGTCTTGCTTGATGCTCATTGTGAGGCTGGAGAGTGACTGCAGAAGCTGGTACCTTTTACGGCTGGCCGGACGGTCGGGGATGATGCGTCCGGAGCCGATAAACCCATTTCCTGACCATCCGTGCGGCAGGAGAGTCGTGTTCTCGTCAATATGGCGGTGGCCGTTCTCCTCGTCACCACCATTTTCGGCCTCAGCGTCACCATCTACATCATCCGGGTCTGGAATCTCGTAAAGACAGTATTCCACTGCCTCTCGTTCAGATAGATGGGTTAAAAACCTCCAGGCGACAATTTCACAAGCGTTTGCTCGAGCCTCGGCAATACCCTTGTCTTCGGTGGAGACACCATAATGCCACTTGAGAGCACTAAGAGTCGTCACAGTTAGTTGACCAAAACAAACAAACACCCTTACAGGCCAGCTGAAAAAGCTCGCTCACTCACAGCAGCGAATTCACTATTGCAGGATTTTTGCAACAGGTGCTCAGATGCTGAACCAGCACAATCAATGCCTCTCCGGCCGCAGTGGTCCGCAGCTGCTCAAAGGTATATGGCAACCGAACCACGGCCGCGATGTAGACCGAGAGCTTCTTGGTCAACTCCCTAAAGCTGTCGCCGTCTTCAATGTCGGGCAACTTGGAGTCGAGATGCCTCCCGATCGGCGATGGACTACGCACACGCGAATTGGCCTGCTGTGCCGCTGGTTTTGACTTGACTCTGAGCGGCATCTTTTGTTTTTGTTAGGAGGCCAGCTGTTTGGTGATGAGCTGAGTGAAGTAAAACTCTTTGGCTTGACAACTTTCTCGCTTCTCAATTCGCGATTGCGATTGGTGAGCGAGAGATGGCTGATTGGCACAAGCCAGGGATTGAGTGAGAGAAAGAAGGGGAAAAAAAGAAAAAAAAAAAGACCGTTAAATGGTAAAGTTCACAACTGCATTGTTTTTATGGAGGACTTTGTTTGGATTTGTGTCAATCATGGTCACGTCGTAGCATCGTCCACAAATAGCGCCAAATATCCGGCAGTCACACCAGGACACTAACTTGACTTGACATTGGGCGGTGCAGTTTCGGCTAGAGCAAAGCTGGATCAGCAATCGCCTGTGCTCCAGGCATGTCCATGTTCCAGTCTTTAATGCATCCAAGGGGGCAAGCGATCTGTGCCACAGTTGGTTAGGTTGGGGTAGCAGTGCCTGCGGGGGCGTCAATCCCGGCATGCCAGATCCCCCTTTCAAGCTTTTATGTTGATAGCTCCTAAGCGACATTCATCGTTGTTTCTTGAGATCCAATCAGTTTTAGCTTCTTCAATACTTGTTTTTTTTTACGAAGCATTGTGGCCACTCGATTGGCCATGTCTGAAGGTCTTGTTTGATGGCAGTGGCGGGCCCCTATAAACGAAGAATGATAACAATGTTCCATGTCTGTGCATGATAGAGACGAATACGAGTGAGTGGCAATATATCTGGCGCAGGAAATACTCTGGATGTTGCTGTATGTGCATTTCAGTTCGGGGACTCAATGCTAAATGAACTCCCTACCAATATATCGCTACCAATTCAATAAATGGCGTTTGCTGAATGGTTAATCAATCAAAATAAATTTGGTGTCAAAATAGAGAGAGAGGTATCGTGTTTTGTTTGTTGGCACTGCATCAGCAATTTGTAGAAAAGACGTATTTACCCAAGGTATTCAAGGTATCCAACTGTAGCCCAAATATCAAACATTCTCCTCTTGATCGATATCTTACAATCCTCACTGAACAAAAAAATGGCAAAATTTGCCTCACAGGTCATCTCCGGCCTCATAAATTCTTCATATGGGTACCGGCCCAACAGAAACCACTTCACGCAATTTGCGCTCATAATCTGACATCCGTTTCTCCCGACGGCGACGTTCTGCATCTATCTCGGCAAACCGGCCCCGCGCACCATGTTTGATTTTCGTGATCATGTCGGTCGCCTTCCCCTTTTTAATGTCGGTCTCCGTCAACGGTTCATGGCTATCTCCCCTAAGGTTGTTGATAAATCGGATCTGACCTGGCGTAGCAGGACCATTGCGCCATCTTTGCCTCCTTGAGATGAAGACGTGAGGGAAATTCTCAGATGCGTATCTGTCACAGCCGTGTACCGCATCAGCAAGCGTCGTTGCCTTGAGGAGCTCGCGAGGTGCTGCAAATGGCGATTTGGACACGCCGGCGGGAAGCGCCCGAACCTCGACGGCCCGAAATTTGGGGGATCCCTCTTCCTCCTCAGTGTCCAACTTTTCGATGCGGAGAAAAGTCCCCGAGGGTCCGGATAATATATAACGATCATTTGCTACTTGAACCCAACAATATTCGCTCAGTGAACGAATGTGTTTCTCCCCTGAGGTGTCTGCTATCAGATCGAGCATAGACTCATATTCTGTGAAAGCCAATGACGATATGTTGCCGCTTTTCTGTTTCATGTGGGAGGAACCCATGTCAATCTCTCTCCTTGTGCTTGTCTCCTCGGCGACCCTTTGTTCTTTCAGATTACGAAGCTCCTCAACGGTAGCGTCGTCCACCAGCTCTCCAGGGTCCAAGCCAAACAAAGTTGGAGTAGTGACGATGCCAGTCTCCAGACTTGACACCATGTCAATTATCTGACAGTTCTTCTTGCCAGGATGTAGTCGCATTCCTCTTCCAATCATCTGGACGAGGAGATTTCTTGACTTTGTGGGACGAGCCAGCACCACGCAGTCGATGTTGGGAATGTCGGTTCCCTCGGTGAAGACGCCACAGTTGACAAGCACAGGAAACTTCCCTGACCTGAACTCTTCTAGACGCTCACTCCTTTCCACCTTGTGCGTTTCTCCCGTGACAAATCGAGCGTCTATCCCAAAGTCTCGAAACTTTTGTGTCAAGCCTTTTACGTGAGCCAAGTCTACACAAAAGACAAGGGTTGACTTTCGACCTTGGGCTTTTGCCATCCAGCTTCTGACTGTGATTTCGTTCACCTCGTTCGTGTTGACCGCGCGTGAAAGCTCAGACGGTAAGAAATCTGCGTTGGCACCCGTCCTCGCTCTGGATATGTCTGCATATGATTCTATCGTCGTGAACGAGACGTCCGAGAGCCACTTGTCTCCAATCATATCTACATAGTCCTTGTGGTAGACTATTTCGTCAATGGCAGAGCCGAGCCTGAGGCCGTCAAACCTAGAAAATGTCGCAGACACTCCAACCAGGTGCGGAGAGGTCTGCTGCTTGGTAGCCAGGCCGAAATGGGCAAGGGTCTTGAGGTACCCAGGAGCCACGATGTGATGAGCCTCATCGACCAGGACAAGCTTGAATCGAGAGGCCTCAAACTTGGCCATACGATCACCCGAGATGATGCTCTGCACGCTAGCGACTGTGATGTCGGCAAGACCAGACGAATGGGTCGAGCCCATTTCTATTTCGACAGTCTTGTCTGGATACGCATTGGTACAGTGCCGAGCAGCCTGCTCGACAAGCTCCCGTCTATGGGCGAGAATTAATGTTTGCGTGGCATCCTTTGATATAGGAGGCACCCTATCTATAAGTTGTGTAAATATGACCTTTATTTGGCCTGGTCAGTAGGGGTGCATCGGGATAGGGCTGCTCTCAACCTTGACTCTACAATTAGAACTAGGAGTGGGTTGCTGCCACATACAGTCTTTCCACTGCCCGTTGCCAGTGACACACCAATACGTTTATGTCCATTCTCCAGGGAAGAGAGAACGGCCTGTATGCACTCTTCCTGATAAGATCGCAGGCTGATTTTGGGGGGTCCCTCGGCGAGTCTGCGTGGCGTAACACGATACAGCTTCTGGCTACAAGCCGAAAAGTCGCGTCTGGGTTGCACCCATCGCCGTCCGCCTACCAACCGTGCTAGGTATTTGAGCATTGCAACAACCTCAGATTGCAACAAGAAATTTACAATACTGGGCTTGTTGGTAGGAGTGTGGGATAAAAGAATGAATGGCTGGCAGGAAATGCTGTCTGTTTGGCTTGTTTGTACAAACAAGTTTGGGCAAGATCAAACAAGCATGCATGCATGGGTGACGAGTAACTGCCTGCCACAAATGTCTGTCCCGTACCCACCAGGAGTGGGACGCATTCAATCGACGAATCAAACAAAAGAAATGCCAGCCCGATCTGGGTCCACCTTGGGGCAATTGGAAACTTCTCACTCACTCAAACCTGCAAATCATTCACGTTTGGATTCATCGACATCAATCATTCAATTTTCACTTTGCCAAGGCACTCTAAAGTCTCTGTCAACCCCGAATATACTTGACGCATATCCCTTTTCAAGGTCGTCAAGTTTGACCTTGATTACCCAAGCTTGTATCGGAGAAGATGCTACTCCATCGACATTTATTCAGTCCGTATTATTTACCAGCGCAAAATCGCCCATCTTTCACTTCACAAACCTGCGTGTTCCCGCACTCTTAACCCCAGTACGGCGACCACATGTAGCTACACGGAATCAGAACCATGGCATCAAGATGGAATCTTCGCGCCCGTAACCCCAGCCAACAAGCCCACAATCAACCAGGGCAGGGCTCGGATCTTCATGATGTTTTTCTCTCAGAGCCTGAGTCCAACAACGACCAGAATGGCTTGTCGTCCTCAGACGAGCATGCGCAGGGAGTTTCAGGCGGTAGCGAGCAAGAACAGTCCGACGAGGACCAGTTTGCTCAACGGATACCGTCGCATAACCCCGAGGACGAATTCTCGTCGCCCCCTGGCTCTGAATTCTCACCGGAGCCTGAAGGCTCCCAGGACGGCTCAGAAGATCTTTTCGGTGCTGAAGAAGCGCTACATCAGCTTGAGTTGAAGGATTTGCCGGGGAAACCATTTAAACGCTCAAAACTCAAGAGAACACGTTCCGAGACTATTCACTCCATCGACGAGCTGGACATTGCTCCCCGCCCTTTCAAACGTGTCAAGGGTGCCATCAACCACCAGTACATTGGCATGTTGAATGCAGATATCCAGGACGCCTGCGACTTCCATGTGCCGCACCTTTGGCCAGCACTTCCCGCATCACAAATCGGACTTACTTTCTGGGACCCGGATGAGAAGCATTTCTTTTTCGAAGCTCTCGGGCGCCTCGGCAAGCATCGGCCTCATCTCATAGCCCAGCGTGTCGGCACCAAGAGTGAGATGGAGGTGCGTCAATACATTGAACTCTTAGAACAGGGCAAGATGCAGCGCAAGAGGGCCGGTCAGCTCGAGGTCTTGGCCGCACACGAGATTCCTGCTGCGGTAGAACTAAGTCAGGAATGCGTAGCAGCGTTGGATCATGCTGCAGACGCTATCTCGCTTCGACAGGAAGCACATGAAGAGACTTCGCAGCACAGACGTCGTCCCGACAGACCGTTTTTAATTACTAGCGAGAACTGTATAGACCTGGTTGAGGAGGCCGAGATGGAGGCCGATGAGGTTGATCCTCTCTATTTTTTCAAAGTCAGAAATTGGCTCGACTTATCGGCTTGCCTCTTTATGAATGCAGCTTACGAGGAGGGCAACTGGCAGAGCATTTCGCACGAACCCCCATCGATTCGCCTGGATACTCTAGGCGATTTTTACTCTCTCGCCAGGGCCATCACACGCAAACTTGTAGCTGAGGCCATCTTCAATGCAAAGGCAAGCAATCGCGGCCGCGCCCGACGGGCCGGACAACTGACTGTGCGGCCCTCACACATTCCTTCTCCGGCTCAGGTTGAAGTCAAGAAACAGCTTGCAGGCCGTGAGCTCTTTTTTGCAGCATGTGCGCGGCGATTACGACTGATGGTTGTGGACGATGACGAGGCAGACATTGGACAGGATGAGACCGGCCCCGAGGCCATGTCCTATGACGAAGTGGAGAGCAAGCTCTCGAGCAAACTTAGAGTTAAACATGAGGGAAAGAAAGATGATACCGAAACAACAACCGATACATGCAGTTCTGATGATGAACTCCCGAATTCTGACGTCAATGAAGGAGACGCAACTCAAGAACCTAACGTTGCCGATGAAGGTCCTTCACCAGCTGCGGATCATGCCAATGGGGACCAGTGGGATGAATCTGACCACTCCATCTCCTCTGTGGATATGGAAGACTCGGACGTGGAGGTGGAAATCGAGGTGGATGAAGTTTTGATCCACTCGGCGTTGGGACTGCCGGCACATACTAGGTCCAAGAATGCCTTGCGCCTTCGAGTTCGCGCGGAGCTGGAGCGCGAGGAGTTGGCAAATGCAGTGGATAGTCGAGCCGGTTATCTCGAGGAGAGACGTATATGGGACGAGGTCTTGGGTCGTAAACCCACCGTTGCTCTGCAAAAGATTCCTGAAGTTACCCTCAGGCCCAAGACTGCCGCTGCCATCCAACGTAGGAAGCTAGCAGTTGAGGATCTCATAACCTTGTGATTTTTTTTTTTTTTTCATTTCGGCTGGAAGTTTTTTTTTTTACATTTGGGTTATATACACAACACTTTTGATACCCGGTCCTGTTGGATCACGCAGAAGAAAGACTTATTTACTAAAGGCACTTGAAGCCTATCATCTAGCCACTGCCAAAAAGCAGATCCGTGCGTGTGCGTCTCTCCCATACCACCACACCATCGTTCTTCCGTTTGAAGTACAGGATTCGATGCTGCGGGATGAACTCCTCGTCAGTCTGTTCACCCTTCCAAGCGTCCAACGCCTTCTCCATGGCGCCTTTGAACCTATCCTCGTATCCCACCACATAATCGCTGCTATCCAACGCAGGGTCCCATCGCAGTCGACTTATGACGTCCGCCGCAGTCCGGAACTTGGCACCTGATTTTGCAACCGGAACCACGCGGCCTTGCTCCCTGGCTCCCTTGCCCTTCTTTCCTTTCTTCTGCTTCTGAGGACGTTGTCCCGATTCTTGGCTATCGCTGGCACTATCCTCCTCTTCCTCATCCTCGTCCTCGTCCTCATCGCCGGCCGTGTAGTTGCCCCAACTTCGCTCGTCAAGCGTCAACTCACCCAAATCCGGGCCTTGGACCACTGATGTGCTCAGCCATTGGCTCTTGGCATCAAAGTACTTTTCGTCGTTGCGAATCATGTCTTTAAAGCGCTGGAGAATCGTCTGCATGGTACCAGCCGCGAGCTTCCTGTCCTCGTCTGTGGCTCCGCTGTCCTCCTCGAGCCCGATGAGGTAGAAGCCTTGATATTCCTGCGTTTCTCCTTGGTTTTCTTCGTCACGACTGGTCTCAGCCTCTTCCGCATCGACATGTTCTACAAACCGCTGCGGCCAGATGCGGAAGGTTAGCTGCGGTAGCCGGCGCGACATGTCGACGAGGAGCAGCGGGCATCGCGATTCCAGCCAACCGACAAATTGCGAGCCCTTGGAAAGCGAAATGCCCCAGTATTGCAGCTCAATCTTTACAAAAGACTTACACGAGTGTAAAAAGTCAGCTGCACCGCGGGCTAGGCGCTGTCCCTTATCTCCTCTCGCCGAAGAACCCCTGAAGAAGGTGTCCCATGTCATACCGTCCTCCCTGAGTAGCTCGTGTGCCCGTGAGAACTCTAGGGCAATAGCCTTCATTGACGGGACCGTAGCAGCCAGGGTGGTGTTGAGTGCCGGAGGGAAAAAGCCGAGAATGGCGAGGGGCTCGCGGGATGAACGCAAGTAATTGAGTTTTGTGTGAAAGAAGGGGTCGAACGCAATCTTGTTCCTCCAGTCGAACGATGCGTAATGAGAAAAGAAAGAATACAGAATATCTGGGACTGAAACCTCCTGGCCGTGATCACGAGCCAACAGCTTGCAAACCCGCGCCAGCAGGATGGAGACCTGAATGCCGCCCAGGTAGCCAAACTTGGCCGAGTAGATGCCCCTGGATTGCGCCCAGGTCTTGATAGCTCGGTGAGCAACGCGGAATTTCGTCAGATCAGGGATAGAGTCTCGGAGATAGTCTAGATCGCGTAGGGCCTTGAGCTTTCCCAGGGTCTGAGCCGGGAGTGCAAAAGTCGGATCGTTGGCTGGTAGCTTCAGGACAGCCGGCCACTGTTCGGCAACCGCTGTGGCGGCGCAGTATTGCAAGTCGGCCCTGACACCCATGACTTCTAGCTCCAACATGACGCCGGAATTAGCCCGCACTCTGCGCAAGAGCTTGAGTTCGATTGCCGACTCCACAGAGGCCTTCTTGATCCTCTGTGTCGTCAGCGCAAAGAACGTGCTGGAGCTCAAGGGCCCAATGCAGAGACAGTCGATATCAGATGACGAGGTGGAAACACCAAGGCCCCAGGAGCCTACTGGTACCATGATCAGTGATGACCTTAGTCGATCATATTCAGAAGCATCGCTGACTCCTTCGACAAGATTCCCTGTCACGATCTGCCTTAGCGCGTCGAAGGCGGCTTGACGACGAGGACCCTCCTCTGGTGCCGGAATGGCCCCCTTACTCTCGAGTATGTCCTTCAGCAGCTGAGGGTCTCGCATTGGCCCGGATGCTCTCGACAACTCGACTGGGACAACCAAGGGGCTAACACCCGTAGATATTGTTGCTGCTTCAGTTGCTTCGTCCGAGAGCTGCAACACGGCTCTGACGCCCCAGTGATCACTACCATACGAAGTCTCATTGGTTGCTGCATGTCCTGCGGGAAAGCCGAACCTGTTGAAGCCTGCGCTCTCAAGGGTTCCCTCACCCCTGAGCATAATCTTGTCGTATCTCTGTGGTCGGCCTCCTGGACCGGTGTCGCTGATTTTGAAGGCAAGCATGTTGTTCAGCGGGTCATATGTTGCGCCGTCCTCGCCGGGGCACAATGAGTCTGCAGAGATCTCATTGATAGAGGTATTTGCACTATGAGAACCCCAAGTATCGACTAAGTCCTCCTGCTCCAACAAACTGTCGAACCTTGAAATTTCTTTCACGGAATGTTGCGATATGTTGCCGCCCTTGAGAGCCTCTTTGATAGTCAATGAAGATGTCGTGGTGTTGAAGTCACCAGCAACTATCCAAGGATGGCCTTGATAGTTCTGGACCAAGTGGTTCAACAACCGTTCGATTTCCGCCGTCCTTGTCAACACAGCCTGGTCGCTCAAGCCATGCGTCAGGTGCACCGATGCAATAACCAAAGGCACAGGCTTTCCATCCTCCCAGCGGCCAAGGTCTCGGAATCTGGCCACCACGGATCCCTTGTGATCTCGAGGGAACTGTACCCATTCCCAATCGAAAACCACCCTGCTCAGGACGACAATGTTAAGATGGCTAGGGAGAGGCTCGATGTCGTCTTGATTTGGGGGTGCGTGCGATACGTAACGGTACGAAGCATGAATATCCTCGTTGGCCAGCAAATAACCGAGAAAGTTGTCCGTCACCTCCTGCAAGACGAGAACGTCTGCAAGCGCGTCCTGAGATAATATGGTGTTAACCAAGATGGGATATCGTTCTTGCGATGGTGGAAAGTCAAACTCGGCCAGGACGTTGTAGCTGGCTACTCGGAGCCTTTTCTGCATCAGCTTTCGGGAAGACAACGTCTTCGAAGGAGTCCAGCGCTTAGTATATTCGTCAAAGGTGTGACAAGACATGACCTCGTTCCGGGGATATGTGGTCTTGTAGGCCGCATCTTCCGGCTGGGTCACGAACATGGAATCTTCGTAGAAGCCCATCAGGTGATCTGACCTAGAAAGCGAGCCGGTACGTAGGTCGATGGTTCCCCAGGACTTCATTACGGTGCCTTGAACGCCATGAACCCTCACCAACACGTGCAATGTATCCACCTGCCACTCGAGTGTTGGCAAAAGGTCTACTTTGCCAAGCCTCGACTTGTGCTGGGTGTCCTTTGCATCTGTTGACTGCGCAACTGTAAGGTGTGGTCGGTAGTTTTGGTCACTTTGGCTCTGGTGGCCAAGGGCACTCGAAACTGCCTTTCTTAAAGCCCTTAATCTCTCAACGCGCGTCTCGTTGCCATCTCTACGGTAGATGGTGTTGTGCTTTCTATGGGGGAAGACTCCAGACGAGTCTAATCTGACAGCTGGATTGCATTCATCATAATGCTGTGTTTGTAGTCTCGCCTCGAGCTCGGATGCGATTGCACCCACTGCATGATCGAGGATTGCCACCTGAACGAATGGATAAACTAGATTTATATGAGGTGGCCATTTCCCAAAGGCGTCGTCGTATAGGGATCTGAGCCGATCGATTGTCGGCCATAGTTGCCTTGGGGGTACGATGCAGAGAGCTGTGTCGTGTGAGGTGGCGGGGATAGCGTGTGAAGCCACTGGGGCCTGAGGTTGAGGGCCCTCCATGAGGTTGTATCTTTGTTGATGATCTCTGCCTGCTTGGCGATTGGGAATTGTGAACAAATATGTAACATGATAATCTGGGTGAAAATGTGCAATTGAGCTCAAAGACGTGCAGTACCCCGACCTTTTATAAACAAACAAACGAACCCGTCGCCTGTTTCAGCCTGGACTTGCACTCATAGGCCGTGTATCAATCAATGTCTTGTCGATTCCCCATGCGTAGCCTCTCAATGCACGGCCCATTGTAAAAATTGTACGTAGCCATGGTTTTCAAGTGGCGCAATAGGCTCAAACATCCGGTTTGGGTAAATAAATCATTCTGAATGAAGTGAGAATGAGTCAGTTTTTTTTTTTTTTTTTTTTTTTTTTTCCGTATGGAGGCAGCCAACGTTTTGCACTGCCCACAGCAAGCTAGCTGGCTACCTTAACTACCTTGGCTATCTCCCCAACCCACTTTGCTGACATGGTCCAAAATGGAGAAAGAAAGGAAGAACAACCATCAAAATATTTTCGGGTAAGAGAGGCATTTAAGTTGTTTCTGTATTACAAAAATAAAAATAAAATTGATTAGATCTAGGTCCAATGGGACATTGCTTGCAGTATATAGCTTAGGTAGGCACAACTGCTTATCAGCCCTTTCCATTATACGAAAAGGCCACTGACAAGTCGACAGAGGCTACTGTACTTGAATATGTCCCTATATAAATACAACATCTGATCGGGAACTGCATCCCCAAATAATGGCAAGATGGCCGAGTTGGTTATGGCGTAGGATTAAGGTGATTAATCCATGTTTCCTATGGAGAAATCCGCGTGGGTTCAAGTCCCACTCTTGTCAAGGTTTACTTCTTTTGCGACCCACCAATCCTATGCAGGTTGATGTATTTTTGTATTTTTGTTATGTTTAGAAGTCCATAAAAGACTCTGTACTACTGCGCAACCGATACTCAAGTGGTAGTCCAAAGATTTAGCTGGCACTGGATAGCATTGGCGATTGGAGCCGAAGCTAAGGTCGAGAGGAGTGTCTTCTCGATGAAAGTAAAGACCTACGCCCTCAAGATTAGAATTTCCAAAGTCAGCCCGAATATTGTGACATAAAGCCACAATACACTGCTGAAATCGTGGGTACTCTATGCCATGTTGCGCCGGTTCTGTTCCTCTATTTGCCGTCTTTTCATGTCTTCATGACCGACTTGTTGATAGTGATGTTGTTATCATTCGTTGCTGGCAGGATTATTTTCTTCTGTTCTCTACTTCTTTAAACTGAAGTACAATCATCCAGTCTTGTATACAAAAATTCCTTGTCTGGCGCTTCCCTACTCCTTTACTACCAGGCCTGCCTCATCACCAGGAGACTCTTGCCAGGCTATATGTACCTGGTCGCAAAAAAAAAGAGATTGTGACCACCAGCTACCGTTGGGCAACAGCATTTAGTCTAGTCTAGTATGAGAAATGTCGAGATGCACTGTTTCCAGGTTGTTTTAGTTCTCCGTTCGTAGGTTACAGGTTAGTCCCTCGCTGGAGGTTTTATTTTTTCATGCTATCTTTTCCCCGAGCATCCTTTCTTATTTCACCTGGCTCCAGATTTTGGTGCATTTTAAATTGACTGGGAGTGATTGTCCTCTTTGAACCAACATAGCAATGCATCGTTTCCTTACTCACATAATATATTACCAACTATAGGATACCCAGTTGCTCCGTATTACAACTTTTTATCGCTTTTCTAGGTATAGGCTCGCTGTCCTGTTAGCCATCTCACTTGGGCTCCCGGGCAGCGATTTTGAAACTCATGCTGGCGGATGTGTAAAGCATAAGAAATACTTCAAGAAATACATTGCACCAATAACAAGATAAAATTAGTTTTTCTTTCTTCTTTGTATAGAGAGCCAAGGGCTTTTATAACTAGTCTTGTATCCTGATTGGATTGCTTTACTATATATGCGCATTCACGTATAACGATAAAATCCCCAACGGCCTTAGGGGTTAGCCTCCTATATCATAAGTGCGTTGCGTAAGTATTCTAATATAATTTTGAGTTTTTAGTTAACACAGATCCTAACTATGGCAAGCCAGGTATCCCTGGGGGTTAGCCGTATGCGTGCAACCTCGCAGTGGTCTGCCTATTATTAGAAAGAAGCAACGATTCAAACCCAGCATAACATAACATCAGCAGTTCGTCCACAACATATATTTTGTTAATTTAGACTTGAAAGATGAACGCATGGGTTTTCATGGCGAGAAAGCCTTGTCAATAAATACCTTTTGCATAACTTTGTCCACATGCAAAGGTCATGGACTTGAGTCGTTAGAAACAAGAAAAGAAAAAATTCCTAACATTAGTAGGCAGATCACCAGCAAGCTTGCGTCGATGGATAGCAGCTACCCTGTCGGAATTTATCGCCGGCCAGGCCGATTTTCAAGCAAATTCTTTTTTTAACATTTATGCGCATCTGGTGTCTTTTAACCTCATGATTTCGCCAACATATAAATATCGGTTTGCTAACCTTGTTTCCTATTTGAACCCTTCGACAGACTCAATTTTACGACATAGAACTCGACACAGTCACTACTCGAGTTGCTTTTTTTCACACAAAAAAGAAAAAAGAAAAAAAAAAGAAAATGAAGTTCTCCGCCATTATTTTCATTTTCGCAACAACCATTGCCGCCGCCTCTGATAACCCAAATGTTGATAATCAAAAGATCTCCGTTGACTATCTCCCCATCCGAGACCCACGCTTCAGGTCGCACACACTACAGCGCTGGAGGTCAGAAGAAGAAAAAATGACCCCTCAACAAATAGCTGATGAAACATTCAAACTTTGCTTTCAAAGCTGCCTACTTGGTCAATGGGCAAGAGAGTACCAGATATACTGTGCCCGGCACTGCGGTGCTCCGCCGAAACTGATGGAGAAGATGTTCGGCTTGTCAGCTTTAGTAAACTGACAAACCGAACCGGCAGCAGTCATGTCCTGAAGATTGAGATCCAATTGTACCTAGGTGGCTTTTTCTCAAGTATAAAAATTATATAGGCAGATAGATCATTACTAGCATTTTGCGCTCTAACGGCCAAGCCAACGAACAACTCGTTGCAATTTATACCTACCTTATCTACTGAAGCTATGTATCTAGGTAGTTGGCCAGCTAGTCTACTTTCGACATAATTTGTGTTTTTGTTATACTCCGTTAGATCCCGTGGGATATCCGTTGCTTCCATCTAATCTAATTCAAGCGGAAAATTGTGCCCGGGCGGAACCGGCTTGGGGCCGGCCTTTTCCCGGGTCGGGTGAAAACCCTCGCCTCGTGATGTGCCATCGGTCAAATGTAGGCCTTGGGTAGAGTTGGCTCCGCGGCTTTTGACATGACTCTTTTCTTCTTTTCTTCTTTTCTTTTTTTTTTTCAGTATGCACATCAGGGCTTTGATACTTGCCTATCTAGGCAATGTAGGCACATAACCAGTTTTGGTCTTTTGTATTAGACACAGCTTCATCGCAAACAAGCATAAAAATACCCGATTGTATAGTTTTTTTTTCTCAAACAAATCAAGCCGTATGCTGATTTTCTCATCTTCTTCCGCAAAATATCAACAGTAAGTTATTTATAAAGAAGCCAAAATTTTGACGTTGTACGCCTATTTGCCTGTTCCTTTACATGTCGCAGAACAGACCTGTTCGGTTGGGGTTAATTGGTATACTGTCGGAACAGGACAACATTTTAACACTCGAGATTATACAGAGTGGCAAGGTCACAAGGTTGAAAACTTTTGGCTAGCTGGACATCAAATGGATACTTCTGTATGAAAAGCAAGACAATACGACCAGTCCAGGTTGTCAACCGTTACCCTGTCCCGTAATACATTGGACTTGATCCTGGCAAGCTTTTGATGTCTAGCATATTGTAACCTGTCACTGTCTTCATGCTCAATGGAGGTAGGGAGATAGACAAGCACATGTATAATGAGCTCGACATGTTTTGTCATGTTGGCTACCAACTATTTCTTGCTTATGCCGTCAACCCTAGGCAGGGCTGGCACCTGTATACTAGTACGGTACTCCAGCCCCAAATAAGCGTCGCTGACAACAATCACGTCCAGTTTCCTGCCTTCCCTCCCAGCAATACTCTGGGGATCCGGATCAGGAAGCCTGATGACGGCTTTAGCAGTAGGCCTCGCTCCCGCCCCTATTCCCGAAGACCCTGATCCCTTACCACCTGCGCCCTTCCCTCCTGACCCCTGACCCCCTGACCAACCGACACGCTTAACGGCCACGACATCATCGGTTGCAATATCGCCAACCAGAACCAACCAGCCCTCAGTCTGTGGCTTGGGATACTTTGGCGCATATACTCTTGCGTCACGGTCCACCAGAGGATTAGCTCGCCGCAGAACCACTGATAAAGATGCAGCCGTGATATCCTCGATTTTAACGGAGAGGTCTGGAAGCATCGATACAGCCTTCTGAAACCTATTCTGTTGGCTGACTGGAACGCCCAAATCCTTGGAAATACTGCCCAATTGTTTGTTTGGCAAGCCTGCCAGCTTTCCCAATGTCGTATTTCCCTTGTTTCCTTTTGTGGCAAGCGATTCGGGTTCAAGCCCAGGTAGGATCGCCAAGGGGGGATCGGTGGGCCAACGAGCCGACTTGATGCACTGAAGCAGCTTGATCATCTCAAGGCAGCTTGACAGGTGCCCGAGCTCCGTCAATACGTCAATCGAGGCCTGAATAATTCGGATTGCTTGATCGAGAACGCTCGTTTGATCACCGACGTAATCCGTGATTGGGAGAGGGATTCGTGACATGTGCGCCTGCAGCAAAAGAAAAGCCTTTACGTGCGGGTCCCACATGGGCAAGCCCCCAAAGAGATCGGCAGGGATAGGCAGTGCCTTGGAAAGCTCAATGTTTATGAGGTCTTCGTTGTGTCTTACGGGCAGCTCGTCATATTCGATAGCGCGGCACATCCACGAGAGGACATCGGCAAATGTAGCACCAGCTTTTGCATGCTTCACGAGGCTCCGGATGGTCTTGTGGGAGAGGTAATAATAACTCATGATCTTGCCGAGCGGCGTAGGATCCACGTCACCGTTGGGGTAGACCTCGACACACTTGGAGGTCGCAAGCTCATCGAGGGAACCATCAATCATAGAGATGATGTAGTCATTGGCAGCCTGTTGTGCTGCTATGCTGGTCTGTTCCTCGGCGGGTATCTCCAGCCCGTAGTAGGATGGATTCTTGTGCAGTCGGCGGAAGAAAAAGGTCCAGGTAAGGTAGTCCAGTGCATCTTGCTTTGTGATTATGGTTTCGGCGGAGATTTCGGCGCACAAGTGATTGTCCAAAACCGTGTGCAAAGAACTCTCGACAGGGAATCCAGTGTGCAGGAAGTGCTTATAAAAGTCCTTCTTGGAGTCCTGGGTAAAGATCCGGGCCACGCCGGAATTATCAAACTGTGGTCGGCCGGCTCGTCCCAGCATCTGGAGGACGTCAGTCAAGTCCATGTCCTTGTAGCCTTCGATCTTGGCGTCGTAAAATTGCGTGCCCTTGACAACGACGAGGTGTGCCGGAAGGTTGACTCCCCACGCCAGCGTGCTGGTGGCTACGAGAATCTGTATCTTGTTGTTGAGGAATAGCTCCTCCGCTAGTTGCCTATCCGACTCCACTAGACCCGCGTGGTGCAGTCCGATGCCGAAGCTGATGGCCTCCTTCAAGGCGTCATCCTTGACCCGCGCCAGGTTCAGCTGCAAGTCATCCTCATCCATGTTGAGAAAGCGCCTAGGGTTGTCTTCCATACCGCACATATTGATGAGATCCTTTGCGGTGAGGCGAGTCTGACGACGAGACGGCACAAAGACGATGACAGGCTTGGTCGGGCTGTGGTTTTTGACCGCAAGAAACGTGGGCCGGTTCATAGACTGCATCAGAGGACAGAAGCCTCGAACCTCGGGGAAACCGTCAATATAGAGCTCCAGCGGCACTGGACGCACAGAATGCCTAAAGTTGAAGAGTCCCTCCTTGACTCCCAGCCAGTTGCCAAGGTCAGTCGCGTTAGCGCAAGCGGTCGACATTCCAAGCAGACGGACCGAGTTCTTGGTTGACGCGGCAATGTAATTCATACGCGAGACAATGATCTCGAGGATAGGACCACGATCACCAGCCAGCAGATGGATCTCGTCAATGATGACCAAGCTGACTTGGCGAACGTAGCCTCTTGTCTGCCAGCTACGCGAGATTCCGTCCCACTTCTCTGGGGTTGTGATGATTACGTCTGCATCCTTGATGGTCCGCGTATCCGGAGTGTTGTCACCCGTCAACTCGACGAGTTTGAGACCCATCGGCTGGGCTAGACGAGCACCCCAGTCTTTGACTCGTTCGCGGACGAGTGCCTTCATGGGTGCGATATAGACTACCTTGGAGCCGGGGCGTTCCCGAAAGGCCCACCACATGGCCAGTTCAGCAGCTACTGTCTTGCCACTGCCGGTCGGTGAACCCAGGAGGACGTTTGCTGGAGTGTGGTATAGTGTGTGGAATATCTGCGTCTGCATCGGGTTGAAGTACTGGAAGCGCTTGGCATAGACATGCTCCAAAATTGGATTCTTCAGAGCACTGATGGGAAGTGGTTGAAGGTTGAGCAGGTCCGTGTAGACGCTCTCGGTGTCAGGTCTAATGAGGTGCTGAAATGAGACCGGAGTTACCGTCTCAGCGCCGAGCCACCTGTCGGAAACTGCGCGGACGTAGATTTGGGTCGGAAGAGGGTCAGATAACGGTATGGTGAAGTTCAGCTCATGGTCGTCGTACAGCTTCCTACGACTGAGGATGAAGAACTCGTGGTGATAGATCTCGGAAGTTTCCGAGTTCTCAACCCAAATGTAATAAGACTCAGAAGTGCCGTGCAATCGATCGTTCCACCGGAAATCAGGCGTGATGAAGAGACGAATACGAAGCACATCTCGATTCAGAGGTGCAATTTCGGCTTCGACGCTCACTGTCGGAAAGTTGCTGATCATGTTGGCCAACTTGGTTCCCGCGCCATGGTTGTGAACCAAGCCGCCTATCTCTGCCGCCTCCATATCCCTCATGGCCTCGACGCTGAGCGAGTCCTTTGAATCGAGCTGATTAAGGATAGGCTTTGGCAGCTCAAACTGGTGTAGAGGGTGTTGGAATGGCCAGACCCGTTTCTCGATGGACTTTGCCAGGGTGAGGAGTACCAGACACTGGTGGCCCCAGCGACGGTTGAGGGCGATCATGAAGATGGCCCTGCAAATACGTCCGGCTTGCTGAGCCACGTAGTTGAGATCATTGCCGAGGGCAAAATCTTCCGGCTGAACCTTGGAAATGTAGGCCTGTAGGAGAATGTTGGTCTTGGCCTGAGGAGTGTCGATACCTCCTGCCACGTCGCAAGGCACGGCCGCCCGGTTGTCTTTCATCCTCGTCAACTCCTTGGCCTCGCTGTCTCTAGATTGAATGTTGTCAAACTCTCCACTCATAGCAATCATCTTGAGCACGTCGGCCTCGGTCGCGTACGGATTCATCATGGTGTTGAAGACTTGGATGCTAGTGTGAAGAATGTAATACTGGCTGGCGATGCGGCCAATATCCTTGCTTCTTAGATCTTCGGTCGTCTCGTTGAAAATCACCATCTGACACTTCTGTAAAGTCCTGGCAGCTTGGATGGCGAGTGTTCTTCTTCTCTGTACAAGCTCGGGGTCTTCCTCAAACTCGGCCCAGCTGATGCCATACGCCATTGGATTCTTTCTCATCCGCACGTACAGGTAGGAATACCCGATCCACTGGACAGCCTCTGGGATCGAAGTCACGGTTCCCAGAGCAATCTCGGCGTTGAGATTGTCGACCAGCTTGGACGAAAAGCGTGATTCGATCGGTAGCTGGTCCGTAACGGCTGTGAGATAGTGAGGGAGCTTGTCGGCTGTTGTGCAAATCATTCCGATGCCGGTATCCTCAAACTGAGGCCGACCAGCACGCCCAAAGATCTGCAAGACGTCCAGGATTCCGAGATCAACAAACTTGCCCTCCTGTGCGCTGTACACTTGGGTTCCTTTGATGACAACTGCAGCCGCCGGCAAGTTCACACCCCAGGCAAGTGTGGCCGTACAGCAAAGAACCTTGAGGACACCCTCTGCAAAGAGTCTTTCCATCAGGTTGCGGTCCGATCGCGTCATGCCGGCATGGTGAATTCCCATTCCTTTTGGCACCAAATCTCGAAGCTCTCTGGCCTTGCAGGTCTTCATGTCGCGTATGGCGGCGTCGTACTTGGGGTGCATGCTCGGATCAAACAGATCAAGGCAAGCTTGGTCGACTGCCCTTTCGTGTAGCATCTTGGCGGTTTGCAACGTATCTCTTCGGGAGTGCACAAACACCATGACCTGGTGGTCCTTTTCTAGCATTTCCCTTACTTTGTCGAATGCAACTTCGTCGAGGTTTTCCCTGGATTGCTTTGTTCCAGCCTTTCCCTTGACCCCGATGAAATGCTGCTCCAAAGGAACCGGACGGAAGGACGCGTCAAAATAAAAGAGCCCCTGCATACGATTGACTTTGAGAAAGTCGGCAACGTCGATAAAGTTGGGAAGTGTAGCGCTCAACCCAACAATGCGGATGAGGGACTGCGTGCTTTCCACTTGCCTTTCCGTCCTGGCCACCAAGGACTCTAGGACGGCACCTCGTTCGTCGTGAAGCATATGTACTTCATCGATAATCAGTAGCCTGACCTTTTGAACAAGTTCTGTGTCCCCCGTCCCCTTTCTCGTTACGACATCCCATTTCTCCGGGGTGGTAACAATAATTTGTGTTTGGACAATCTCGGTCTTGGTGAGGTGCATATCACCAGTATACTCCCGACAGCGTATTCCAAGCCAGGCCAGTCGTTTGCCTAGCTTCTCGGTAATCTCGGCAGCCAAGGCCTTCATGGGGGCTACATATACAATCTTGAAGTCCTCCGTGTGGACTGCAAAGTCCGTTGTGGTAGTATTTTCAAGAGGGTTTGGTGTAACGTATTGGCCGATTGCATGCAATATTGTGAGCATGGCGGCGTCGGTTTTACCCTAAAAATTGTCAGCAGACGACGCCGAGACGATCCGGCATTGGGGCACTTACCGCTCCAGTGGGAGCGCAAACAAGCATGTTCTCGTTTGTCTTGTAGGCGATTGGATATACAAGACTTTGCATACGGTTGAGTGTTTGGTAACCCTTGAAAGTTCGCCTGCATAGACCGTCAAGGTCTGATATCTTGACCAAAGTCTGTCCGGGCCAAAGGCCTCCGGGCTTGCCTGCTGGGATAAAATATTCCTCATACTTAGGAAACTCCAGCCTCTGGCTTCCAACAGGTAGAGCATACCGCTTTCCTGCGTGGTTCAAGGAGTTGCCGGCACTAAAAGCTCTATACACATGTGGATACTGAGGCTCTTTCGATACGCCGGCTGCTAGAGTCGCATTTTTGTGTCTAAAGTCTTGCTGGCGTAAAACATCCTCTCGTTGTGATTTGTTGAGCAGCCGGGTGCCGCCGGGCACTACGAAGGCTGCGTCTGCCGATTTTGAGGCGGCAGCGGCACCGGAGACCTCCTTGCGGTGAGATATGAGATCTATGACAAAATCCAAATCATCGAAACCAATCAAGTCAGTCAATGATGACTGCAGCTCGTCCTCGGATCTGCTCGAGTCCAGAAACGTCAAGATCTGGTCTTGCAGGTGATTTGAAGAGAGCCCGCCTTTTCTAGAGGCAACTTCATCGCACTTTGTCGTCAGCCACCGGAGACCATACGGTGTGTCTGGGAGCCCATTGCCGTTTTGGATGTCATCAAAATAATCGTTGTCATCAAAATCGATCTCATGAAGTTCCTCGTCGGAGATGAAATCCCAAACATCATGGCCATCCATGCCAGAGCTCATTGAGGAAAGGTTGTCCTGGTCATCCTCGCCATAACCATTCGCCAAGACACTGGTGTTTTTCCCTGCGTTATCCGGCAGACCCAGTGCCGCAATAGCAGCCTTCATGGCATCGACTTGATCCCGCCATTGTGTAATCTTATCGCTGATGTGAGCCGGCATGCTGGTTGGGATCGATGTGTTATACCGTAGCAGTTACGCCCGACATGTGCCCAAAATATAGCTGGGGTTGTTTCGACTGACTTGCTGGGATTTTGGATTCTCAATGACAGCGAAGGCTAAGCGTGAAAAGGAACCGACGTCAGGAGCCTGACGTTTTATGGGGTTAAGGGCGCTAGGTTTGATTGATGTTCGATGAATCAACTTGAGTCACCCCCGTAGTTGCAGCTGAATAGCCTCGAAAGCATCAACCTCGACGACACTTATGGCTCAGTTACCTTTGAATGTGATGGATGCCAACTTCAGACTATTGTCATCAAAAATCCAGTTATGGACCTAGTTGCTTAAACTCGGTCTTCACAGCAAGCCATGCTCAAGATCCTCCAATTTGCCCAGGCACATCACAAAGCTTCAACGCCGACCCCGCCAGAATTGAGTGGAGCCACTTCTAACGGCGGCGGCAGGGACAGCGCGCTTCCTCAACCGCCTTTGGAAGCCCAGTGTCCGCCCCCACCACCACTGTAACGATTACGGCCAGTAAATCCATGTGACGCCACCTCGAAAAGGCGATCGCGTTGCGGACTCTGAACACACCCTTTATCTACTGAACCGAACCCCTTTTGCATCCCGAGTCTCCGGTCTGCGACCTCCTTCGAATTCCCAGCTTCGTTTGGATTCATCAACAACTTGGCTTTCCGGAAAAAAAGTGAAGCCGCGAACTTTGTTCACTACTCCAAAACCACTAGCTCGAACGACATCACCCCGCCAAACGTCCGTTGACCGACACTCTCCCACATCGATACCGGCACCATGAAGTTGCACTACATCGGAGTACGTTAATTTGCATTGATCGGGAACCTGGACACGAATTACGGACAAAGCTTCCAAATTCAATTGGAAGTCGGTAGAAGAGGCGGCCTACGGTATCGAGACTAACAAGGCTGTCTCCGGATAGATCTTCCGCAATGACAGCAAGCCGGCCCACGAGATTGTCGCCGAGAAGGAGCTGAGCGCATATTCACGCTTCACTCGCTCCAAGTACGTACAAGCCTCCGCGGAGTAGTTGATCTGGCGCATCGAGAGTTACAAGAGCCAGACGCTGACAAAGATATTCGCGCGCTAGCTATGCTGAGTTTATGACATTTACTTCCAAAACCGTCGCCGAGCGGACCAAGGCAAGTGCGACTATACTATGACCAGAGCCTCGAACGAATGCTGACAGTCTTATCGCTACAGCCAGGACAACGACAGGACGTAGAGGAGAATGGTAATAGCCCAAAGAGCTTTCTGCAACTGCCACCTAGAAACACCATGACCTCGCAACGGACAGCTGACGTCAGAGATAGAGTACACCTTCCACGCATACGGACGGACCGAAGGGATCTGCGGCATCATCATCTCAGACCACGCCTATCCGGCCCTCGTGGCGCATCAGCTACTTTCCAAAGTGGTCGACGAGTTCTTGGCCAAGCACCCGCGTTCTGCCTGGGCGACCGGCAGCCCAAGCTTACCCTTTCCCGAGCTCAAGGAGTACATCACCACGTATCAGGACCCGCACGCTGCCGACAGCATTCTCAAGATCCAAAAGGAGCTCGACGAGACCAAGATTGTGCTGCACAAGACCATCGAGTCAGTGCTTCAGCGTGGAGAGAAGATTGACGACCTTGTTGCCAAGAGCGACGGGTTGAGTGCTCAGAGCAAAATGTTTTACAGTTAGTTTTCCCCAACATTTCGTGGCTAGAGACATGGCCGCTGACATATTTTCTTGTCACCCTTTTAGCGCAAGCAAAGAAGCAGAACTCGTGCTGCATTGTCATGTGAACGGTTATTGGGTACCAGCAATTGTTTAGCTTAATGAGAGACGTGCGTCGGCACATAGTCGGACATGTCCTTGCATTCTTTTCGCAGCGTTTTCGTCTCAAGGTGGCTCAATCGTTTTTTGTCTTTTTCTTGTTTTTGAATCTATGACAATTTATCCCTTTATCGTTCTTTTTCAAAGCCTAGAACCTGTCTTGCTGTGCAGGATTTCATCAGCGTGACTAGTCTGATGCATCGACGAATATCCTTTTGTCTGTAGGCTAGTCAGCGATGGCATTGCACGATAGCCTGCAGGACCGCGATCATTTCGTCAGTATTCTCGGATGATTGAAAAACGCTATTTGTCTGCAGGTGCTCTGGCCCGAATTGATCTTGTCTTGGTTGTAAAAGCCTCCTCAAAGCCCAACGGGCAGGCTGCAGGATTCCAGGCTCACAGCGACCACCACGTCTGATGGGCGACAAGATGAGCAAGGTTGAAAATTTCAGGTAAAAAGAGAGGATTGGGCTTTTCTGGGCCGTGTTGAACTCGGCCACTTTTCTTTTTTCTTTTTTTTTTCTTTTTTTCTTTTCAATCTCGAAGTGCCGGGGCCCATCGTTGCCAAGGTCCATCAGCGTCCTTCCTTGGCATCCCCGTCGTTGCAGAATTGAATGATGAGCCAAGAGTGCTATGTAAATCCCCCGCCAATTCTTTCTACACCCACTTTTGAGATTGTACCTGAATATAGAAAGACAGGGTTGGGCAAGTGTCCTCAATACTATCTATAGTAGTGCCCTCAAGTTTGTGCCTAACCTTGAAACCTTGCTCGTCCAAGGAGAATTCAACCATTCTTTACTGGGGCTTCCCTTGTCTCGTTACCACCCAAGTCATCCGAACACGCAGTATCAAGGGATATACGTAGTACTCCGTAGTACGACGTAATTCCACTACATGTTATGGTTGTTGTAGATGTTGTCGTCTGAGGGTGTATAGTACTCTTTCTCTAGTGCAGCCATACCACCCAGGCCAAGACCTAGTTTGAAGCCTGTTCGCATACTTTGTGCGTCATACCCAACTTTGACAATATATCGTCAGACCCCAGGGTAGATAGAATGAGTGTAAAACCCCAACGAACCAGGTCCCTACGAAGCAGGTGTGTTTTGACTATCGTCAGCCCGTCCAGCTGGACTGTTTATTAAAATATGTACTATGCGGCCAGCCCTTCCACACAAGACGTGGGTTATGGGAGCACTATTTAATATTTACGAACAAAAGTAATATAAAAGAAAAAAATGAAAAGAAAGAGACATATGGTGCCAAACTGAAGGCCGCTTCCCTGAGCGACGTGATGAGACAAAAGAAAAAATAAAATAAAATAAAAATGAACATAAAACCAATGCACCCAACGCGTGTTCACCGCCAGCATGTAAACAGCTCGGGCGGACTGAACCGGAAAATCAACATGAACCTAAGGCCAGCCGTGGTTAAAAGAATGTTTTTTTTTGTGCCATTAGTCCCAAGCGCCCCTTATAAGCCCATCAAACAAAAGCAACGCCAAAAAGATCGCTACCGTTCCAAAAAAAAAAAAAAAAAAAAAAAAAAAAAAAAAAAAAAAAAAAAAAAAAAAAAAAAAAGAAGAAAAAGAGGTAGAAGAAATGTGTGTCGGTCAAACTATGACGGAGACCGGGTATCCAAGGCGGGGTATAGTAGAAAAGTTGCCAAAGGAGTGAAAGAAGTAAGAATATTTGTCCGCCCTGTTGGGTAGAATTATAAGGCCTAGGCAGCCTCCAAAATGACCCGCTCACTCTTCCGGTGCATCATCAACTGCTCAGCCGATAAATGCTGCCTGGGAGGATGAATGAGCGTGGGCGTGGACGACTTTGTCTCTTGCAAACGCTCATTCTTACCCAGCTTGACTGGGCTCACTTTGGCAGGCGAAGGTACCGGCCTGCCAGGCCTGGGACTGGTAGCCGTCATTCCGTTCCGGTCCCGCATGGCACTGGTGTGCAGAGGCCTCAGCATTTGCCGTTGTTGACGCGAGATGCTGATTTGTCTCGCAATTGAAATCTCCACCGCAGCCTTGAGCGCATTGTCAGACTCATCATCGACGGAAGGCCTCGTGACGTTGGTGGCCACTGAGGAGGTTGACGATGGGGATCGCTTGCGAGTGCTGCTGGCGGTGCTCGAAGATGTGGCGGCTGAGCTTGGCGGAGTGACCAACTGCCAGTGCGGCTCTGCTATCGTCGGCTTAAGTTGTTGCACGGTCGTTCGCTGGTCACGCTCATAGTCGGAGACTGGGCTGGTGGGTGATTCCAAATACAAGCTGGACTGGTCCTGTCCAAAGTGCACGGCCCTATCCCTAGCGCTTGGGTGCAGGTACCTTGACGATCCTGCCGAATGGCTGGTTTTGTGTGATGCCTGGCCGATGCTGGGTGCCGCATTTTCGGCTTCAGAACCAGAGCCAAAGCGCGGTCTCGCCGGTGAAGATACCGTCGCAGGTGACGTGTTCGACCGAGCCCTGGGTGACGACGTGAGTCGAGAGGACTCTAATCGAGAGTCCGGAGTAGGTGGGAAGAGCGTAAAGGCCGGCGACTTTGTCGGAATCGGCTGCGGGGATGTAGCGGCACGTTCTATGGGCCTTGTCCTCTCTTCCTCCTCCTTGATAATGCAGTCGTTTATGCTCTTGAGTCGGTCGAGAGTGGCCTGGCGCCTTGCGAGGAGGGATGACGAGCTCTGAGGATTCAACAGGCCACTAAACATTACGCTGTACCTCTCCATCTTGATATCCGGGATTTCCACGTTCAAAAACGGACTGCCTGTGTTAGTGTTGGGGATAGGTGGTGGCGGGTTCACAGGCCTTGAAGTCCCGGGCCTTGAAATATTGGGCCTCGGAATCTCTGGCCTTGAAATCTCTGATAAAACATGAGGCTGGTAAGGATGCTCTGTATCGATCGAGTTGGCGATTGGGATTGGATTACTGATTTTTCGTCGTGGGCTCCTGGGTGTGGAAGTCATGGGCTCGGTGTTGGTTCTGGCGATAAGAGGCTTGTATTTTGAGGCGTTGGTACCGGCCGATGTGTTGCTCCTCATTGGGGTGGATGGTGACCGCTGACTCTGCAGAGAAGAAGCCGATCTGATGTCTGAATAAAAAGAACTCTGTGAAGGTGAAGGCATCGTTGGCTCTTCGACATGCTTTCTCCCAAATAACCCGAATAGCCTTCGCTTTCCAGTCTTGGTTCGCTTGATCGGTGCCGTTACTTCTGGTTCACGTGGTGGTGGCAGCATCGGCTCCGGCTCTGGTTGGACAACCTCCTGCACCTGGGGTACCTGTGGTCGCCAGGTGTTGACAAAGTTTGGTGGCGAGTGGCCCGAGGCCTGTGATGGACTGCCTATAGCCATGCCTATGGGAATTCCTATACCTATCGGGATCTCGGCGGATCGCAACGATTCTGGCGTTTCCCGTCGGCGAAAGGGGGGCGCAAAGTTTGGTGGTGAGGCTCCTCTTGAGCTTATGTCTGGTGTCAAGCGGCCCCTGTTTTGAACGTGAAAGCCTGGCCTCCGGCCAACCAAATATGAGTCGTCCCTCGATATCCTCCTGGGATCAATAGCAGCCCTTCCCGTCGCGGGCCTCAAGAACATGTCGTCCCTCGATATCCTCGACTCCATTGTTGCAAAGTCTGGGCGGAGTGTGGTGGTTGCCTTGCCTGAAGAAATACTCGATAGAGGAGGCATTACAGAGAGCTTGGCTCTTGGTGGTGGTGGGTGAGGGAGTGGACGACTGGCGTAGGCGTGGCGTCCGTCCGAAGAGACAGCGGGGAAGGGCTCATTATGAACAAGACCAAGAATGGTGTTGACCAGGGGAGGACCTGGTTCTAGTTCTACAACGGAGGGGGGAAGACCGTGCGTGGTGGACATGGGTGGCGCCGAGGTGTAGAGGGCCCTTGTCCCGGTACCACCCCTATCCTTGGAACGGTTGACGATTCTCAGCATGACAGGCAGTTTGCAGCCTTTTGCCGGCGCTCCCGATGCAGTGCTGATGACCGACCCTTTGTGCAAAGTGAGGTAAAGCGACAGCGAAAAACAAGGTTTATGTGTAGCAGCTATTATAATCGGTCGGTCGGGTCGTGCGCTGCAGTGACTTATTTTCTGCACGCAGGTTGCTCAATGCACTGCGCCCTGGCCTCTGTTTTCTTCCGAACGTGAACTGCGTCTGCTGATGAGATGCTTATTGTCGCCGTTGCGTGCAGCAGCAGCAGCAGCAGCAGCAGCCAGTGTTCGGACAGAACAAACAGACTGGCTGGAAGGATGGATGCTGGTGCGTGAAGCGAGGGTTTCTGCAGATTTGGTGGGTAGGGATGTTCTCGCTTTCGTCGTTTCAAAAGGTCCCGGGGACTTGCACCACCACTTATTTACTTTGTCCAAGTGAAAAAGAATAATACGGTACGATAGGGTATTTCTCTCAAGCTGATGAGAACATGAGATAATCCCATCCAGGGATAAAGCCAATTCAAGTCGTGAGAGAAAATAAACAGGACAAAATTTATTCTTATATAGTGTTGCAATACATACTATGTATATGTCTTTCTGTAAATAAGATAAAGGGGGCTTGGGCGGCGAGATCTTACGTTACATATTCCTTTATCCTTTGGCCCTTTGATCCATCCGAGCTGTATGTAGTGAACAAGCCACTAGCCGCGTGTGCGATACGTTATTTTGTATTGTCCGCCCGGGCCGAGATGATGTTGAATCTGCACAAAAGCAATTATAGCGTCTTTTCGCCATCCCAGTCCATCGGATTTTGGGGGCGGTAGTGGTTGATTGATCATTTTGCTCGGAGGGGAAAAAAGAAACTACGTAGGACTTTCCTTAATATTTAAAAAAAAAAAAAAAAAAAAGAGAGAGAGAGAGAGAGAGAGAGAGAAAGAAGAGACAGCAAAACCCGCCAAGCACAAGCGGCGTTTCTAACACGCAATGCTGTCTAATGCGAATCATTCCAGGGGTGGGTAATCTTCAGGAACACGCACCCCGATTTTCCCAGTGTTGTCTGTTTGAGATTCGTGGACAGTTGAGCAGACTGATCAGCGTACCATACCGTATTGGCCTGGGGTTATCTAGGTAGTCTGTACTTTTACCGGGGTTCCCACCATAGGAAGGAGCCCCTGCCACTGATGTTCCGGGTGACATGGAATTGAAGTGGTGTCCTTGCCTTGTTGTCCGGGGTACCTGTACTGGCGTACTTCTCAATTGGTTGTGTGAACTGGGAAGGAGAATTCAACTCTCGAGATGTGGGCAACGTGGGACGATGAAGAGGGGCTATCCCGTCCCCCCCGGAAGAAGAAAAAAGAAAAAAATAATATTCGGCAACGACCCTGAGTCTTGAAAAGCCCATGGAGAACGTCATGCCACCATGGGTGAGGAACCGTTTCAGATTTTCACTTCCTAACTAATGTACAATAGCAGAGATGAGCGCCGAGCTACCTTTGCGACTGAATAGTCTATAATTCAAAAACGACTCAATTTCGCTAATTGATTCAACAACTTTTGAGATGCTGCAACTCTCGGGGCCAGATATCTGGCTAGGTTGTCTTCGAGTCCAATGTACCTTAATTTCATCTATTGTACCAAGTTTCGGAGCCTTGCATCAGGCACATGCGAAGAATACCTAGAACTAGTACATACCTTGCAAGGTGCATGTATACCTGGGGTACTATATAAATAGGTACTCAAGGTACCTGGAAATATAAAACTAAGGTGTCCTAACCAAGTTGTCAAGCTAGTCCGAAAGTAGCAGCGTCAAGGTACAGTAATAATACGGATCGTCAGAGGTCCAAAGAAATATTTGGTACGGTGTGAATGACAAGTAAGCCAACGAGTCAATCTACTGTTGTATACATACTTTGTAATTTAGATTCCTTGTAAAAAAAAGCAAGACTTGAACCATGAACCTCGTTCTGTTATATTTACGGACTTCAGGTACACCCAGTTGGATTGCTACGATTCTCCAAAAAGAGCCGCCTGCAATGCTACGTTGGCAAAAATATTTACCACGTAGTGAGTAGGGTGGGTAGCTTGGTAGGTAGGTACAATGTATTATGTAGTATCCTTGGGTAGTTGCCGAGGGAAATTTATTTTGGCGTTTGATGAGATCCAATGCAGATTAATCGTTTGCTGGCAGGGCAACTGGCCAAATCTTAATTCTTGTTTCCTCCTCGCACTCCACATTCCTTTTTGCGGATGAAGGATGGAATTCGAAGGAGCTGTGCTTGCAGTATTTTTGTTTCGTTGTGTTCGCCGGTCGTGCCATCAAGGGACCTTGCCCTTGCCCGCCTTGGTAGCAGGTGGGGAACGGCAAGGAGCACCAGTCGCATCAGATCCAAATCGGTCTCATTAGTTAGCCAAGGCTACCTAGGCTGGTACTTAATACTGGTGAGGTTCCCTTTTTAGGGCTGCTTAACTGTGCACATCACAAACAGCTGCTACGAGTTTTGTTTTGAGCAGGTTGGCAGGTAAGCTGATATCCCCTATCCTTTGTAAGCATAAAATAAAAATCTTTCAAGCAGAGCATCTTATTGTTTCTTTTGTCTCTTTCTCCATTTCATATCGAATCTCTAGAAGAACAACCGAGGGGAACCACATTCGCTACCAAATTCACCATAACCACTCAAGTCTGCATGTGCATGAGGTGGCTAACTTTGTCTCATGGTCAGCCCCTAGGTCATGCGATGGACCTATGTCTCCATCTCGTCAATGTACCGTAGCGTAGTAACAATAAGATGGTCTATACATCAAGTATAAGAAAAAATCGAGGAGCCACTGAGCCGACAGCAGAAACCTTAGGTAATGTAGGTCACAAGAACTCGATGATCGTCCGGCCGTTGAACCGTATCAGCTGTCAAACCATTTTGCGGCCGGGCGAAAGAAGCTATCCCATCTTTACTGGACAAATGCATTATCAGATTTTGGCTGGAAAACGAAGAAGCGATGACATGACAGGGGACCAGCCTGTGCCAATTTTCTGTCAGCATGTTTCATCGTGCTGCGTTGGACCATACAACTATCACTACTGTACAGCGTGGTACAGTACTACCTACCTACCTAGGTACCTAGGGAGGGAGGGGCCCAGGGATTCGGCTGTCTCATCTCAGTGTGGATATTCAGGCACGAATGATTGAGATGCGATGCACCGGTGTCGGCTGATAATCGAACTGACTTCTTTGCTTCAGGATCTTTGCAGTCACGAACTGCTGGCGACAAATTCTGATATATTGTAGCACGAACAACAAGGGTTGCAGTGAAAAATGAACGGTTCCTCATTGTCAGTCAGGCCCGAGCCTTTAACCCCGATTTGAATGCCACGCCGGCTCATACGATACGCGACCAGGTAGAGCCCCACCAACAGGCCGCTCCCGAACCCCTGGCAAAAAAAGAAAAAAAAAAAAAAGCTACTATTACCACGCTTAGGAGATCCGGTCGATTTATGTCTTTGGACTCCCTTGTTCCTTTGTATCCTCGTGGCTTTCGCATGGCTGACTGTATAAAAATGTGCAGAACAATGCGGTGATCACGGCGACGAATCATGTTCCTGGGCACTTCCAAGTTGACTACAAGTATGTTTTTCCGCATTGACAGATGTGGCAGAACCGACCTCGGATTTCTATTTCTTCGAGAAGCATAACCCAGAAATGAAGATCAATTGATTCGGCTTTTTGTCTCGGGAATCCTTGCATGGAATCTTGGTTCGAAACCAGAGAACATTTCTTACCGGCTGTCATAGGACCTGACCAAAGAGGTGAAAATCCCACACAGCGCTTGACTTTGGTTGATTCAATTGCTGTGCCGTGACAAGTCACTTGGAGAACATTTGCCTGGCTGCATTACCACCTATGGATCTGCTATTTCAAAAAATAGTATGACATATCTGACTTGCTGGCAACTGAGCAATTGGAGTTGCATGTCATTGTTCTCAGGGTTGAACAAAACCCGTACCTCTTATCGATCCGAGTGCTTTCGGGAATTGTTTGCTTAGGTACGCTAACGATTGACAAACAAACATAAGGTACCCATTCAATACTTACAGTGCTCACACAACGTTTGGCATTAACTCACCAGGGTCCAAACCATGATCTCTCGATCCCTGGACTAGTCCATAAATGATTCATTATCAAGATACTATTCGTACCTACCGATCAATAGTAGCGGCAGTAACCAGCTTGAGGCACGATCAAAATAAAAGCACTTCACTCTTCTTCGTCACCATCCGTGGACCCCGCTGACGTAATAATCGGCTGACTCATGAGAGCAACTTGACGCGCTTTCGATGGTGGAAAGGAAGTTCGGTTGGAGACCAAAGTGCCCCGCGCCAGCGAGTGAAAGTGTTGACCCACGGCAACTAACCTCGAACTCATACACCTCATCAAAGCTCTTTTTTCCCCCTTGTGCCATAATCAGCTTTGCTTTCCCCAATCCCGGTGACTGGCCTGAGCATACATACATTCTTCCAATTTAAAGGGAAAAAACCTCAAGGCGAAACTTTTGTTTTTCCACCTCTCTCCATTACCACAAACTACCCCTCATTAAAAATGTCGTGGCAAGGTAATGCGAAAGGCGTCGTCCCACAGACCTCATTGCCTCATCCATGCACACCCCTCATATGGAAGTCCATGGAGCTAATCAAGCGCCCGCTCCGCAGGATACGTTGACCAGAGGTATGGTGCAGCCTACCAACACAGCAGACGAGCCGATTCGAATTTATCATGACGGGGTTTGCAGCATGTATTGACTGATATCACCTCGATAACAGCCTCGTCGGCTCGGGCCACATCGACAAGGCGGCCATCATTAGTGCCGCCGGAGACAGCACTTGGGCCACATCGGCCGACTTTACGGTACGCGACACCGGACATGGACCCTGAAGACCCTCGGAAGAAAAACACACGCACACAGAGAGAGAGAGAGAGAGAGAGAGAGAGAGAGAGAGAGATCCGAGCTGACCGCCATGCGCACAGATCGAGCCCGCCGAGATGACGACGATTGCAGACATCCTAAACAACAAAGCCGGCGCGCAGGACAAGGCACATTCTGATGGCATCTACATCGCCAAAGAACGCTACGTCGTTGCCAGGATTGAGGATAACACCATCTACGCCAGACAGGTATGTATTTCCCAAATGGTGCTGCGTGTTTGGGATATAAAGGTCTATACTGATCAAGTACCCCATGTCCGGGACGTCAGGGCCGATCCGGTGTCGCCATCGCAAAGACGGCACAGGCCATCCTTATCGGCTACCACAACGAGACCAAACAGGCCGGAAATGCATCGCAGACTGTCGGCGCCTTGGTGGACTACCTGAAGCCTCTCGGATACTAATCAAATGCGCCTGGGCGATAGATTGGCGATGTTTTAGTTTCAATGGTGTCGATAGTGGCCTCCTAGATACTGGCCAAGAAAACAGGCCTTGAACAAAGACAGCGTCATTGGTACAGGCTCACAATATCCGGGCGGTGAAACCGCCAAGACCAAGGGAAAACTTGCACCTTGTTCAGAGAGGTGATGACAGCCGAGCGCTTAGTCGTATTCTTGTTCATTATGTACTCCCATTTTCGCGCTTGCGCTTTTCGCATGCGATAACGTTTTATGCCCAGTAACTCAATATCTAGAGAGATTTTCAACACATATTTTCCCCCAGAAAATTTACCCAATCCGGTAAGCGAAGATCAAACGAGATGTGGTATATATGATTTGGCCGAGGATTCAAATCGGCCACTGCTGTATTGTCTTCACTCAGCCCCACGTACACGCAATTCAAGCCGATGAAATGAAAAAAAAAAAGACCTAGCGTTATATATGAGCAGATCTGTGAGGATGAATCACGGTGCTGGTGTTACCGTATAGTTCGGGTATTTTGTCGCCTAAAACGCCCCCAGAAAGTTAAACGAGTCTATGTCTCTCCGATGCCCATTCCCAAGCTCCCATAAACGCCTAGTTGCTATTCGGCAGTAATAAGTTCACTAGCAACCTGCCAGCGCACACGAACTGTTCTGGCGCGCACTATTGGGTCGCCTTATACTGGCAGGTCGGCGTTCTGCCTGCCCAGCCCAATCCTGTCGACTACAAGGCCAATGTACGGCCCAATCACGGGAATTCCTCTTGCGAAGCCCGCAATTGTACCGAGGAAGTCTCCAAAGAGTATCACGATGCCGTAAAGCTCAGCACAAAAGCCTATGAGGGGCCACCTCATGAGGATCATGAGGAGCCCTAAGAAGAAGGCAGCCGTACCCTTGGCCTTTTGCTTGCGCGCAAAAAAGAGCAATGTCTTCTGAGGGCCGATGATTATTGTCAGGCCGATGAGGAAGAGTATCTGTTTCAGGGTGGTTCCCGCAGCGTCAGCCTCTCAAATCGATGGGACCGGGACGGGGCGGTGGTGAGGTTCGTACGTTTCCCATGGCAAGCCTGACAAAGGAGAAATATTTGTTAGCCACAGTTAGGACCAGAGGGTGAACAACGGGCGTCTGGAAGACATACATTGCCCGGTCAAAGAACAGCATCACACCTCCGATCAGGAAGAAGCCTCCTGCATAATGCCAAATCGTTCGAGTTAGCTGTTGCACCCGGTTCTGAAGCCTGCCCGGACATGACGACGGGTCAGGCGCGGGTCATCAGGGCATATATGCGTGCATACCGCCAGAACAGAAGGCGACCCCGATCTCTGTGACGAACTGTTAGCAAACCTGGCCCAAGCAAGCTTATGTGCCATGCGAGAGGAGCGGGGATGACGCGGGCGCGGATGCGACTTGCTTTGGGAATCTGTTAACCACATTGACGGCATCTTTGAGATAAGGTTGTGAGGTTTTCCTGTATTGCGCAGTTGGGTCTTTACTGATCTCTCAGGAAAACAGTACGTGGTTTGACTCCTAGTAATCAATGTGGGAAACAGATCGCGGGAAAATGGCCAGCCACCAAAAAGCTTGACTAGGTATCTAAAAACTAGGACAGTTCGAAAGTTTTGGGGAAGCACTTAATCAGTCGTCGCGAGAAAGGACAATGATGCGGCCAGAACACGTCGAAACCCCTGGTTCGTCGCGCAGGGGGGTTCTTTAGTCCAGGCTCATGAGGTACAGGGCACTTCTGGCACTGTGCATGTGGGCCCGGGCCGTTCCTTTGACCAAGTCGTCGCAACGAGGAAAAAAAAAAAAGTAAAAAAATTCTTACACACAACTCAACAAGTCAGCTAGTTTCATTACATCAAGAATATTCTCTTCCAACTCGTACCAACATCGAATCAAGGCCTCACAACGCAAGCTTATGGTCATTATTAAAGTCGACCTGTCTCGACAGTGCCTCAAGCTCGACATCGCGTCGCTGGTCTTGATTCATCTGGTTGTCATCTGATTTCACTAGTTCCCTTCCTCGAACTTGAAGAATCGGGAGAAACTCGTGGGGATCTCGATTTAATTCTGGCATCTAGTGAATGTGCACGTATACGCACGTGGGTAATGTACCTTTTTGCAATCCATCGAGTTGATGGCTTCATACACATTTTGCCGCGGCGGCCTAGCTTTTTAGCTATGGTAACCGAGGGTCGTTTTCTTACAACGCCTCGGTGGTCTGTCTGATACAGGCATAGAACAGAACTTGATCACGATTAAGCCGGAGCGTCAATTTTCATCCTGTCATCGAAAGGTGACAGGTGTATAGCTGAAGCTTGACTTTGTTGGTCGGACAATGCTCTTGTGAGCTCATTTGGTAGATAGATCAAAAGAAGATAAAAATACACATTTTAAGAGGCATCCTTGTGTAATCGACCATGTATGCGCCATAACTCCTAAACACCAAAGCCAAATTTCCGAGTTCCTCTTCACTTGAGCACCGTGTGAGCTCCTCTCGCCTCCAAGAACTGCTCGGCAACTCCCGATGGGAGGCCGCGAATGATGCCAAATACTTCCTTGTTGTGATACCTCAACCTTGTCTTTGGGTCGTTGTACGGCGCTGGTAGCCCCGTGATATCACAGTAGCGCTTCATAGGAGCCATGCTCGGGGCGCTCTCGATATTGGTGTAAGTAGCACTCGGCGCGGAGGGTCCCGGCTGTCCTGAAGCGGCCGATCTAAGATTCTTCTCGAGCACCAGCTTGCTCAGACTCCTCGAAGCCTGAGCGAGGTTTGGCTGCAAGCTGGCACCGTTCGCGGCTGGTGTTGACTGGCCGCTGGTGGAAAGGCCATCGTCGGCGCCAGGCGTGGCCGCGCCGCTATGATCATGTGGGGTGGCGTTGAGGGAGGCTTCCTTTCGAGAGGCATCGCCGAGAATCGTCTTGATGTTCTTGTTCCGGCGCTGATTGGGCTTCCAAGACGGGTTACGGAAGGACTTGTGCACTGAGTGGTTGTCGAGCTGTTCTATGAGGGCCAGGTGCGCTGCCGCCGCCTCGGCATTGGCTTCCTTGTTGGACATGGCGCGCGCGATTTTTTTGTCGTGAAATGTGTGTGAAGGTCGGTTATTATGACGGCAGACAAGGTTTTAGGGGAAGAAGAAGAAGAGATAAAAGTGTATATGGCATCAATCCAGGAGCAGTTGCCCCAAACAGAGCTATCTCGTACCAACACGCAGGGAGCTTACTTCATTACAGACAGGTACAGTATCAGTGAGAAGAACGGCCCAGACCATTGGGGACTGAGCTCCGATAAGCACTTATCTGCCCCACTTCTGTGGTCCCTTGCCGTCATTGCGGGGAGAGAGAGGGACAAACCGACTGGTCTGGTGCATACGCGCGAGAGACGCGACTTGTACACTACTTGCAGAGACGACGTTCGCAAAAAAGACTACCTGTGAGCAAACCGTTTGCTGAGAAACAGAAAGCACTGCGAGAATGGTAGGCTTTTTTTTTTTTTTTTTTTTTTTTTTTTTAAGTTTAGACAGGCTGCGCACCTTGACCAAATGCTGACTTTGAGCCAGGAGAGCCCTCATGAGCACCAGCAAAACCTGCTGTTGTCTCGTATCATCACCAATGTGGTAAGAAGCGCCGATATGGTTTTTATGTACACTCGCTTCAAGTGAAATATTTGTACTCATGGTAAAATTGACTCTGTTGTAGGAGAAACTCAACGAGGCGATAGTTGTGATGAACAAGTCGCTTCAGGAGATCAACATTCAGAACATGAATGTCGAGCTCGTTGCGCAAATGTTCAAAAACTACCAGTCCAATGTTTTATTCCATTTAGAAGGTAAGTAGCTGCCTGTGCTCAATATGGACAGATAGACTTTGCTGACAGATTGGCTATAGCAACTGATAATCTGAAAGAGCCCTCATGAAGCAAAAGCACTCTAGCTAATGGGGCCAAGAGGGGTTCGGTTACTATGCCAATGTCCATTGTCTCTGGGCATTGAAAAGACTGGTAGCATAGTTGAGCAATTCTACTACTTTACTGTCAAGACACCTGATTTGAGGGAACAGAGTCAAGTAAACTCTCGGCCTCCAAAGCACCTTTGGCTTAAAATAAAGAATAGGATGGATATCGAAAGAAAGAATACTCCAGATGCTGCTCTGCTATTAATCGTTGTAAATGTGAACAAGCTACCCTGCACAGGATATGTGGAGCAAAGCAAGACCAAGTGGGCTCCATGAAAGGCAGGGGTCTGACCTCACCAACGAAGCTCTGCGAATTGATCCCGTCAACGAGAACGCGATGCTTTTACTTTGATTGGTACCTACCTACCGACCGACCTTGCCTAGAGTTTAAACCACAAAGAATATGCTGATCGCGAGCTGATCGCGAAATTCTTCAAGAACAATCCCACTGCGTCTGCCAATTTGACTGTGTTACATAACTCCCCCGCGACATTCCAATTGTAAATCCTACTACCACATTTGGCATACAACTTGCGACAGACTGAGGTGCAGTGGCACGACCATGACTGCACAATAGTCCCCCGTCAACCGCCAGCGCTTGTCCTTCCACCATGACGCCCATGGTTCTAGATGACCAACCCTCGGCGGCCGCCCCGCCGCCACCTCTCAGGGAGGCATGGAAGCTACTCCCATCGCCAACCATACATACCGTCAAGGAGGCCCGGTTCGAGAAATACCAACCACCCCAGTCAGATATCCCGGAGCGCACAAAATCCCAGGGTGGCCCGGTGGCCATAGTTATAGACAATGGTGAGTGAGGCTCGGTCGGTGATCTCGAAGCCCAGTTGGACGTGTCACTGACAGTCGCTACAAATCAGGATCCTCCGCCGTCAGAGCCGGATGGTCAACCGAGAATGACCCACGCTTGATCGTTCCGCCAATAATGGCCAAGTATCGCGATAGGAAGCTGGGCAAGACCTTTTCGTTCGCCGGCTGGGACTGTTACTCGGATACGACCGCCAAGGGACACATACGGAATGCATTCGAGGCCGGTACCGACATCGTCAGCAACTGGGATGTTATGGAGCACGTATTGGACTACTTGTTCATCAAGCTTGGCCTGAACGACAAAGGGGACTCGATAGACAGGCCCATTGTGATGACCGAAGCTGTTGCCAACTTGCCATATTCGCGCAAATGTGAGCCTGCCCAACCCTCCAAACACCAAGGGCATATAATTTGAAAGTACACTGACACTGGAAATAACCCATCAGCCATGACCGAAGTTCTATTCGAGTGCTATGGAGTACCATCCGTAGCTTACGGTATAGATTCGCTGTTCTCATACAGGCACAACAAGGGCTCTACCGGCCTGGTTGTCTCATCATCTTACAGCTCCACTCATCTTATACCCGTATATAACCAGAAGGCACTGCTGTCGCAAGCGACCCGTCTCAACTGGGGTGGGTGGCATGCAGCCGAGTATCTACTAAAACTCATAAAGCTCAAATATCGCGATTTTCTGGGCAACGTCAAAATGAACACCTCCCAGACAGAGCACATGCTCCGTGATTTCTGCTACGTGTCCAAGGACTACGACGAGGAGCTTAAGACTTATCTTGATTGGACTGGTTTGGAGGATCGTGAGCGAATAATTCAGTATCCCTTCACAGAAGAGGTAATCGTGCAGAAGACAGAAGAAGAACTGGCCAAAATAGCAGAGAGGAAGAAGGAGAGCGGGCGAAGGTTACAGGAACAAGCTGCCAAGATGAGACTGGATAGGTTGGTGAAAAAGGAACAGGAGCTCGAGTACTATAAAAAAGTCCAGGAAATGTTGGTTGATCAGACCAAGAAAGAGACGAAGCGGATTCTGGACGATGCCGAAGTCAAGGACGAGGCTCACCTTGAACGACTCATAAAGGAACTGGAAAAGACCATCAAGAAGGCACGGACAAAGGACCTGGGCGGGGAGGTAGAGGATGAGGCCGCAGAAGAGCCCGACTTCTCACTGCTCGAGGTGCCAGACGAGCAACTCGACGACGCTGGAATAAAGGCAAAGCGGCAGCAGCGGCTTATGAAGTCCAACCACGAAGCACGCGCACGTGCCAAGGCCGAGAAGGAGGCCGAAAAGGCACGAATAGCCGAGGAGGCGCGACTGGATGAGGAGCGCCGGACCAACAACCTGGAGGAGTGGCTGGCGGAAAAGCGCCGGGCGCACCAGGAGGCGGCGGCGCGGGTCAGAGAGCGCGAGATGTTGTCCAAGGACATGGGCAACAGGAAGACGCTGGCGTCGGTCATGCGCATGAAGAGCATCGCCAACCTGGCCTCGGACACGCCTACGGGCACGGGCACGTCGCGGAAGCGGAGACGCGGTGGAGACGACGATGACTTTGGAGCAAACGACGCAGATTGGGGCGTGTACCGCGACATCGCCGTGAACAAAGAAGACGGCAGCGACGACGAGGATAGCGAGGAGAAGGACGAGGCGCAGCTCACGGCCCTTGAGCAGGAGCTGCTGCAGTACGACCCGCTCTTCACGTACGAGCACACACGCGAGGCCCAGAACGACTGGAGCAAAAAGCTGGAGCATGCATGGACCCGCGGCCCGCGGCCCTTCGACCCGGAGTCGCCGGCCGAGCGTCACCAGATCCACCTCAATGTCGAGCGCATCCGCGTGCCAGAGGTAGTCTTCCAGCCGACGGCTATCGCGGGCATCGACCAGGCCGGCATCGTCGAGATCGCTGGTGACATACTCACGCAACGCCTTGTTGGCCTCGCGGGTATACAGCGGGATGAATTCCTCAAGGACATCTTCCTGACGGGAGGACTCACCCTGTTGGAAAATTTCGACGAGCGTCTCAAGACAGGCCTGCAAGCTCTCTTGCCGGCCGGCGCATTGCTGGCTACCCGCCGAGCAAAGGACCCAGTGTTAGATGCTTGGCGTGGCGCCGCCGGGTGGGCTGGCACTGACGCTTGGAAGTCTGCGGCCATCACAAAGGAAGAGTATCAGGAGCGCGGACCTGAGTACATTAAGGTAATAAGACCATCTATCTACTCGCGGTGTTTTAAGATTTAGTTCCAAACAGCTAACTGACTTGTACTCGCGCTTAGGAGCACGACATGGGCAATGCCTTCTCTTGAACCTAGGGCTAATCACACAGAGAGACCTCTCGCATTCTCCGGGCTCCTAGCGTGCTGCTGAATAATGACAACAAGAACCTTGGGCGCAAAAGATGCGACAGCCAAAACTAGAATATTTCATGTATACTATGAATGTTAAAAACGGACTTGCCTCCAACACATTATCCTTTAAAACGCCTTCCATCATTTAGTGATGTGCTGTAATGTCGCCGAGTTTATGTTGAAGTCGACATATAACAGTTATGAACCTCTGCAAAAGGCCCACTTCCACGCGCCATCAGAAATTCGATTGATCGTAGACATACGGCCTTTTTACATGCTGGCTGTGGGCACCGCCTCTCCGTGTAATTGGCGCGAAAGTTCCTCGGCTGTTCGCGCGTCATCATCGGCAGGTGGAGGCTTGATGTATGCAGGAGTCGGCTCTGGCGGATTCTCTTCAGTTCGTCCTAGGTTGGCAACAGCCTGTGCAACCTGTTCCAGAGCCGTGCCTGCGCCCGGAAGTGGTTCGCTAGGCGGAGCTGCCTCTTGGGGGTTGGGAGACATCATGGGCGCGGGCGGAGCGGCTGCCGGCAAGCTCGGAGGTGGTGGGGCCGCATTGTGGGCCGGTGCTGGGCCTTCTTGCGAATGTTGTTCCAAGGTCAGCCCTGGTGGAGGCGGGGGATAGTCGCCTTGTGTCGTCATAAGATGGGTTTGCAGTTGTACAACATAGCCCCTCAAGAGATAATTTTGTTCTTGCAATGACCTGAGGGTTGCTTCGAAGCCCTCATGCTCTTGGACCTGTTGCTCTAGCTTTTTGATGTAGCCTTCTTTGCGCTGACGGAAAGCTCTCTACAGCTCCGGGGGTGTACAGTCAGTCACTGTCAGACAAGAACCAATAAAACCGTGACTTGAGCGCGCCAATCCGACGATCACGCCCAAGCATCCCGCGACCACTCACTCCAGTGGCAGGACGCCAACGGGCGCGACCCATAGACAGAAACGAAACAATTGCTTCACTAACCTGTGCGGCCCGATTCTGTGCAGCGCGCTTCGATTGGGATAATTCGCGTTTATTGGACTTCCTGGCATCGCCCATGTGATCTCCCATATCCGGAGGAGGACCTGGTAGTAGTTGTGCGCCTCCGCCAGCATGCGGCTGGTGCTGCGCGTTTGATACTGTGCCCGATGGCCCACCATTTGGTGGCGCAGGAACAACAGAAGTCATCATATTCGCAGCTTGAAGGTAGCCCGAAGGAGACCGCAGCTCTGGATGAATTCGCGATTCTGTGCCGTTCTGTGCGTGGGGTGCTAACACAGGGTACTGATTGTATCCATGTGATGCCTGGTGCGGCACTGCAGCTGAGTCCTGAGGAGCACCGTTTGTGACAGACAGAGCTGCAGAGGCCTCTTCAGTTGAATCAGGAAAGTTGTCTCGCTCGACAGGCTCTGCACCTGAAATTTTTGTTAGTGTTTTGCCGATAGTTCTTGGGTATTTTCTTGTGATAACACCGCCAAGCTTTGGTGATCCAGCAACCCAATAAGATATAGAAATGAGGAGAAGAAGGTGAAATGACTCGGATGCCAACCCATAGGACAAACACGGTGTGTCTAGCAACACACCCGGGTACAATGAGCAGCAGCACAGGGTCGTGGGAGAGGGCTATGGACGGTCCTCTTCAAAGCCAATTTGGCTGGATGTGGTAGAGGTCATGACAGAGGGGATAAGAAAACTAAGGTAATCAGGAGCAAGCTCATACACAACGATTCAAGCAGCTTTGCTTTGCCGCCTATTTCGAATTCCGAGCTGAGTATCGATGATGCGACGGCGCTAGATGTAAACGGACTGACAAGAGCAGCCCCGTCTCTTGTGATTTATACAAAGATTGAGGTAAAGCAGAAGGGCGGAATAGGCGGAAGAGTGCTGCTAGCACTGTGGTGATGAAGCCAACGGGATCTGTGGAGGCTTCTCTCTGAATATAGACGCTGGCTTAGTTGCACATATGCTGCTCTTAGACAATCAATGAAGACTCGCTCCAACAATGACTGAATTAAGCAGTTGTATGACAAGATGGAGAGAAAAAAGGATTCAAGTGACAGTCACAATCTCTTCAAGTGAATAATACGGCGATTGTTTTTTTCGAGATAAGTGACCTTTTGAGAAAAGCGAGTGAGAGATGGAAGAGGATGAGCTAAGCCGGTGCTGGGGGGGATGGTCTGGGTGCGGTATTATGTAAGAATGAGCGAGCAGGTGGCTGGGTAAATGGGAGATGGGTTTGGGCTTGAAACCCGATTGAAGGTATGGAAGTAAGGTAAAGTAAAGGTAGGTAGGTTGTTAGGTGACAGGGGGGAGGGGGTATCGGGCCCGGCTTTCTGGCGTGCGCACACCAGACAGGCAGGCGCACAGGCTGCACACCTCTCGAGGTACCTTAGGCTAGTATTTTCGCCAATGAGCCTGAGTGACTGAACTGAATGTCGGGGAGGTTGTGGTGTGGCGTGGTGCTGTCTCCTGCTTGTACTTCCCTGTATCCGGGCCTTGGCCTTGGAGAACTTGATTATTAAGCTGACACGGAAGACGCGCAAGACCATCCATTTTCAACCTCTGACAGGCGACGGATGGACGTGCGACTTGCTTGCCGACATAATCAATCAGGTCCTCGGTCCAGAGCCAAACACCCACACATATGAGCAGTGCGTATGGGCGGGAGGTGGAAGAAGCCGTGCTGGGCGGGAGGGTAACAAAATGACAAGGAAGAACAAAAGGACATTGAGGGACATTTGGTGCAGATGAGGAGAGAGAGAGAGAAAAAAAAAAAAAAAAAAAAAAAAAAAAAGGTTGATCTGTATGGGCGGTACTCAATCCTATTCCCTACATCATGCCTTGGACATCTTGGGATGGTCACTCACCATTGTTGTTAGCGTTGGTGGTGCTTTGCATCTTTGTAATATTTCGCGTTCTGAGTCAGCAAGCACCGGGTCGAGCCTAGGGGCTGAAGTTTGGTCTTGTTCGAGAGAGCAAGATATCGATGAATGTCGTTGGCTTCGGGCGTGGCGGAAACAAGAAGAGCAAAGCGAAATCTAAAGAATTGCACAATTCAAGGGTTGCGCTTGACCCCAGATGTCCTCGACTCCACCAGCGATTAAAATCAGCAATTCACGCTCTGATGCTCCTGAATATTCCAGAGACAGGCTTGACGAGAGGGAGGCCGGATGGGACGGTTGTTGATGATTAATCAATGAATCCCGTTGGGATAAAGTGATGTCCTGTCGATGGTGGGCGGGCGCGAACTTGCTGACAGAGAAATTGGTCGATGGATCGGCCGAACGTTTCTGTGAGTGTGGGGGCATACACGACTACGGAGGAATATGGTTGGCGGATGTAACCAGGTGGGGCGATTATGTCCGACCCTGCCAGTGCAGCCGGGCGGATCATCTGACTGCCTGCGTTGCCTGACTGGAAGCTTTGAAGAATAACTCTTTTATTGGGTATATTCGTGTCTAACAAATCTCACTCAAACAAGAGCTGTTTTCGTCGGCAGTCAACGGCGCCCAGGCATGTAATGTTGTTGGTCGTATTTTGATGTTGGTTCTACTATTTGATTGAACTGGAATCGACAAGGTCCAACCCGAGGATTGCTTGCTTGTATGGGTTTAAAGACGGATATTTGCTGCGAAACAGGAAACGTTGGCTGATTTTACACACCCACACCATCTTTTTCATGTCTCGCTCTCAGAGAAAATCGCCCTCAGAATAAAAGCCAATATGCCCCCTAACATGAGGCTATTTGGCGGTAATTTTCGTCACCTCAACTCAATCATTCCAAACACAAACAGACTGCCAAACAGACCTGCGCGCTTCTTGTACTCGGTCATGTCGCGTCCCAACTTTGCACCTGGATCTGATGTCGCGGCTCTCGAAGCCGCGCTGAGTCCTTTGCTGGCCCCTGGCCGCTGGCAGCTGACCGCAGATGGCGAAGGATTAGAGCGAACCTTCAAATTTAAGAATTTTGCCAAGACTTGGGTACGCAGCTGTCGTAGTGGTAGTTTGGCTACATAAGCATATAATCTTTGCTGACCAGCTGATGATGGATTGCAGGACTTTATGACAGCCGTCTCGCTCCAATGCAAAATCAAGAATCACCACCCCGAGTGGTCAAATGTACGCTGCTTGTCAAAATCTCACCTGTAACAAAATGCCCTACTGACTGGAATAAGGTATATAACACAACGTTCATCCGCTGGACGACGCATAGTCCAAAGGGACTGTCGGCCAAAGATGTCGACTTGGCCGCCATCTGTGATTCGTTGGCAAACGATTTTGGAGAGGTCAAGCAAAGCTCAGACGAGGAGAATTCAACGTGTAAGATGCGGGACCTGACATCAACAGTCACGACGAATTCTGGTGACTGCTGCGTACCAAAGTCAAGCAAGTAGTATTATAGCTACTTGCTCTTCGATAAAATACATCCACTATACTCCGAGGCATGTCCAGCAAGATGACTTCTCAAGTCATAGTATCAATGTATTATTACAAAATCTTAATTTCTGTGGGTTATGCGCTGGGGCGCCACCCAATATGTACTGCTGAAAATAACAAATGCAAAACTCTCCGAGCACCAGGACCTAGAAAGGTCTTCCCCAGGGTCTAATAACCTCTAATCCAGAAATGAGGCGTTCACTGCTCCTGCCAGTCGCGTAAAGGGCAGGGTAGGTCGGGGTGATTGAGTGCTTTAATAAAACGCAATGCCACACCATGACCGTCCGCGAGAAATCAAGCCGACAAAAGTGTCGATTACTGGGCCTTCTTGGCCTTGAGAGCTGCTAGCTTCTTCTCTCGCCTCTTCCTAGCGGGCTCGTCGCCGGCTTCAGTGTCGAAAACCCAGTCCCACCACCTGAAGCTCGATGCGTAGTTGCCGATGAACCGCTCATGGTGCAGATCGTGGAAGTCAGCACCTCCCCAGAACGGCAAGAACTTGCGCAAGCTCCAAGGGAAATCGTAGCCGCTGTGGGCGTCGATAGCTTGGAAGAGCCGGAGAACAATCCATAGGTACATGGTGAACAGGTGCAAGTCACCCGTGATTGATGTCCAAACAATTGGAGTTCCAACAACACCAAAACCGAGAAGCATCACTTCGATTGGAGAAGCGTACTCTGCGGCAAGACCGAAGGGTGCCGAATAGGTGTGGTGTAGCTTGTGGATATTCTTGTATAAAGGACCATAGTGGAGCGCGCGGTGGAACATGTAGTGCCACAGATCCTCAATGACAAAGAAGATGGCAATCTGCATGGCAATCTTCCAGGCCGGAGGGAAGGGGACGCCATGGTCGAGACCAAAGTATGTAGCCAGGGGGTGGAAGACCCAAATCTGGGGCAGCTCAACGGTAAAGTGGCCGAGCAGGACAAGCAAAGTGCAGTCCCATTGTTCCTTGGCCGTCGGGATCTTTTGGTTTTGGATCTTCCATTGTCTGAAGTATGGTATGGCGTCGATGATAATCCAGGGCAGGGACCGGCCGAAATAGACAATCTCGTGCATGGCGAAGCTCATTATGCCTGTGGCGAGAGTGTCGTTCTGCCACCACAGATACCACGCCTGCCAGAAACAAGGACAACCGTTTCGTCAGCTCCAATTCAATTGAGTCAAAAGCAGATGGCAGCCGGTCTACTCACAGCCCAAAGGCGCTCCACGACACTGAGTTGCACATGGTACTTGGAGACCTCCTCGAAAACATCGAAGTAGCCGTGGCTACTGTTCAGGGCGGTAGCCCCCGCCGCGATGGTGGCGTTTTTGCTGTGTACAAGAATCTCGTTAGAACGCTTGCTCTTTGTGAAGTCCACCGGCATGGTTCGAGTAATCAATCGGCTGATGAAGTGCCAAAGGCGTTGGGAAAGAAGACATACAAAGCTTCCATGGTGGCGCCAAATCCCACTCTAGCGAAAAAAAAAAAAAAACAATGTTGTAGATTTCAAGCTCGCACAGATGATTGTTGTTTAGGTCGCAAGGACAGTTGAGTGATGGTTGAATTTGGCAGGTGTTTAGGGGCAGGTAGCGGTGACGGGTTGGTTGAAGGTCTAAGTTAAATGCCGAGTGTTAAATTTCGATTTTTTTTTATCTTCAGATGGATGGCAATCTGCGAACCCCTGGACCTGAGAAAATCGCACCTTTGATGAGCTCGGAATGGGGTGGGCTCATAGTTTCCGAATAAGAGCAGCCAATAATAACAGTTGTTGGCTTATGGGTCGATTTTGGCTTGGCCCTTTCCGACTTCCGGCCCACCCTCCCTTTGACTGCAGCCCACTTTCAACGATGTTGCCAATTGATCCTGACGGAGTGGCGGTACTCGCCGTGTCTGTACTGTGCGTGTACGAGCCAATGCTGCGAAATCCAAGGGGGAATTGGAATGTCGAACTGTGTTTTGTTGCCATCTCAGAGTACTACTGTACGCGTGTCTTAGCTTGCATCCACTATCTCGTGACTTTTGAAAGATCTAAATAGATTGATTGTGTTCAGAGTTTTCAAACCCCCATTTTTATGTAGCAACTCGTCATTAGTAAATAACATATCACTTATTCTCTGTCTATGGCAGTAAAACAGAAAAAAAAAAGATTACAGGGAGGGAGGGGAAAAAGTGTTACCTTGAGTCCAACAGCTGGAGGCTGTCTCAATCCACCAATCTGTCCCCGCCTCAATTCGTCGTACCTTCCGGTAGTTCGGAGCAACCTCGCTAATAAACGGGCGGAAGTGGCCCAGCTGAATCGAAGATCCGCGTGAAATTTTGAGCACCTGGTTTTTATTTTTTTTTTTCTTTCCTCTTTCAGTTCCTTCTTGCCGGCTGCGGAACAATCGCCAAGTACCACGTAGAGACACGACCAGAGGAGCATGGAAGAGTGGTAAATAAAAACTGCTTGTTTGCGCAAAACGTTTGTTTTCAACTGCCTTTGAATTAAAAAAAAAAAAAAAAAAAGTGCATCGCGCAAATTCGCACTTGCTAGCACAACAATTTTCTCATACTATTTATTCTACTTACTTGTCCACCTCAGTCAGCCAGTCTACCCTGCTGCGTTGTTATTACCTACCTACTCTGGACCCAGTCCGAACACGAAAACGAATTGGGCCCCAAGGTTGCGTCCCAATCCCCACGCACGCGATAAATGCATATCGGATAGTGTGTCAGGTCAACACCTCGGTATAATGCACTCAGTCTAGATTCAAAAACATCATGTCTTTTGTTGAAGAGTAAGCGCTTATTTTCTCTCTCTTTCTCTCCCTCTTTTGCAAACCGTCCACATCTCGATGACGTCAGTAATGGCCTGGCGGTGTTTTATAATTTTCTAATAATACCATACCTATCTTTGCCAAAATACAAAACTATACTAACACTGAAGTTCCCGTTCCACGTTTCAGTCGAGTCCGTCTACTTGACAGCCAAATAGACCGCATTTGCTTGTCACCTCTACTTACCCAGGATGGGTTTCTGGATGGTGAAAATGACCCAGACGACGAATCCTACAACAAGACGTTCAATGTCGAAGGATTCTCGTCAGCCGAGGTTACAGAGAAATTATGGATTGTGAAGGCACTGTCCTCGTCCTCGTCTTCTCAAGCTCTCCTCGTTTCCGAGAGAATACAGAGTCTTTTGGTGCAGTCAGGGCTGGTCGATTCTTATGGCCAACCTGACGCTTTCGAAGCCAAAAGTGCTCAGCAGACGGAAATTGAGTGGCTGCTCATCAGCAAGGCCACTCTCCAAGTATATGGTCTCTTGTTCAACACATTGTTGGATCAGATAATACCATTGAGCAACGACATTTGGTATTGGGACTCTGTCTTGAGCTCATATACATACAGCAGTCTATTCACCGTCCAGACAGCACCCCTACGATTCTGGGTCTGGGCCAAGGAGATTGCCGTCGATACTCAGGTTCGACTTCGCCGCCTTCAGATTTCGCCTCTTGGGGTACTTGCAACCGAAGAGCCTCAGGCTTCGTTGTCGCAGCGGTGGGCTAGATTTTATGGAATAGTGCGCGAGAGCATCGTGACACGATCCCTAGCAAATGTTCAACGCAGGGTAATGTCACCTATCGCCTTGTGCCGGACTCATGCCAAGCAAAGACAGGCTCAGCTGAAGAAGCTGCGAGATATGACTGCCAGCGGCCTGGGTGTGCTGATCGACGAGGCTTTAAGTTTCGGGGCCGACGAGGATCTGAAGACCGCCTCCAATGATGCTAATATTGAATGGAAGGGCTTCGTCGAGCGAAGTGTTGCGTTGATGGATCTGATCGTCAGGGAAGTGCTAACCCTGGAAACAGGCGTTAGTGACTTTGAACATCGGGTGTTCCGTGGTGTTGAGGATGACCCTGAATTGTCCATATATGCAGAGGATGTGGCCGGAGCGCAGAAGCCCGCGATTCTTGCCCAGAGACTGATGAGCATCCTGCAGAGCAGCTTGCCAAACCATGTTGCTGCTACGAATGAACTGGTCCAAGAGCACGGACGTCCGCCTCGATTGGTGCGATACTGGCTCCCGGCTACGGCGCTTCTCCTCTCCTCGTCCACGATACTCAAGGTGCTTGTGAACCGACAGGAGGACGTGCTGCAGTGGATCGCGGACCTCGGGGCCACAATGCGAGACTTCTGGTTCAACTGGGTAATTGAACCCACGCGCAAGGTTGTCGGCACCATCAGGCACGACAGCAACAGCGAGATAGCCATTATGAGCCGCGACAGCCTAAGAGCCGACCGAGATAGCCTCGAACGAATGGTGGTAGAGTTTGCACTTGAGAGACCCGAGCTTGCCGGGGCCACTTCGGCCCTGAACGAATCCCAGGTTTCCGACTTGCGGGCCAAGATCCGCGAGGGTGATGTGACGCCAGTGCTCAAAGCCTACGAGAGCGAGCTGAAGCGGCCATTCGTAGGCGCCATTCGCGGAGACCTCCTTCGATCCCTGCTGATACAAGTTCAAAAGACCAAGGTTGACTTGGAAACAGCAATCAGCGGAATCGACGCGCTTCTCAAAAGCCAAGAACTGGTCTTCGGATTTGTCGGGCTGACTCCAGGCATTTTGGTTACCTACTTTGGGTTCCAATACCTTCGTACACTCCTTAGCGGAAGGAAAGGTACTCGACGCGGCGAGCGCGCGGTTCGAGCCGTGAGGGTGCTGCGTAATATTGACCGTATCTTTTCCGATGCGATGTCGAGCCCGTCACAAGACAATCTGCTTCCTTACAAGGACTACGGCTTGCTGGTTTGTGAGGTTCACGTACTGCGAAAGCTAGTGAATGGTGTTCTGCCTGCCGATGTTGAGAGGGAATTCCTGGAAGATCTTGAGGACGTGGTGAATGTCAAAGGTATCACTGCACAAATGCGAGCCTTTGATCGGATTCGCTGGGCCTACAGGAGGTGGCTGTGATCTTGGGCTTTCAGAGACACAGTACTTTTTCTCCGTCAGGATTAATACAAAAGGTGCTTATTTGGGCGAGTGATTTGATATTGCCAGGGAAAGCGCGGCGTCTAGCATATACGGGGTCTTGTAATAGTCTATAGGCGGCCCGAAAAAAAAAAAATTATATCAGGGTTTGATCACGAAAACTTTGTGAGGAGGGTAAAATAAAAGAAAGAAAGAGAAAGCCTCTGGCAATTTTTGTTACAGAGGATACAGGTCAAGTTCGCTTGAATGTAGTTTGGCTAGTACCTAGATCTGGTCTAACTCAGGTAACATTGGTTGGTCACTGACTGACTGCAGGCAGGAAATGATCTCGCAGAGCCCAATTCCAGGTGTCTTATACTTTCTACTACTACAAGATCAACATAATTTTTGTGTTATCGAGTGATAAGCAACAATTCGCATCCATTGTTGTAACCAGTGTCTATTCGTATCTATCGCATTCAAGTTTGTTGCAACTATATAGTTTGTACCTGTCTTTAGTCCAAAGCCTGGTCACTTGATCTTGGGCTTGGCTGGCGTAGGTGGCCGCCAGACTGAAGGAGCCCCAATCTACCGGGAAAACATGACCAACCAGACCTGCCTAGTCTGAATTAGCGCGTCTTCTCCACATGTACCTCCCAATACTTACCTACCAGTTACCTGGACAAGGTACCTACCTGCCCGCAGGGAGTGTCGCAAACCGCCAATGATTTGGCCGATCTAAGCCTAGACGAGCCCAGGAAGCCCAGAGAGCGGCGCCGCCCACCGCCTTCCACCTTTACCTTCAGTTTAGGTTGACCTCATTGCGATTTACTCTCAAGGCTCACAACCATACCAGGTACATACAAGCCCGAGCCATAGCAATCTGTAGGCGACAACTGACAAGACCCTTTATTTCTGCCAGCCCGAGGTCTGAGCAGCAACAAAGTCACACAGCATCCTCGTTCGACAAAACTGTAACAGCAGAGCATCACTTACCTACCTTGCTACGTCCTACGTTAGGTACATTAACTTGTCGGTTATTATTGGCGCTGCCCCGTTTCGACTGAAGTCATCGACAACCGAGTGTGCCACCCCTCGCCATCCCCAGGCCTGTTCGTCTGGTCCATTAAAAAAAAAAAAACACCCTACCACTCCGCCATAATCGACCTCGACGTTCTGACGACCAAAAATCAAATTCAATCCCACGAGCCACCACAAAGTCACAAATACAGAGCCATACGGAGCCATACGATTCAAGCGGGGGAGGGTTTTATTAATTTAAGAAGGCGGAGCTGAGCAAGCTGCTCAAAAACGCAGCAACATGGCCAACAGGAATTACGATGTGCTCGTATGTAACTTGACGTGAAGTGGACGGGGCGCTGCGTGTAGCCCGTATATCTCACCGTGACGAGTTTCGGCTAACAGAGGAAATGCTCCGCAACCAAACAGATCAAGCTACTTCTCATAGGCGACTCGGGCGTAGGTAAATCCTGCTGCCTTCTGCGGTTCAGCGAAGACTCTTTCACGCCATCATTCATCACCACGATCGGCATCGACTTCAAGATTCGCACAATCGAACTCGACGGAAAACGGGTCAAGCTGCAGATATGGGACACTGCCGGCCAGGAACGCTTCCGCACCATCACGACCGCATACTACCGCGGAGCCATGGGAATCCTGCTAGTCTACGACGTCACCGATGAGAGGTCCTTTAACAGTAAGCTCGGTCTCTTACCCGGCTAGTGTCACTTCTTGTGCCTCGCGCCTTGTTCTTTAACTCGTGCTGTCTGTTATTCCGGGCTCTCTTTGCTGACCACTACGACTTTTTCCCACAGACATTCGCACGTGGTTCGCAAACGTCGAGCAGCATGCTAGCGAGGGCGTCAACAAGATCCTGATCGGAAACAAGTGCGACTGGGAGGAGAAGCGGGCCGTATCAACAGAGCAAGGCCAAGCATTGGCGGATGAGCTCGGCATTCCATTCCTGGAAGTCTCGGCTAAGGGCAACATCAACATCGACAAGGCGTTCTACAGCCTAGCATCCGACATCAAGAAGCGCACCATCGATACGCAAAAAGACTTCCAAAACCCCGGTTCCGTCAACGTTAACGCGGGCGCACAAGGCAGTTCCGCGGGCGGCATGGGCGGCAAGTGCTGCTAGAGGAAGGATGGGGAGGCCAGAAATGCAGCAGTGCATCTGCGACGATTCTTGATGACTTTTTTGTTTGCTCATAAGGAAATGCTTGGGAGGGATTTTTGATTCCGATATTGACTCAGCTTTGTCCAAGCATATTCAGCCGGTTGCCGAAACGGCGCATATGTCCATTGGTGAGCTTCCTTGTGGGGAATATTCTCTGAGATATTCAGTCAATGCTTTGACGAAAGCAAAACACAAGGACGGGAGGGAGGCCCTGCTGGCCACGCCAGCTAGAGCTATACACGAATGTGCACCAGAGAGGCAGAGCTGGCGCATTTTCTTTCTACAGCATATATGCAGTGTCGACTCTTTTATTTCCTCTTTGCCGGTTCCACGAGCGCCTTTACTCATTGGCGTCATATGATAGTACGCAATCTGGCTGAGTGCGAGCATTTGTGGATGGGCCGAGTCCTCTGGCGCTCGTGTTTCGTCTTTGCCGTGAGTGCAAGGAGAAGCTAGGTTGGGGTGACTGGTAAAGATTGTTGCAAATATTTGGCCGCGGAGTTTGGGTTGACTTGATAGTTCTTTGCTAGTATTACATTGCCTTTGATTGATTACTATAGAAATCTTCTTTTGTCTCTCTGTCTCTTCTAACTTGTGGTTAACTTATTATAATCTCCAACATGACTCCTTTTGCTATGAGTTATCGGACTCCCGCTGGGACATGACAAGTTCGCAGTGATCCTCGCAATGGTAACACTTCGTCAAAAGCGTAGGCGATCCGGTTGCCAAACACAAAGAATGTGTCTACCAGAGAGCTGTAGCTTTTACAAAATAGACCAATTCTCCTTCGTTGAAGACAAGTTTCCTCGTGTGCCACTCCCTCGCAAAGCGTTTGGCCTCGGCGCTATCCTGAAACGATAAAACGTAACGCATATAGGGCACGTCGTTGTCTGTCTCGTTGCTGGCCTCGACAGCTTGCGCCAGCTCGAGCGCCTGGCGCAGTATGTCGCCGGAGTTGTCGACCCCAGACTCCTTCCTGGCCGCCCGAGCGGTAGGGGACATGTCTATGCGGACCGGCAGGACTGAGGCGCCACCGCGCAGCCGCCAGCGCAGGTTTCGACGCTCGCCGTCGGCGGCTATCAGGCGACCGAAGGCGGACCTCGAGAAGCCGTTGCCGCTGCCGCCCGAGATGACGAACAGGACCTGAGCCACGCGTTCAATGCAAGGAGGTTTATCTTCCGGGTCAGGCCGGAAGGGGCCCCGCAGATCGAGCTCGATGTCGGCAGGAGCAAGCGAAAAGGAACGGGTTTCAGCGGCGAGATCTTTTTGACGTGAAGCTCGCTGTGCCGCTGGCTTTGGCGGTCCCGTTTGCTGCCTGAGAGCTCCCCATGTCAAGGCCGGGGCTGACTGCTGTCCACTGGATGCTTGCGTGCTTCCATCGGCCTCTGAGCTACCGTTGTCTGGCTCTGTCATCGAGTCCAGCGAGTCGATAGCAGCCTGCGCGAGCTTCGATGCCCTCTTCTTTTTGGCTTTGGCTTTCTTTCTTGCCTGTTTTCGTGGCAAGGGCGGATGGGCGAGCAAGGTTTTATGCTCCTGGGATAGTTTGTGGAGGCGAAGGGCCTCGTCGCGGTAGCGCAAGGCGCCGGCCTCTGACTCAAAGTAGAGCCGGTAGTGGTCGACGCTCTCCTGTGTACTTGGGTGACGGGCCTGTGTCACAACCGCCAGGCTGCCCTGCGTGGTCCAGTAATGCACATGGTTGGACTGCGGTGCCAGGCGGTAAAAGTCGGACGGTTGGAGGTTGGCGGATGTGCCTGTTAGCTGGAGCAACCATGGCGACTGCGGCTCCGACGGGAGAGGTACCGGCTCATTGTCTTTTGTGAGAGCCTGGTTTGTTCTAAGATCCTTGAGGAGCTGTCTCCATTCTTCGTCGATGGCTTCGGTTAGAGGCGACCCTCGTTTGAGATCTCCTTGCGACGAGTTGGAGGCAGCAACTACTGGGCTCGGATCTGTGCTTGTGCTATAGGGGCGAAAGGATAACAACCTCCGCGCAATAGTCGGAGGTAGCTTCAGCCGGCCCAACACCATATGGGCGGTTTGACGGGGGCAAAAACGAGAAGCATTAAAGCTGTGAATGATGGTTGCTGGAGAATGGGGTCGGTCGTCGTGAAAAAAAAAAAAAAAAAAAAAGAAAATGAAAAATAAAAGATTGGCGCGCCATTAGCTTTCGAAACGCGTTAAGCAGGCAGGCAGGCATTGACTGGGCCTAAGTTTTAACTGGGTGCCCCGCCTGTCGGCTCCATAAAATATGGATGGCAGCGTACAAGGAAGGTACCAAGCATCAAATGTAGCAAGGCCTGTAGCTAACGAAGCAGGCAAACCCCCACCTACCTCAAGTATATTTTCTCTGCCCGATACGCTCGTCCATTGAGCACCTTGCCTGAGCTAAGGTACCCAGTTAATTTCAACCAATTTTTTCTCTCTTTTTTCTGTTTGAGTTTTGGTTCGGATATTTGTACTACACAAATAATTCAAGAGGGAGTATACTTACTGCCTTTGGGAGTACACGAGACCTGAATATAGAGGCCCTGTCTGGCTGAGAAGCCTCAAAGCCACAAATATTCGGTGGTGGCACACCCGGTCTTTGGTCGGCTGGCTTGGCAGAATTTACGGCCTACAGGGTCTTGTGCCATCCTAGCTCACTCAGTATATCACCATGGCCATCAAAAAGTCTATTGAGGTCAAGCTTCGGCCCACAGTGGCTGGCGGCAAGACTCCTGAACCCTTAAAGGGTGCATCTCGCATTCAGATCAGAAAAGATTCACTGATCGAACTTACGGGGACTGTGGACAACGGCAAAGCTTGCTACATCGAACGGGTTGACCCGGATGCTACTGGCAGTTCTCAGAGGAGAGAGGCTATACTATGGCTCACACCTGATCCGAATCTGGGTCGAGGGGTAGCCAAAGTTAGCCTGCCTTTCCGCGAGGCAGGCGACCTGAACTTGACCGACCAGTATCGGATCGTAGTGGCCGACACACCGTCTGAAGATGCCAGGGAGATTGTATTTGATGATATCACCGAGAGCGAATCTACAGCCCCGATCCAAGAGGTATGGATGCAGGCCTGGTTGGCAATGCTGAAAGCAGAAATTGGTAGGTCATTGAAAGAATAACAGGACGGAGGGGAATTCAAGAATGAGGTGGAACGTATGGCTTACTCTGCAAACTTGGCGACGACAGACTGACAGTGAGCACAATTATCCTTTCACCAGATATCCTTGACTATGTTTTCCCTGGAATAGTTCTCAAAGACCTTGTTTTTGCGAGAGACAAAAGAACCTTTAGAGTCCGTTCAGTGAATGGCTCGGAAACCAACAACTGCCGTATCAAGCCAGGGCTTGCAGAGATCATCATTGCCACAAGCGTGGACGGCAATGAGGGTACAAATGATGATCAGCCTTCAGATCTTCAAATTCCCCAGATCCCTGGGTTGGAGGAGCAGGTCAAGAAGCTCAATGACTTCCTGTTAGTGTCAAGCTCAGATCGGGAATCCAAAATGGGATGGCACGGCCTCGTCCTCCACGGCGGCAGTGGTACTGGAAAGACAATGCTTCTGGACCACGTAGCCAGGACAAAATGGGGCTCGGTCCACCGTGTCAAGGCATCCGACAAGAGCAAGGACATTCAGGATGTGTTCCAGACCGTCACCGGACATGCGCGAAGTATCGTGCTTATAGACGATTTAGACGAGCTCATTGATAAGGAGCGGGCCAACCGGAGCACTGTCATCAATGCGCTTGTCGAAGGTCTCGTCTCAGTCAGACAAGCCATCTGTGACAAGGAGAAGCCTCCAAAAGTGATTGTCCTCGCAGCATGCCGGGATTACATCACTGTGGTCCCGGAGAAGCTCCGGCGTCCCTACCGGCTTCAGCGAGCCATTCTCTTGCCGCCGATGGACATGTCACGGCGTACGGCCGTCATTTCAAGTCTCAACCCACCCTTTCATCCAGACGTTAGGGAACGGATCATATGTGATTTGAGTGATCGGACGCACGCATACAACGGCCTGGATCTTCAGAAGCTCCTCTCGACTATAGATTATCTCGTGTCCGCAAAGCTTCATCACACGCACCCTGAAGCTGTCGGAACGGAACCCGATGCTAGACCAAAGCCACCAGCAGATACGGCATTTTATACCGAGTCACTCGAGGCAGCCCTCCTTGAAATCCGCCCGACAGCGATGCAAGACGTCAACCTGAAGCCTCCGCCAGTGCACTGGGACGACATAAGCGGCCAGGAGAGCGTTAAGCGAGACCTGCGCCTGGCAGTCCACTTCATCACCAGACCCAAGGAAGAGATACAAAAGTTCATCCGTGTCCCTCCCAAGGGGTTCCTGCTTTATGGGCCGCCCGGTTGCTCAAAGACCATGACGGCACAGGCAATGGCCACCGAGTCCGGACTTAACTTTTTTGCCGTCAAGGGCGCCGAGCTGCTCAACATGTACGTCGGCGAATCGGAACGCCAGATCCGCGACCTGTTCAGCCGCGCCAGGGCCGCAGCTCCCAGCATGATCTTCTTTGACGAGATAGACTCCATCGCCGGGTCGCGCAAGGGGTTTGGTGGCGACGGCGGCGGCGCTGCCAGCCAGGGAGGACTCAACGTGCTCACGACCCTCCTGAACGAGATGGACGGCTTCGAGGATCTGCGCGGCGTCTTTGTGCTTGCGGCCACAAACCGCCCGCACGCCCTCGACCCGGCCATCATGCGACCCGGCCGCTTCGATGAGATCATATACGTGCCACCGCCCGACACCGCCGCCCGGGAGGCCATCCTGCGCAAGAACTCGGCCGGCTGCCACCTCGCTCCCGATGTGGACTTTGCCCGCCTGGCCCAGCTCACCGAGGGCAATTCCGGTGCCGAGGTTGCAGGTACCTGCCAGTCGGCGGGCAAGCTGGCCATGAGACGTTCTTTGGATGAACCGGGCTCCGAAGGCGCTATATCCATGGCCGATTTTGAGGCAGCCATTGCTGGACAGAGGAAACAAATCACGAAGCAGATGCTCGATGGATACGCAGAATGGGAAAAGCAGTTCCATTAACCTCTCCTTCGCATTTCCTCTTCATCTGGCATTCCCATTCCGATTTCAGTTCTGGCGTAGAAAGCATGACCCCCATTCGACCGATTCTTTTCTTCATGAACCCGTTTTAGATAGCCCGATGTCAGCCAGGATCAAAATATTAAGACATGTCACCCACGTATATATGTAATAGTAGCAGTGAACAGTGTGTGGTATCTCTTTTAACGCCTCTATACCTCCATAATTGAGCAAACCATGCAATGTCCTCTCCCATGTATCCCCTTTTTGTGTTTTAAATGGCTAGATACCCTTCCAGCATCAAGAAGAACGAGATAATATCCCGCACCTTTAAATAAAAAAAAAACCCCCTCAAATTGCACTCATGATCCCGGTGTACCTATGTAAGACGACGCCTGTAAACACCCATCATCCAGCTTGCTCTCAGCACCGCCAAACCGATGGCCATCTTGATACTGTCGTGGATCAGGTTCATCTTGGAGCCCTCTACCTCGTGCCAGTCGATGGGCACCTCGACCACCTTGATTCCGGGGCTCATGCCGATGACGCTGCCGTCCGCGGCGAGCACGGGAGTTGCCGGGGCCGACTCGGCCAGCATGAGCATCTCAATGTCAAAGATCCAACCCTCAGAGTGCATGTACGGGATTATGTGGGGGAGAGCGGCGCGGCTGAATAGCTTGAAGCCGCACTGGGTGTCTCGAATGCGCGAGGTTGCTGGCGGGGTCAAGATCATGAGCACAAAGTGAAATGACTTCATGAGGAAGTTACGAAGAGCCGAGCGCTGTGTGTGATAACAAGATATGTAAGTCGCGTCTTCAGAGTACTTTGGCAACATTGGGGAGGGAGGGAGATATATATATAGAAAACAGCCAGCTTCCCAAACCAAAGAAAACATACCTTAACTACGGCCTCGCTGCCGACCAAGTGGCCCCTGCTACCAATAGCAACACCGCGGTTCGAACCGTCCACCACATCCTCGCAGCCCTCGACCAGCTTGCCCAGGTCGCTAAACTTGGAGGCGCCATCTGCGTCGGCAAAGACGACGTACTCGCCGCGGGCGTGGCGGAAGCCGTGCGTGACGCCGCCGCCCTTGCCGCGGTTCTTGGCGAGGGTGACGACGCGGACGATATCGTGCAGCCCGCGGTCGCGGGCAAAGTCGAGCGCAACCTGGACGGTGCGGTCGGTACTGCCGTCGTTGACGATGATGATCTCGTAGCCTGTCAGGGGCTCCGGCACGGCCTGGTGCATCTTAAACGCCAGCCGCTTGGGCGTGGTGGGGCTGAGGAGCGCGGTTTGCGTCGGGTTGGCCGGCGGGTCGCGACCGAAGCGCGCGTCGAGGTATTCGACCATCTCCTCGAGCGTGGGGAGTATACGGGCCTCCTCGTTGTAGGCCGGCACCACGACGCTCATGGCCACCTCTGCGGGCTCGATGAGGCCGAGGTCCGGTGCGTCTTGATTGGCCTGGCGCTGCCGTCGCTGCTCGGCGAGCCAGCGGTCATACCAGCACGGTAGCTGAGCCGTCTTTTTGCCTCCACCATTGGGGCTCGATGTGAGATACGTCTTCTCGGACGGCAAGGGAGCTCGTGGTTTGGGCGCAACGAGGTGTAGGACCAAGTAGAGAGTGACGAAGCCAGGAATGAGGAGCACCAGCATGCCAAGCAGGATCATATGAGACGGCGCATGTCTCACTGCGTCGACGGCTGGCCAAAGAAACCTCTCGCAGAGGCTGTCGTGGGTGGACATGTTGTTTGCCGAGTGTGGTTTTCAGGTATCGTAAGCTTGTCGAAAGTGAGAGAGGGGATGGAAAGAGTACGGCGCGTGTGCTCTCCACCTTGCTATGAAAGGCCTAAATGCTCTTGTGGTAGCTTCCACATTGTCTTTCGGGTGAGACAGGTTATTCCTGGGACGATAGCCCAAATAGATGAAGGGGTCGACTCCGTGGCACAAAGACTGATGACTCGGTGATGGAATGGAGTTGAATGATGTGAGTGACAGCTGTAGGTTTAAGTGCGGTCCTCCCCCCCGTGCTCTGATTGACCAATTAACTGAGCGGGTCGCCATGAAACATTTGGCGATCCCTGTCCATCGGTTGTTGGCGGACCCCTGCAGGCGGTTATGGCGCCTTGGGCGCTCGACCGGGCGTTTGCCGTAGTGTGGGGGGGCTTTGGGGGCTCAAAACAGGTGGGGTTTGCGACTGTTGTAGAGATAATTAGGAGGTTTCGTAATGGACGTACAAGTACAAGTACAAGTACGTGTACACAGGTGAAAGTGTAAAGAAAGAAAAGAAAAGAAAAAAAAAAACTTTTCATGTAGTCTCTTCTTTCATTTCTTGTCCTTCTTCCTAGGACCGACTGCAGTGCAGCTAATCAATTGCGGACAAGAAACAAAAGACATTGAAATTTTACAAGGTGCAACTTTTCCAAGTGATGATGAAAACAGCCCTTTTTGTTTTCATGCAACTAGGTATCTAGCTCCCCTATGTGAATCAGGGCAATCAATATCCTGTGTTTCCATATTCTTCTTACAAAAACCAGCCAGCTATTTTAACGCCATAGTGTCTGCTGTCAAAGGAGAACATGCGGCACGAGTAGCGTCACCTGCACAAAATGCCCCGATCAGAACCTATCGAAAGAAATAGACACAAATATCCTATGTATTTCCCTGTCGTCTAATCAGATTAGGCAAATCCGCAAAGAATCCACCAATACAGATATCAGATATAAACAAGTTTGTATATGGACATCGAAAGAAATAAACTGAGGCTGTCAAGCTGCAGGTGACCCGGACTTGCTAAAGGACCACCTCCGAGAGTTTTTGGGAGGCTTCGCAGCCTGCGGCGTCTTTGTCAATTTGCCCTTCCCGACCTTTTGCGGCGCCAAGGGCGGTGGTTGAGGTTTCGGAGCAGGCACCTCTAGAGGTAGCCGAGAAAAGGCTGCCTCATCGAATTCTACCGGGAGAACCCTCGGAGTGGGGCTCGCGTTGGTCACTTCTTTGCCGCGGTTGTAGGCAAGACCCGATGGCTCCATATCCTGCTCAAAATCAAAGCGACTGACACTGGGCGGTTTGTAAGCAAGATACTCAGTCGTACTTCGTTGCTGTGAACCCGACGTAGTTGTGGGGCTTGGCGGTTTGTAAGCAAGGTATTCGGTCGTAGTCCTTTGCTGTGAGCCAGATTTAGCTGTGGGGCTTGGTGTCGCCTCCGATGTCCTCGTCGATGATAATGAGAATAGTCTTGGCTTTGGGGATGATTCAGAATCCGAGCTTGTATATGTGGTGGAAAAATTAAAATCAAACTCCGAGGCTTTTGATGAGGGGCGAGGGATCGCTGGTGACGCAGGACCGAGGATATTGGGGTTGACGGGGGTGGTTGGTGTTAAAAAATCTATATCGCCATCTGTTCTCACAGATGGTCTGCTTGGGCCAGTATATGTCGCAACTGAAGAGGTTGATGATGCCCGGCCGGACGATGAGGAAGCAGCGGAATGAGATACTGGTGGTGTTGCTAGGCTCATTGGCGGCAATGAAGGCACAGGTGGGATGTTGGGAATAGTCGATGTGGATGAGCTTGACGATCTGTGGACGCTTGGTCGAAAGCGTTGGCTCGCGCTGGGCGGGTAATACCGATCTCTAGTATTTGCTGAGGAGTCCACCTGTTTTCGGGTCTTGCTTGGGTGTAGTCGATGTGCATGCTGTGGCTCCGACTTCTGGGGTAGGCTAGCGGTGGAGTCTGTCTCTCTCGTGTTTGGTGTAAGACTGCTGCGGTTGTTTCCAGTTGAAAGCGATTCGGATGCGGCTTGACGACGGCGAGTGGCTTTCATCTCAAGTTCGTCTGAACTTGTGGAGTCGCTGGAGCTGCCAACGACTGAGGGGGCTGTTGGGGGCATGTCAATACGCCAGACTCTGACGCCGCACAAGGCTGTGTTTAACGGGATGTGAAGATAAACCTTTGCTGTTAGTTCGGCTGCCCCGACCTGAGCTGCCTGCCATGACTCTCTCGATGGCCTTTCCTTTGCCAGCATATGCACCTGGCAGATTTCCACCTGGGTTGAAATAGTCGTCTGCTTGAGGCGAGTAGACTACCTCACCGCTGCGATCGCCCCATGGAGGATGAATGCTCCCGTTATAACTGTGAGCCCTCGGCAGGCGCACAACGGGGTTGGCATAGACGGATGGATAAGAGACGTGCGACAGAGTGCTGCTTGTCCGTGTCATTCCCGAGTGCACCGGGTTTTGCCCCAGGGCGTGTACTGGGGTGTCGTGAAGCATGCCGCTCGCCGTCATGGCGCTCCGCCTGCGGTTCTCCTCGACGATGCGGACGCGGTCGTCATCTCTCCAACTCGAGGGTGCCCCGGCCAGGGCGTCAACAGCCGCATGGGTTGGAACGTGACGATAGGCCGGCTTTTGCTCCTCGGCCTTTTGCTTCTCGGCTAACCCGGCCTTGTGTTCCTTGGCTGCCTGGCGGCCTTTCTTGAACCGACCGAATACGGACATGTTCGTGTCTGGCCGCCAAGGCGCAACGGGGGCGCAAGGTCGATGTTGGTTTCGACAGAGGAGTGGGAAACGGACTGCAGCAAAATCAATCCCAATAAGGGTTCCCGAACGAATGGCGTGGTGGGTGCTGTAATATTTATATACCACTTTGGATATGCGGGCAAGCGGGCTGACAGGTGCGGGGACGGCCCAATTTGGGAGGAGGGTGGGAGGTTGAATAGCTCCACGGTGAGGGTGCCGAGCTTTTGCGATGCTACGTGGTAAACCGGAATGTCAGGGGCCGCTTCCAGGGCCAGGGTGATAAGGGAAAAGAGTCGAGCCAAGCCCGTATCCAAAAGTGCAGGACAGGCGAGCTCAAGAATGCAACCGTTTTTTCCGGTACAAAGAGACGGCGATCGATCGCTTTGATACGGTGTGGCGATTGTTAAGATCTTTTCTCGTCCAATCGATCTTGTATAGCGTTATTAGGTTTCCGTGCAAGCAAACCCCTCAGGAGGATCAAAGGTACCAAAATATAGATTGTTGTGAATAACAGTTGATGTAAAGCAGTAAAAACTGGAACTGGTAGGAAGAAGAAGCTAGCCCTAGAACTTGACAGAGACTGTCATCGGCTTTTGACTTCGGTTATAGTATGGTTTTTAATTGGATTGTTGTTTCCCTTTTAATGTTTCAAAGAGTCTCGAGCTGGGCCAGGCCAGCTGACTGAAATGGTTGATCTTTTGACACTTCCAACCTCCGCTGACTTGGGCTGGATGGTACCGATTGGTAGGGGATGTTGATTGAATCCCCGAGCTGTGCAGATAATTCTTGATAGATTGCCCAGGTGGTATTGCGGGCAAGGCAAAGATGCTGAATAGGAAGGAGACCCGCCTATGGTTGGGTCCGTTGGGGGGGGGGGTATGCCGATGCAATCCGGTGATGGTCGTCACACAAATTCAAGCTTGAGACCTAAAAACCGTGGCCCGATGTTGCAGAGAGCAAATCGAGATGGATTCAAAAAATGTATTTTAGAAGAAGTTCGAGCGAGGGCAGTATGATGCACATAAATACAAAAAAAAAAACCCCCCGCCCATACTAATTAGATGTACATACATACAGTGATTACAGCCTGCCCCGGGTGGTGGAGCTATACCCTTTCCCAAAACAAAACGTGATGGTTTCACTGGCCTGTCTGCTTGCATGACTGCTACGATAAAAAAACAATCATTCGCCGACCAAAGAGACCCAACGAAAAGATAGCAGTGCTGATAGAAGCCATTATCACAATATCTCTGCTTGCTGGGTTCGTTGTTGGTTGGCTGGGATTATCATCGTCGTTGCGTCGTGGCCCCTGCTTACCCTGGACAGGCTGCGTCAATTCAGCCCAGGGTACCCAGCTTTTATTTTGAGTCTAAGTCCAGAATAGACTAGCGGCCGCCACTGAGATCAATTAACCACGCAAACCAAGGCAAGGGGAGGACACGGGAGTTTGGGACGAAAAATTTCAATTCCGATTTGCGACAGCAAAGATGCTTGCTTGCTTTATGTTTTGCGTTCCATTGTTTTGTTTACATTGTCACCAACGAATTTATCCAGTCCGACCACACCTTCAATCATCTGTAGTTGACATTGACATCTATCTCTACTTAGAGTAGATACCTAGCTAAGGTAGCTCCCGTCCCTACGAGACTGCTAATATGGCAAGGTCGATAAGAAGAATTGCTACCGAAGCTGTCTGTAGCGACTGAGACCTGCAGTACAGAGTTTAGTTCTTACTACCAAGATCCGGCTGCAGCGGAGCAATGGATCCGCACAGGATTGCGCGCCAACATGCAGGGTTCAGATTCTAATTTTGGCCAGCAATACCCAATAGCCAAGGGCCAGCTGGATATTCGCTGCGTGTTTTCAAAGATTGAAGCTGAAAAAAAGGAAGACGCGAATGGAATAGTTGGAGTGAACAACAGACGTCTATGTGTCAAATGGGTGGGTAGATAAAATCTACTCCCCTTCCTTTGTTGGCCGAGCTGAAAAACCAACCGGGGACATATCCAGCAAGCGGCATGCAGACCCAAGTCAGGACCGTAACATGCAGCTTCCTGCACCCGACTTTCTGCCTCGTTGTCACGGTCGCCGCAGTGCCGCAGCAGGGAGGGGGCATCGGGCATCTCGTATCGTGTGGGTCTACAAGTCTAGGTATCATCGCATCAGTGAGAACTTTACATACCTACCTACCTTACCTTATGTAGATACCTTACCTACAAAGTACGTAGTAATAATGTACGAAGTACCTTAGGCAGACAGCCTGACCAAGATGCATGGGTTACCGGGCCGAGAGCCTGTCTGTTTCCAAGCAGCCGCAATCAGTAGTCTACTCCGTACCTACCTACCTTCTTGCCATGTTTTACCCATTTTTCTAGCCAAGATCTGAATCTCAAGACGAAATTTTCTTGGAATAGCTTAATACCCGAGCCAATCTACCATTGTGTTTGGTACTTAAGGAATTACCTGTCTACCTTAATTACCTACCTACGTTCAAAAAGTTCTTCTTGGCCAATTGGATAGGTGCCTTGAGAATCCTTAGGAAGGCTGTTGGCAAATTTCTCGAGTCGTCGTCGATGGTCAGTTATGCTTGCCTAACAGCCCGTCCTACGAGCGAGCCCGTGTATGCCGTGCAGTCCTTGGCAGGGATCAAGGGCCAGAATATATTTAGCATCGCTAAATCCTGGGAGCGGTGTAGCGTATCCCAACATCTATGTGACGGTAACTAGTGTCTTTTTGCACTCTAGTCAATTTGTTATGATAAGCTCAGGTAATGTGAATGCAAGATAACATGGTCATGCAAACTCGGATCATGGTCTGGTAGGAACCCCGAAAAAAAAAAAAAAAATTGTCGGATGGTCTATTGCAGTCGTGCAAAGGATTTTGTTGACTCAATTGGTCCGATTGACGTTTGTGATATCTCTTCGTATTTCAAACTATAGCAGATGGGGATTTACTGTCATATGTTCCGGGTTATGACTTTAGATGTCGGGTAGATACGTAGGTAAGTATATGGGCAATGAATCCGACGAGATTGCGCATGTGCCTAGAATAAATGGCATTCGCTTTGTCAGGTCATATTTGGACCTTGTGCTTGCTTGAAAAAGAAACCAATTAAAAAAATTGACAGATATCATTGCGACATGTACGGAAGACAGATTTTATAACATTGTTATAGTTCTAATAATTATGATGTCGAGGAGGGAGACGAAGTGTAGCTTCTGGCTAGAGCTTCTTGCTAGTGCTTCAGTCACATTGGATATTTTAAGACTATCGTCAAGAGTTTAAAGTAATAAGACGAAATGAATATAGTACAGAGTAAGGGTCATCACGTGGTATGCTGTCATCTGCAGATTAAGTGGGTAAAAGTCGTGGAGAGTTTATCAATCAACAAATCAATTGGAAAGTGGTACCGGTTTGCGCGAGCGCACAGGCCACTACCGATTGAATTCTTTTGCCTCCAGGGACCGGGCCATATCCTATCTGCCCATCACACACGCGCGCGACTCTCAGTCTGTTACGTGGTAGGGGAGCGGGACTTTGGAGTAGGGCCCACTTTTCCCACAGAACTGCCATCCCGCCCGCGGCCCAAGCCTGCAGCAGCCTATCGCGAGACTTTGACACTCCAGAGTCTTCACCGGCCGGACCCCAGCATCGAATCCTGCACCCAACCCGACCGGCTGAACTGGATGAACAAGCATTTTTTGACCATCGCATCCGACCGCCGTCCAAACAAGTCTTAATATACGCGCAATTACGGATTACTACCGGCCTGTCTCGATGACTTTGTCGTGATCGCTGGATTGCTCCTCCCTCCTGCATTTCGCTGATCTGCCAGGCAGGCGACATTGAGAGCGCCCGAGGGAAGAAACAAAACAAAAAAAAAAAAAAGTTCGCACAGCCGTACATTTCTTTTGCATCCACAAGCGCTCGCTTGACCTTGTGTTCTCCCTCGAACGACGACCAAGTCACCCCTCGACAAAACTGAGCTTGTCAAGCCAGATCGATCGGGCGACCGAGGCGCTCATTGCCCATCAAACTTCGACCTAGTGCGAAACACACGCGTCTGTCCAAGACTTGAATGAATTAATTTGAACACTTATCCTATACCCTTATCGCTACAAACGCGAAGGACTTCAAGGTAGTCTTGTGTCGATTCAGTCGCTCGCACCGAAGGCGAATTTTCCCCGGCCAGATTTCGTGTTATTTTGCGCGGCGCGCGCGCCTTGCCGGGCCCCGTGAAAAGTGGCGACATCCTCCTTGCCCGGTCTAGCGAACGGCCAACTGTCTCTACAGCAGCACCTAGACCTTGCGAACCAGATTGCGCATCATTCCGGAGTCGTCGCCTACGGCAGGCGCGCGCCGGTGTTGACAATGACACAACCTTTACCTCCGCAGCCGACCGATAAGCGGCGCGTCAAAGTCTACGAATTGCGCAATAACGAGTGGTATGACCGTGGAACGGGATTCTGCACGGCAGCATATATTCCTGTACGTCTGGTCGCCTGGCACCTGGAAAGGGAGCTGTATGCGCGCTGCATTTCCGCTTGCGCTGCTGCCCAAATCCCATGATCCGCCGCCGTGCAAGTATGTTTGCCTCGCCTATCTTGGCTAACAAGTGTCGGACTGCTCTGCCATAGATATCCGATTCCCCCGACGAAGATACCCCGAGAGAACCTAGAGTCATTGTCGAGTCAGAGGATCATCCTGACCGGGTGCTGCTCGATGTTCGAATATGCAAAGAGGACGGTTTCCAGCAGCAGCAAGGCATGTACTTCGTCTGATTATCCCATGACAGCAAGTAATTTACTGACTGGTGTGCTCCACATAGACACACTCCTAGTATGGACGGAACCAACCAATGGTGTGGATATGGCTCTGAGTTTTCAGGAAGCCGAGGGCTGTAGATTGATATGGTGCGATTCCGTCCCATAATCCCAGAGGCAGAGCAGGGAGAGGCCCAAAAGGTTCTAGTGTCTTCGGCAGAATTTATCACTGACACGACTTTGGGACTATTTAGGAAGTTTGTGAGCGGGGTCCAGTCGTCTTTCCGTGGACAAATGGCACATGGTAAGCTTGGCATGTTGGCGTCAAACCAAGAAAGGAAATGATGCTAAAGTAACGAACCTACCACCCACCACACAGATGACAGTCTTTCGGATGACCTCGCACTCGATGCTGGGCCTTCATTGCCCCCGCCGGAGCTGGCGTCTTTGCCGGAGCTTGAGCACAGTATGCGGATGATGGCAAGCAGTAATACTGGCCGGGAAGCGCTCACCAAGTGCATCATGAGTGAGGACTACATCGGCCGACTAATACCACTCGTGGAAATGGCGGAGGACCTTGAAAGCTTGGACGATCTCCACCGTCTCTGCAACATCATGAAGACGATACTGCTGCTTAATGACAGTGGTATAATCGAGCATGCTGTCTCGGACGAGTGCATAGAAGGGGTGGTCGGCGCGCTGGAATACGATCCCGACTTTCCCAGCCACAAGGCAAACCACCGGCAATGGCTCAAGCATCGGAGCCGGTATATCGAGGTTGTCAAGCTGCAAGATCCGGCCATATCAAGAAAAGTCCACCAGACCCACCGATTACAATACCTAAAGGATGTGGTGCTGGCTCGGATTTTGGATGACCCGACGTTCTCCGTACTCAACTCGCTGATATTCTTCAACCAGGTTGACATAGTCAACCATCTCGGTCAAGATCCCGAGCTTTTGATGGAGCTGTTTGGAAAATTCACGGATCCGAGCGTCGAACCTATTCGACAAAAGGAGGCTCTCCAGTACATACAACAGTGCTGCGCCATCGCCAAGAACCTACAGCCGCCGATTCGGCAAGTGTTGTATAATAGTTTCCTCACGCACGGTCTCCTGCACGTCATCAACTTTGGACTACGGCAACCAGACGTTACCGCTCGAGTCGGTGCTACCGACATTCTGGTTTCGATGATTGACCACGATCCCCAGATGGTGCGGCAGACAATTTATCGCCAGATCCGCGAGAACCAGCCGCCCCTTACAGATGCCCTCATCGATCTGCTACTGGCCGAGGTGGACTTGGGGATCAAATCACAGATCTCGGATGCTCTCAAAGTGCTTCTCGACCCCAACCCCCCTCCAATGCCACCAGATGCCAGCAAGCCGAATGGCGAACCACTGCCTAGACGACCCCAGGGACCAGACCCTGAGCAGGATGGCTTCCTGCAACACTTTTACGACCATTCTGCGGCCAGGTTGTTCAGACCACTCCTCGAGCTCGAGGGGAAAACCGTTCTCAAGTTCTCCGTGGCAGATGATGGCGTTTTCAACTACTTGAACGACATCCTCTGCTTTTACATACGTCAACACATGCATCGCTGTAAGCTCTTTATACTACAGAACAACATTTCACAGCGCTTCCTGCAACTGCTTGCATGCGACCAGAAGCATGTGCAACTTGGTAAGTGACGTGACGTCTGGTTGAGAGCAAACGGACCAAAGTACCACAGCAAGCGCTAACAGAGTATCCAGTCGCCATAAGGTTCTTCCGTCAGCTGATTGCGCTGAAGGATGAATTTTGGATTCGTCAGATTGCTGAAAAGCAGGTTCTTGGCCCGATCCTGGACGTCCTGATAGGAGTTCTTCCCAGAGACAACCTGTTAGGATCTGCCTGTCTTGACGTCTTTGCATTCATACACCAGGAGTCGATTAAGGACTTGGCCAGGCACCTTGTGGAGACGCACCGAGAGAAAGTGCAGTTTCTCACATCTTTGTCGCTGTTTAGAGATATACTTGACATGTACGATAAGCCTCAGGGCAACTACTCTGCTACTATAGATGGCTACTTTTATGATTCTGAGGAGAGTGTGTTGGTGCCCCGGCCAAACCCGGCCAACACAAGGGGCATGATGGAACACTTGGCTGTGGACCCGGACGAGGAGGCGTTTTGGAACGGATCAGACGAGGAAGAAGAGCTGCAGACAAGGGTCGGTCCACCTCTTCAGGCGTCAGGAAACGGTGCCGTCGGTCCCAAGCCGCTAGTTGACTATGCATCTGATGACGACGTGGACGAGAACGGGGACACGGAGGTGAAACCAACGCCCTCGGTCGAGGTTGATGAAGCCAAAGCTGTGGTTTCGGAAGACGATAGCGAGGGTGCCGTTTGGACACCGACCAGCAGTGTCGGGCCACCACCCGAACGTCTTTCAGAAAAACGCCGACGTGAGGAGGACGAAGAGGACGAGATCGACAAGCTCATGCAAACGAATAAACGGCGGAACAGCGGTTCGGCGACGATGAAACCGGCCACGGGCCTAGCAGCCGGGCCTATTCGTCGCAGCAGGAGTCTCACCGGGCGTGATTCACCGTCCAACGGGAACAAAAAAATCGCCATCAGTATCTCACCGGCGCTGAAGCTCGCCACTACTGGGCAGTCTGGTTCTGAAGACGGAAGCGAATAAAAATGGCAGAGTTTTTCCCGTTCCACATTTGAAGCGATTGCAAGTCTTATACGAAATGATATCCCGTGACCGCTCTCAACAGAAACATGAGAGGCAACGGAATTTTTTTTTGTCTCGACCAGTGTATCTGCGAGCACTTTTTTTTTTTTCTTTCTCTTTCTTCTTATTTCTTTATTTCATTTTGACAATATGGCGTTGGCTTCCGTCTTATTCTGTATCCAACACTGATCGGCCTTGAATTACTTTTTATTCTTTTTTCAGCCGCTGAATAGGAAACGGCGGGGATATTGGGGCGCAAAGAAGGAATATTGGTTTTTGCTCTCCCCAGGAAAACGGGGAGGTGACAAGGTGCTTTTTTTTTTGTCGTAAGAGAGCAGGAGTCGGTACAAAAAGTCCAAAACATCGAGCCTATATACAACCCCACAGTCACAGTGGGATAGATTTGCAAAGCAATGCCATGTCCATGCGATGGTTTGCCAATGTATCACCCTTCCCCAATGGAGATCTCGGTCCACAATTGAAGTAAGTACCTACCTTAGGTATATAACATTTGCGTACCTGCAGCGTACCTGCAGCGTACTCAGCTACCTCGTGCCCATCTCATCACTTTCCGTAAGCCTCCAGCCTCGTGTATGCATGTGTGCTCGTGTTGAAAGGTGAGTGCATAGCTTGTTTCATAAGCCAGAATAAGTACTTTGTCAATAACATACTAGAGTTCTGGAACTAGAATTCCAACAGCACCAAGGGTGTATGAAAAACGTCCATCGTAAAATCGTGGCGAATTTGATTAAAATCTCTAGGCTCTAGGTTCAAGGTATGAGATACGTCATCCCGCTGCCCCCTCGAACGTAGACTCTGTTTTGCAGCTCTATATACATTGTGAACCAAACGATTGTGCGAGAGGAGGAGACGTATACAAGAAATAAAAAAAGAATAAAAGCCAAGTCTGAAAAAATAATTCAAGCTATTACCGCCTACAACAAGGTGGCGAAAACATATAAAGCCAAGGCTACCAACTCCGTCGAAAAAAAAAGAAAAAAAAAGATTGCCGCAGTTATCGTCTTTTAATAGTGGTGATTCCTATCCCACGAGAGATTCGGGTTTAATTTGGCGCAGTCGAGAGGTCACAATGTGGTGGTGGGCGTGACTGGCCATCCCGTGATGCTTTGCAGCTCCAGCTCCGTTTAAGCTCCTGGTGGCACCCAAAGCCAGATAGGATAGGTTGTAGAGCAAAGAAATGACAGAAGGGGTATTATAAACTTAGGGAAGAAGGCCATATCATCATTCTAGCCCAGACACACTTCCCAGCTGAAGGAGATGCTGGGGGTTCCCCTCCTTTGGCATTTTCTCTCTTTCTCTTCTCAAGTCCACTTTTGCAACCAGGTGTTCCTTAGAAAAAAAAAAAGCTCAGAGACCATAATCTTTTGGGTTTGTGCCCGAGAGGAAGAGAGGGGAAAAAAAGCCATTTGTCTATGCGGCCTCCGCCCACATGACAGGTAGGAATACGACACAGGCTTTCCACAAAATCATGACACACTCAATCAAAACCATGGGCAGTTTCCATAACCCCATGGGCGAACCGATCGAGTCGGAAAGATGTAGCCAAAGTGCGACAAAGGCAACGCTGAAGAAGTGGTAGGCGAGCGTGGTGGGGCTCTCGAGAAGACCTGCCAACATGGCACAGGGCTCATCGGTGATTCCACGCTGGAAATATTCAAAGCAGCCACGCCTGAGGGCATCGAGGCGCCAATCGCTCGCGGCAAAGAGGCTGTAAAGCGCCTGGGCGAGTACGTTGATGATCGAGGTTAAGCGCTTGCGACGCCAGTGGAACGTTTTCATGGCGGCGCGGACGGCAGCTGTATCGGCTAGGCTGGGAACAACATCGGGATCTAGAAGTTCTGCAACGAGAAGTGCATCGTTGAATGCAACCGTCATGCCACCTCCTGTCAGGGGGTGCCGCATGTTCATGGCATCTCCGAGGATTAGAACGCCCTCGTGCTGCGTCTGAGGTGTAGGGGGTAACCAGCTATTTGGCATACTCCTTGGGATCTTGCCATCCGAGAGGGCTTTCAAGGCAGAGGGGCGAACAGACTCTGGGAGCGATGGGATGACGACCTTGTGGAGGTAGCCGCGCACGCCCCCGTTTGCCGGCGAGGCAGCGGGAAGGTTCTCGGGAACATCGATGAGGCAACGGGTCTCGTGTGAGCCAATCTGGTACAGTAGGGCCAGATGCTTCTCGCCAATCACAACATGGCCGTAACCGTACGGCGGTAATGGGCAGTCAATCAACTCTAGGGCATAAAACTTGGATCGGACAATGGGCGCGCGGCCGATGTACTGCTTGCGAAATTTGGATGCATAGCCGTCCGCGATGATGGTCAGCTGGCCAAAGAAGCAGTCTGCGTGCTTCTTCCCCGTCGCCTTGTCAGTCGTCCGCGCCTCCACGCCGAGAACCTGGGGAGTGTGGGTTCCCCTAATAGTCGCCGTCACCTCTGTCTCCACCACCGTGATATTCTTGTGCGCAATGCAAGACTTTCTCAGGTTCGTTATCAGTCTTCCGTGATGAAAGGAGCGGCCCTCAGGCTTCGTCGCCATCGGTTCGAGCTTTTCGTATCCGCCGTTGTACAGGTGGCCGTTACCATTGGCATGGCCGTCGGTGTGACCGTTGACGTGATCATCGGTGGGAAGCTGCTTCTGGCTCATGTCGGTAACGATGCAGCCTTCGTCGTCCATGAAGGGGTACGGAATGGCGACCTCATCGCCCTTATGCATGACGTGGTAGCCGTAACAAGGTTGTGCATCGATGCCCTCGAGACAGTGGCCGAGGCCGAGTTTCTTGAGGGAGGCAACGCCGCCGGGCTGTAGCAGCTCGCCGACGATTCGGTCTGGCTCGTGCATCCATCTCTCCAACAGCAGGATGCTCCTGCCCTGGTTTGCTAGCGCGTATGCGATGGCGCATCCAAAGACGCCAGCCCCGACAACTACTACATCTGCCTCATGGTATTTGGACCTGCGGTCCACCTGGACCTGAGGATCCTGCGTTTCGACCTTTGTCGTCATTGGTGGCGGCGTTGAGGCCCGGACCAGCCAAAGGAGCGTTGAGATTTGGGGGGGAGAAAGGGTCGCGTTGAGCCCGAGAGGAGCGGTCGGTCGTTCGTTCGTTCGTTTGTCGAGATCAAGCCAGTAGTGTGTGGCTGGGGAGATTTTGATATTAATAACCGTAGAGTGGGGTTTTATTGTTTGGCTTCTAGGTGTATTGTGGCCCAGCCAGGTGCAGGATGGGACAGAGAGACGGTTGCTTTTTGTCTCCAAGCTGCTCGCAAAAAAGTCGGTACCACTTGAATCGTACACACGCACGCGCAGCGCAGGCGGCGGGGCGTCGATTAAAGAAAGGGGCAGGGCCAAATTGGGGACAAGGGGAGCACTGTCAAAATGGAGACGCAAAGCAATGGATCCCGTCTTAATCGGGAAGGGCAGAAAATTTTGCGTGGGTAGGTAATGATAATAATAAGAGTAAAAAATAATAATAAAAAGTCGATTAAGTCACCGATGCAGAATCGTAAGCTACATGGAAAACGAATGAACGGACGTAAGCAGCATCTGCAAGTGCTCAAGTATGCATTATAAACCCATTGGCGAACCGGAGAAAGTTGAAAAGGTAAGGATCAGACTGGCTCCTACTCTTTCTCGCTCTCCTGCAACCTTGACGAGCGCGCAGGGAACAGCAAGCAATCAGTCGGTAGCGAAAAATACAAAGGAATCAAAAAGTGAGGCGAGGAAACAATGTGAATCTTTCCTTGTTTCGACTTTTCGATGGGCCGAAAATACGATTTGGAAGGGAAATCGTGCCACCTTAGGCGGACCCTGTCAGGTTGCTCTGACCAATCAAGCTGATCGATTCCAGTGGTCTTGAACGATGGCCCAAAATTGGGTTCGATTGCCAATCAACGGCATCCATCATCACATGTGTCGTCCCATTCTTTCTTGCAACCACACCATGAATGTGAATTACAGAACGAGCAAAAACGATAATGGCAGCCACAACGCGCACGCACGGCGTTTTTCTGTTTATTCTCTTTCTGTACGGATATCAGTAGGTTTGGTACGAAAAAAAGTCTTTATCGTATGAGCTTCCGGATTGCTCTTCCGTGCTCTCTTCTGTCTCTCCGTGTCTCTTTTTTTTCCAAGCCTAGGTTGATCCTAGTCCAACGCACGATTTGAATTTCCTGGCCCACCTCCCCTGAAAGAGACAAATCCAGACAGGCAGTTGGACACTGGTAATTGCGCGGTACCCCACTGGCAGGGCGAATTAACCCGTGCTTTAGTCTACAGTAAGCCTCGAAAGTAGGCCGAAAAAAAAGGGAAAAAAAAAAAAAAAAAAAAAAAAAAAAAAAAAAAAAAAAAAAAAAACGGACGTCAGGGGGGTTCGACGGGCCAAGGAAACAACAACAAATGGACAAGGACGAGACTGCTTTGGAATATCCGTAGTGTCAATGTAATATCATCATCTCTCGCTCGATTGTCGATTGATTTCGCTCGATTGTTGATCAATTTCATTCCTCATATCATTTACGGATTTACGACGTAATTATCCACTTTCCCTGCATTCATCACATGCGTTTTTTTTCTTTTCTTTTCTTTTTTTCACGTAAATTGTACCAGATCTAATTAGACTATATGATTTAAGGTTGAGGCTATAGTACAACCTCTGATGAAACATCCTCGTCCTGTCAGGAAGCCATCCCCGGTTACTCGTCCAAGTCTACTAGGTAGTGTTAACGTCTGTTCTCAAGTTGGAACGCACGAGACACGAGGCGATCAACATGTTCACCCGTCAACATTTTGACGTTTGAGCGAGTTTTAAGTAGTATAAGAGAAGTCCCAACAAACTATTCTTCTTACTCAAATGAAGAAACCTAGCTACGGTTCACCCGTTCTGTCGGGATTCGTCCAAGTTTGCTGTTTGATATAAGACGATAAGAATCTAGGCAATAGATCAGTGTTTCGTTTGCTGCACCTCTCGGTCCGGAACTAATAAGGGTCAGTCCTACATGCAAACGTTGCCAGGCATTGGTGTGGTGCCGTGCGGTGCCGTGCGGGACCGCGCGGGAACGCACTTTTACAGCTTGAAATCGAATAACTGTGCACGATCGACAGCTTCTTAGACGTGGTACATATGTCATCTTACATATTTGCATATTGTTTAATTACATCAAATGTACAGCCTGACCACTCGACGCGTCGACTCTTTGTCATGGCGTCAGCTACTCGCTAGTTTCAGCTCCTTCATCCTTGAACTTAATCTAATCTTATCTGTCAAAAACCAGCTTCTGCAATGCCTAAGCTTTATTGTTGGTGCCGCCCATACCCGTCGTCGTTATCACGTCGCCGGGGCGGTCGCCGAGCTTTAGCTCTTCGCGCCCCTGAAACCGGCAGACCGAGTCGTTTTCTGCTTCCAGGGCAGCATGTTTGATAATATCCTGCACCATGCCTTTGAGTTCCCGTTCATCCTCTTCAAACCGCCGTCGGCAACTTTTCAGCTCTGCTATTGCAGTCTCTAGAGGAACAAGAAGAGCCTTCTCCAAGATGGACCCGGGGTTTTCCAGGACAGCCTGCTCAATCCTACTTCGCCAATGCCTCAATCGCTTGAGAATACCAAGGCCTCGCTTGGCGAGCTTTTCCCAGTGGCCCAATGCCGTAGCTGTCTGAACAAGACCTGCAAGCATATCAGGCTGCTGAGTATGAATATAACCGTCAAGTAGGACCGCAAAGTTGGTGACGCAGTAACCCGGCACGAGACCCTGCTCGTCTGCAGCCATCAACGCCAGACCAATCGCCCCTTGATGGTTGCCTGCCTCAGAGTATAGCTTGGCAGCACCGTTGAGAGCTTTCCCTCTAAAGACAAGCTTCGCGGCACGCATCTTTCGCAGCATGTCTTGGACACGACGCTCTAGGTGCTCGTAACCTAGATCGGTGTCGATGTTCTTAATTTGCCAAGCCAGTACGTGAGAAATGGCGCCCCTGGTGTCGACTTTCGATTCCTCTTGCAAGTGTTGTAGATAAGACAGCGTGCCTTCAATGTTTGCCTCCCCGTAATGGGCTAGGGATGCATCTACAAACAGTCGAAGGCACCTCTGACAATGAGGCATTCCATTGCTGGTCGCATGCTTGTACAAATTGATGGCTTTTAGTGGTGTTTTATTCTCAATCGATTTCCCCATCGCAATCGCGACCGTGTGTCGATCAGGGACCGCCTGGCGAGAGGCTGACTTGTGTTTTGTCGACAAAGAAAAGCTAATGGTGCCCTTCCTGTGAACCGAGGGAGACGCAAGTGCTGCCTTGCTCATTATGTTGGCTGTAACTTGGTCTGTAGATTCAGGACCTTGGCGTTGCAAAAGACGATGCACCTGTCGCAGTTCCAGGAAGTGAAATTTCCAGTCTAAGTGGCAACTGCGCAACAGTGCGTTGGTGTAATGTGGCCCTGGTTTCAAGCCCGAGTTGATGCAAAACTTGATCCAGCCTATCAAAGACTTGGTATCACGGACACCTCCATACAGCTTGGCCATGAATGTGAGCATATACGTTGAAGGCTTGACCTGGAAACTTTCCAAGAGATCCCTCAAGAACTCTTCCGTTTGCTTGATCGTATGTTTCTCGCTGAAGGCCTGCAAGATGGGAACGAGACATGCGGCGCGATCGGTCGACTCTGCCCATTGGCTCTTGGATATTTGCTCCAACATTCTGTGCATAGTTGCGAAGTCGCCAGCCTTTGCTCGGGCAAGGGCAAACAGCAAGTTAATCCTTCCATCCGTCTTTTTTGATGGCATCTGGGCGACAAGCTTCTCGAAGAACCGCCGGGCACCGCTCTCATCACCAGCCTCTAGCAGGATTTGAATCATGGCTCGGTAAGGCGCGTCTGCGTAAGAGACGGCTTCGGGAAACCGCTTTTCTTCCAGAGCCTCAAACCCTTTGACCAGCTTTTCTAGCTGGCCATGCTCGCGCCAGTCAAGATAGAGCAGCTGAGTCGCCCATTCCACCTTTATATGATGGCTTTGAGGCCTCACTTGGAGCAAACGCTCCAGTACCGACATGGCCTTATAGCCGCCTAGTTCAGATACACAGCCAAAGACCATGTCACCCATCTCCAAAAAGCAAGACTCGTACTCTAGGCTCAAATCGTCCGTCGATGCTTGGGTGAGGAAGAACTCAACCACACGCACGCGCTCGCCGCTTTCGAATAGCTGGCGGAGGATACGCAACTCGAACTCATGCCCGCCAGGGATGCAGCTGTAACATTTCACTCTTTTCAAGACCTTGTCCACGCGTCTGAAGCTTTGCCGGGATAAAAGCTTGGTAAAAAGTTTCTCTCCCGTCTTCAGAACATCTATTGCAGTGGCCAAGTTGGTTGGCCCGGGCTTTTGGGAGAACTTCGGGGCAAACAAATCTATGGCAAGGTCATATTGCGGGACCTCCTGTGCCATCACGAAATCCGCAAGTGGTAACGGACTATGGGACCAATAAAGCTCCTCATCCATCACGAGACGATGGACCCTGTGTAGACGAAGAATATCACTCATCAACTTTAAGGCGCTTGAAAAGGACTCCGCTTCCTGCAATGCTTTAGAGAGCGTAGCGGTAGATTGTAAAATCTCCTGCAAGTGAGGCTCCAGGTCCGTCATCGGCGCGTCGAATACAGAATCTAGAAGATTCATGGCTCGCACGAGATCTTCCTTATTCCCTGTTGCACAAAGCGAGTCGACCCGAGATGCAGCTGTACTGATGGGGTCGGCTTTGAGCCTCATTGGGCCCAACGCTGCCCGCGGCCGTGTCTTGGCGTTTGAAACAGGCGGCCTGCGTGGCTCGTTCAGTTGTGTGTGATCGACAAACAGGTCCCGTTTATTGATAGATTCTGTGCCTGTGGTATTCATGGTGTGAGCCCCTGTGTTCGCCTGCTCGTCGCCTCGACTGTCCGGTGTTTTGCGTTCGAAATGGTCTCTAGTATTTGAAGTTTTTGGAGGCTCCCTGCCAAGAGACGTTTCTATGGAAAGGTGCTCTCTAGCCTCCCACGGCAGATCGGATTGTGACAATGCCAACCGAGGGTTCTCTTCGGCATAGTGGTTGGGTCGCGAGCTCTGTAGCAGTATCTCCTCTTCGAGGGCGCGGATGGTCGCGTCGGCAGCGTCGGCGCGGTATCTCTCATGCGACTTGATGCGCCGGCCATTGTGTATGGCCGTCTGGACAGTACTGATCCTCCGTCGGCGAGTTTCCAAGACTAGAGCCAGGGAGCATGTGGTGCCGAAGACAAGCCCGCGTAGGGCTCGTATGGCCGCCTTGGACGGCACAGGAACGGGAGTCGTCATGGCTTAGTAGAGACATTTCGCCATTTGTCAATTAAGATTTGTCCTGGTGATTGCTGTGTAAACAATCAGACTACTCCCAGAGGAGCAGGCGGGTCGTTGACGTTAACGTCCAGAAAAAAAAAATAAAAGGTGGAAGTTATTTCAAGAAAATTGGACATGGTCTGACCCCCAAATCCCTGAGGATGCAGCTGCCGTGTACAAGCTCGGAGGCGCGACTAGCAGGGTGGGGCCAGAGCAGCATGTCAGGGTTCGGGTTTGTTTCCAATGAAATGTGCCTCGTCGCTTTTATTACCTTAGGGAGTTAGTAGGTACTTTAGATAATGATCACATCGATTATCAGAACATGTAGCTCACTCGAGAGAGTAAGAAAGAAAAAAAAAAATAGCACCATTCAACGTCTCGGCAATGTACAGCGGTCTTATAATCATACATATATCACAAAGCGAAGATTTTTCTAGCGCGCTGCGTCGGTCTAGTACCCTCTATCCATGAAACGCCTCTCCATATTCTCCACAAAGTTTGCACATTATTTTGTACAGATCAAGAAAACAACATGCTCCGAAGCAATTGTCTCATCTTGACGAACCCCTGCCTTCTCTATGTTGAAGCCAGCTCGGGCTTCTCAATTGGCATATAGGTCTCTAGTTGCCGTAGTACGGCTTGATAAAGGAAAAGCATGCAGCCGCTTTGGACGCTAGTCCAAACAAAGCGAGGTCCGACACCCCTGAACCAGCCTCCGATGCCCTCCGTCCTGTAAATGACCTTCAGGCCGGTCAGGACGGAAGAGGTCTCAAGGGCTGCCGCGCCCGCACGAGGAGTGTGTGTAGATGGTGATGAAGTTGAAATGAGACGTTTTTGTGGTTGTGCGGAAGATCCCGGGCTACCGGCCGGCTCGGATATATGTTTGTTGGGCGGTTCCTTGAGATTGTTCAGCAGCGACTGGGCCGCGAGAGAACTCTCACCCTTAGCCGGAGCGACTGCCTCGGGATGAAGCTGTGTTTGCAACCGTGTTTTGACCACGTCTAGGGGGCATGTAATGGCACCCGCCAGGCCTCCTGCAGCTGCACCAGTTAAAAATTCCAGGTGCGGCCCGATTTCGCGACTCTTCTTCCATTTCCGAGCCCATATTTGGTTTTGCTCGTAAAACATGAACTGCAATGCCGAAAATGGCAGATCTCGGTAAAGTGTCGCCTGGAACCCGTAGAAGAGAGCGGAAAAGCCTTCTTGCCTAACTATAGTCCGGGCTGCATCCACTGTACCCCTGTAGTTGTATCCCGAGTTGAAGTAGGGATTTTGGTATCGTCCTTGAAGTTGTAGCCGCGTCTTCAATACTTCGGATGGTACATAGACGACGCAAGCAGCGAGATCGCCGAAAAAGCCTACCCAGTAAACTTGCGATCAGTATTTCATTCATTATAACCGAGGGAAAATTCACAGCAACAAAGATTGGGGCTTTGCTCACCACTTGCGAGGTAGGCAATGTGCGACTGGACACCCCAGTCCAGCATGTGTCTCTTGCTGAATTCATAGGTACCAAAGAAAAGTACCGTCCCCGGAAAGGAGCCACAGAGGGCGGGCAGCCAGCCCCCGTACAGACCTCGCCGTATTCCTTCTTGCCGAAAGATGGTATAGTAAGACGAGCCTAGGGAAGTGTACTTGGGCGGTATATGGGGATCACCCTGCTGCCGCGTCTTGACAGTATCCAGGGAGTGCATCAGCATATCACCACATGTTCCACCCAGGCCACCAGCCAGCATGGACTGCAGGATCATATCGAAATGTGTTAGCTTTAGGCTTGGTACGTGACGGCGCATATCGGCTCATCAACAGTCGGGATGAATACGCACGTGCAGATACGGCGGTCGCGCCTCAAACTCGCCATTTTTAGGGCTCATATTATGGTTGCTTCCAAAAGTTGTGTCCGCCGAATAATTCGATACTGTCCTGGGTCTTGCATGGTCGGGCGAAGCTGGCGAGAAAGGATGGGTTTGCGCAGATTCGGAGCCGGGAACGGTGGCGCCGAGGGACATGTCCCTGTAAAACGGCTCGATGGGTGCCGTCTGCGCGCGGCCGGGACCAACAAGCTGTTGGTGGTAGAAGAAAAAAAAAAGTCGACAGGACTTCAGTAAGGAGAGAGAACTGAAGCCTGGAGAGAACAATCACTGTTTGTGAAATGGGAAGGCCCAAGACACAAGACGATTTTAAAGGACCTGGAAAAGTGATGATATTCCACGAGCTCCGGACAGGATCTCGACGTGCCCGCGACTTTCCAACAGAGGCCGCCAAAAATTTCTTGGTGATTGGCCCGTGCGTTTGAGTGACGCACTGTCAAGTCGTGTCTTGATCCATAAGGGGCGATTTTGTTGCGCATACATCTCTACCATACATAAGTAAGGTACTGACAGGGGTCCACAGCTGTTCGCTAGCTGTTTGATAACGACAAACGCAGGAACAGATACTTTGATGTTGCCAAGCTTTAGCGCCTGGATTACTCGTAGGCACTGCAGTCATCGTGAGTGGGAAACTACGGTAATAACGAACTTATGGGACTGTTTTAATCTAGACCGGACAATTTATTCAAACAGGGGTTGCTGAGGCCTCTACTAGCGATTACGAAATGGATGCACATTCAAGCGCAGGAGCACGTGGATATGATGCCAACATCGGCTCAAGTATGAGCTCAGAAGACTCAAATGTAATCTCTCTCTTACAGCCAGTGACCTTCCTGGCTACCTGTCCAACTGTTAAAGTTTTGTTTATTCCCTTTGAAGCCAGAAACATGACAGCTGGCCACTTACAATAACAGGTGCGAAATCACCTCTTGAGTTTTGATTACTCTAGGGTTCTCCGGGTGGTCCTGCCAGGTAATACTACCCGCCCGGTGGAATGGGAACAAAATGCGCGTCAAGCGCCCGATGATGAGCCGCGCTGAGATGGGACCGTAGTAGTTGCTGTCGCGAGAATCGCGGGATCCAGCGTCCCCCTCTACCCAAATGTGACCAACGGGTACTCTAACCCAGACGTCGGAGTCACGATTCCTGACAATGTCCCCTTCCAAGCCCACTATCCTCTTCACGCTTCTTGACTCCGGTTTTAGAGGGTTCCTGAGGAAGAAACACATTGTTAATTGCATTGGAGAAAAATGCGGCCCCGGCTGAGGGCAACCCGTCGAGAGACGCACCAGAAAACAACAATCATGCCCCGTTGAAGGTCATCCTGCGCGTTCCACTTCCAGTTCATACACCAGTCTTGAAGTCGAGTCTCATTTCTCTCCTTGTTAAAGAAAGGGTACATGGAGGGGCCGGCAATTTTATAAGGTTCCGCGACGTTGGATGTAAAAACAATTGCGACCGGCAGCCATGTGAGATATCGTAACAATGAGATTGAGAAGTTTTGTGCAAAAGTGAAGCCAGGACGGGCTGCCCATGCCCTCGCCCTCGCGCGCGCCCACGCAAATCCAAGCGCCATGGGCGTTGAAATCAAAGAATCGTTGAGGGCCGTAAAGTCACGAAGACTTTTCAAATGAAATGGGAGAAATACAATTTTTTTTTCTTTGCTGAGTGACAGGTATTGAACCAAGGCTTACGCAGGTACTGTACCTAATAAGTAAGGATTTTAGCTTATTACCAGTAACTAACTCGCTCAATTAAAAGCGGGCTTTCTCCAGCAGGGGCCAACGTACACATGGGAATTCAAACATTCAGACTCACAATGTTGCCCATTATCCATTCTATAACGGCCGCAAGATTTTTTTTGTTTCCCCCAAGATATTACTTTCTCAGCAATGGCGAAAGCGCTGTGAACATCTAACTCATTCACTTCGCCTCTTCGTTGAAATCCAATGCCTCGACCTCAACAATTGCCGCAAGCTCAACCACACCTGATTCGCTTGAGGGAGTTTCAGCCTAGGAAAGTTTATGACCAATTCGACATGCCTTGATGGGGATTTGTGCTCATAATGTTCATTGCCCCTTAAAAACACATCAACGCTTTTGAAAACCCCCGATATGCATCAAGTACGCAGTCTACAAAAATAGAGAGAAAAAAAAAGTCTACCATTCCATTGCGTTCCTCATATTCCTTGAAGAGCTTCACTAGTAGCCCTCCTGCGATAATTTGGGACCAGCCATGTGACCAAAAGCGTCCCGTACATCAGAGTTCCGTTGGCTGCATTCCAGAGGGTCACTTTGCACCTGACCTGACCTGACCCTACCTTCATGCCAGTTGCTGCATTTTACATCGTCTCTGGCATGTTGTCGTCACTGTCGCTGACGCTCTCATCACCACTGACCTCAGCATTCTCGCGCTCGCGCTTCTCCATGAGTGCTTGCAGCTCGGCGTCGTCGGATTCGGTGACGGCCTTGGGCTCCATCTTGACGATCAACTTGCCTCCAGCTGACTCAATGCTGGTCCTAATATCAACGATCGCCTCTTCCAATCGCGCAATTCCCAAGCTCTTGTCCAAGCATGTGCTGGTAAGAACGTAAAGTGGAGGAGAGACGAGCTTGACCTTGACCTGGTTGTCTTGTGTGTTGCGCGCCTCGGCCGTCCTCAAAGCTGTCTTGATGGCGTCGATGCCGTCGTAGGCGAAGCAGGTGACTTCAACATCGGCTCGCACCTTGGTCGGTTGCGGCGTCAACCGCTTGCTGATATATGACTTGAGCTCCTCCGCAACTGCCTCACTCGGGAAAGTGGTGTCTTCCCACACCTCGGGATTCCTAATGAATTCCTTGTCAGTATATGCGGCTACAACAAGGCAGTGTGCCCAACTTTGCGACCATGTTGCCTTACGTTATTGAGAGCTTGAAAGCATCAATGGCATGGCCATATTTGCGGTTCAACGGCCAGGCGATCGCCTCGTACAGGCTCTCGATGGGGACGAGAGTCTTCTCGGCAACGTGCCGCATGATCGAGTGTACCATCTTGCTTTTGTTGTACCTCTCCTCGCATTTGACGATATCCTCCTGCGATACTCTACGCTTCGACAGATCGATGTATCCCTTCTCCTTGTCGACACGCAGCACCACGACAACCTCATTGCGACCAACCCGAATCAGTTTCTGGATACTTCGGATACGACGCCTCGAAAGCTCGGAAAGTAGGATCATGCCGTCAATCCCATCATACTCAAGCAGCTTGACATAAGCGCCCATGTCGGCAATCTAAATGTCCGCATCATTAAGGTCAGTTCTATGTTGTGGGTCACGAGTCGGTCTTGACAAGGCCCCCGCGCGTGGAAGAAAAAACGAACCTGCTTGACTACAAACGTGGCGTTGGTTAGTATCGCAATATATCTGCAAAAACGAAAAAGTTGCGCCCGCACTCACCATTGACCATGACAAAGCTGTCAATCTCCGGATACTTCTCCTCATAGAAGCGGCAGTTTGTTAACGACATCTTGGCGGTCTTGTATGCTGAACTGCCTAAGTGTAATAATTTAAATGTTTCAAATGAATGTATATGCAGCCACCGCCGCGAGAGCCTGGATCCTCAATAGGTGGTTTGCGCCGCCGGAAATTTGCCGATAGCCTAATATGATGCTGGATGACTGGGTATGGTCAGTGAAGGTATCGTATAGGACGTCGTCGGCGCGCTTTTTTCGTTGACTCACGGAGGAGAATTTTTGAGCGGCCCGAGAATAAGTTGTGATCTCGACCTCTATGGTGGGGTTAACCTTGGTGACAAGTGTGTGTGCGTGTTGTGTGCTTGCGACAAGGGTGGTCCGAGTGGTGGCGGCTTGGATAGCTCCTAACCCATAGGCAGCACCGACGGGATCGAATGCAAGCGCGGGGTTAGGTGCTAACAGCTGCCTAATTGCATTTCGATAACGAAGGAGGAAAAAAAAAGAGGAGACACCAAGCTGGAGCTTTCAGGTTGATTGCTACGTGGGTAGCCCCTGCCTTACCCTATCCGGCCTGCTATTTTTTCTTCTCATTTTTTTCGACTGATCTTTTCCAGCGCCTTCCACAAACACAAATTCCTCAGGTTCCTTACCAAGGGAAAAGGCCACCGCACTAGCCAAAATTCCCAAATTTATCCAGACGCAGACTCAATAACTGTATTCATGGCTTACTGCACACCTCGATTCTGCCACCGATACGCATCTTCGGCGCATGGTGGCAGGATCCCAAGCTTCGGTTGAATTACCTACCGAAGAGCTATACTAAAGAGGGCGGTATTTTTCTACCTAGACTAACGTCCAAGCTCCAAGAGGTCAGGGAACCGCCATGTTTGGCCTGTGACTTCGGCTGCCGGTTCAAATTTTGTACCGTTCACAACGCCCGCCACAACCGCATATCCGGCCACATCCGGGCGCACCCGCACTTCATTTAACCTCACTGCAAAGGCTACTCCGATAATATTGTGACGCACGGTCGCCGTCGATATGGATAGCTCAGCAGCGGCTCTGGCTACGGCTTCAGCTAAGCTGGACGCCGTAGCCCACCACGGCTCCGGCTCATGGATTGGCTTCTTCGCCAACATTATCCTTGGCATCATATCGCTGCTGTACTCTATACTGTACTCGGTGCTGAAGCTCACCACATTCTCGATCCCCTCTCTGTTGTACACTCTGTTCTCCACGAGCTTGACTGTTACCATGAATGCAACAACACTGTAAGTATGCAATCTGGATCACAACCAACACCTTCTTTTTACCGAAAATAAACTAACAAGTTGATTCCTCAGCATGCTCATCATTGCACTTGTTTTCTCCCTGGTCAGCTGGTTTGTGAGGTATCGTTACCTCAACATGTATTCACGTCTTCCGCCTGAGCCGCAGAGAAAAGAACCAGATGTGGATCTTTTCCCCGACACACACCCAGGTGGATCGAAGCCCGGTCTTTCGAACTACCTTGACGAGTTTCTGAGTGCAATCAAGATCTTTGGGTATCTGGAGCGTCCTGTCTTTCATGAGCTCACGAGGAGCATGCAAACCCGGAAGCTGATCGCAGGAGAAACCTTTAATCTGGAGGAAGAAAAGGGCTTCTGCATGGTGGTTGATGGGCTCGTTGAGATATTTGTTAAGTCGGCTCGGACGGGACAGCATCCCGTGGGTGAGAGTTGCTCTATTGATTCTGATGGAAGCGATGAGCATGAGGAATACCAGGCCGGAAATCAACGCTACCAACTATTGACCGAAGTTCACAACGGCGCCCCCATGTCGTCGCTGTTTTCCATCATGTCTTTGTTCACAGAAGACATTAAGCTCAGGCATGGCGGAGACGAAGGAGGAGAACCAACATCGGCGACTGAGACTTATACAAGTTCCCGATATGGCTTGGGAAACGACTTCCCCGAGCAGCGCGAGTCTACAGTTTCGGTGCCTACTACACCGCAGCTTGAGAGATCCAATTCACACGGCCCAAACCTGCACGATGGTGAGGCAAACATCTCAATGGGAGGAGGACGAGTCCCTGCAAGCATACCTCCCATGTCACTGGACCCGCCTCCTCAGAGTCGACCAAAGCGCCCGACTACTTCACGTCACACAACAACATCAGTACACCCGGATATCATTGCACGGGCGACAGTGGATACCACGATTGCAATCATTCCTGCCAGTGCGTTCAGGCGCCTGATCCAGATATATCCAAAGTACACGGCCCATATTGTGCATGTGATTCTATCTCGCTTTCAACGAGTAACCCTGGCAACAGCATACAACTACCTAGGCCTCACCAGCGAAGTTTTGCACATTGAAAAGAGCATGATAGACAATGCAACCTGTCAGCTTCCCAACTTTTTGCGAGGCGACGCCCTGACGCGGCTCAAGGAGAAGTTCAACCATGAGCGCGAGCGCATCGGTGAAAAGGATTGCACCAAAGGTATCGCATTACATAATTCTTCGACTGGGGGCCGGCGCAAGTCCACTGCTTCACTTCGAAAAGAGGCGGCTCTGCAGGCCATCACACATGGTCAAAGACCAAGCTCGGTGACGGCTTCCCCGCCAATGCCGTCACGAGAGAGTGGAAGCAAGCATACTCCCAACTCCGGCGACCTCTTGATGAATATTCAGCTTTCACGAAATGGCGGGCGTCGCTCAACAAGCAACATGGAGCCTCTTACCAGACAGTCGACGATATTAGGCTCGCTTGAAACCGATGTAGTCTCTCCATTATCACAACGTACATCCAATCCATTCGAGACGCGGCGTCATGCTCATATTTCTCTCAACAAGCGAGAAACGCGTGATGAAGATGGATTATTCAGAGAGTCCATCTTGGAGTGCATGTTCAAGGCTATTGGTCTAACATCAAATGGCACCGGGGCTCGCGAACCCGACTCTGCTGATGCATCGCCGCGACTGACCTCTTACGATCAGATTCGCCGGGGTGGCTACTCATCCCACAACGCATTCGGGTTCATTGACCCATACGGTGGATCTGTCGACGGAGATGCAGATTCGATTACATCTGGTGGAACGGGTCCCGGTCTTCCTGTCAACCCCCATGCTCTAGCTCATGACATGAGAGACGAGGTCGAGATTGTGTTCTTTCCCAGCGGCTCCATTTTGGTGGAGCAGGGCGAGCGCAACCCTGGTCTCTACTACGTTGTTGACGGCTTCCTTGACGTTTGCATGTCAGCCGCGGACGAATCATCAGGCGATATATTGAAGGCCTCCAAGAACGAATCATCCTTCAACGTTAGGTCGTCAACCCACACTGAACCAGGAAACCATGGAGGCTCGGCTGGCAGAAACCCCTTTATGGACGCCAACTTGGGGCGGAGCAGCGGCCGCAAGAGAGCAAGTAATGTCCGTCGCAACGTCGCCCTAATCAAACCTGGCGGCCTAGCTGGATATGTTGGCAGCATCTCCTCGCATCGTTCGTTCATCGACGTCGTTGCAAAGACGGATGTTTACGTTGGCTTTCTTCCCCGTCAGTCCTTGGAGAGGATTGTTGATCGTTATCCCATTGTCCTACTTACGATGGCAAAACGTTTGACAAACCTGCTACCTAAGTTGATTCTTCACATAGACTTCGCCCTCGAGTGGCTTCAAGTCAATGCTGGCGAAGTCATCTTCCACGGTGGCGAAGAGAGCGAAGCCATTTATATTGTTCTCAACGGTCGCCTCCGTCTTGTCGAGGACCGCCAGGAAGGTGGCGTTGACGTACGCGGCGAGTTTGGACAAGGGGAGAGTATCGGTGAGCTTGAGGTCCTGACTGAGTCGGCCCGATCTGGAACTCTTCATGCAATCAGAAACACAGAGCTGGTCAAGTTCCCACGCACACTGTTCAACAGCCTCGCACAGGAGCATCCCAACATTACCATCAAGATATCAAAGATAATAGCGTCAAGGATGAGAAAGGTCGTCGACGATCCTTCGACCTTTGTGGGCAAGGAAGGTGCACTGAAAGCCTCGCTGAACAAAAGCTCGTCGACCTTGAACCTTCGAACCGTCGCAATCCTACCTGTTACGTCCGGAGTTCCCGTCGTCGAGTTTGGAAACCGCCTGATGGCTGCTCTCACTCAGGTAGGCACGCCCAATGGTGCTACATCGCTGAGCCAGTCCGCAATTCTCAATCACCTAGGTCGGCACGCCTTCAATAAGATGGGGAAACTCAAACTTTCTCAATACCTGGCCGACCTGGAAGAGAAATACGGACTGGTGATGTATGTTGCCGGTAAGTCTTTTTTCTTTCTTTCTGGATTTCATACCTACAACAAATATGGCAACTACCACCAAGTGCATATGATGAGACATTAAAAACCTCGAAGGCTGCCAGCCGATGATGGCCAAAATAAACTCTAATTTTTTCCTGATTTGCACTCCAATCCCCATATTGATCCTCTGACCCAGCAATGGGCCTACCTCTTATTCTTCCACGAGAAAAAAAAAAAGTTCTAATGCAGTTTCTGAACACAGATACCAACGTCAATTCCCCCTGGACGCAGACTTGCATCACTCAGGCCGATTGTATCCTCCTTGTTGGCCTCGCCGAAGGCTCGCCCGAGATAGGAGAGTACGAGCGATTTATGCTGGGAATGAAGTCGACAGCTCGGAAGGTTTTGGTACTACTTCATGCTGACCGATATACCGAGCCTGGACTCACCAGGTCGTGGCTGCGGAACCGCATGTGGATTAACGGAGGCCACCACCACGTTCAAATGGCTTTCCGCACACAATCTGTACCGATCAACCCCACAGCCAAGAGGACGGGCCCGAGCCTGAAAGAAAGGGTGCAGATTTTACAGGCCGAAATCCAGAAGTATACGTCCAGGAAGGTTCGACATAGCCCTTTCTATTCACCGGATGCGCCGTTCAAGGGAGACTTCCATCGATTGGCCAGGCGTCTCTGTGGCAAGTCTGTTGGCCTTGTCCTCGGTGGGGGTGGCGCAAGAGGCCTAGCGCACATTGGAATCATCAGGGCCATGGAGGAAAGCGGAATCCCCATCGATATCGTCGGCGGTACATCTATCGGATCGTTTGTGGGAGCGCTTTATGCAAGACATGCCGATGTGGTCCCTATATTCGGCTTGACCAAGAAGTTTGCCGGTCGAATGGCAAGCGTGTGGCGTTTTGCTCTCGACTTGACATATCCCTCGGCGTCGTATACCACTGGCCATGAGTTTAACCGCGGCATCTTCAAGACCTTTGGCAAGGCTCAGATGGAGGACTTTTGGCTCGAGTTTTACTGCAATACGACAAACATCAGCAAGAGCAGGCAGGAAATTCACACCAGCGGATATGCGTGGCGCTATGTTCGAGCGTCCATGTCACTGGCTGGTTTGCTACCTCCCCTCTGCGACGAAGGCAGCATGCTTTTGGATGGAGGATACATCGACAACTTGACTGTGTCACACATGAAATCTCTCGGGGTCGATATTATCTTCGCTGTGGATGTTGGATCACTGGATGATGACGTGCCACAAGCATACGGAGACACGCTTTCGGGCTTGTGGGCCTTCGTCAATCGCTGGAATCCTCTCTCGTCAACGCCCAACCCCCCAACCTTGGCTGAGATTCAGGCCCGGCTTGCCTACGTCTCGAGCGTAGACGCACTGGAGCGTGCCAAGATGACTCCTGGCTGTGTCTATATGCGGCCCCCGATAGACGAGTACGGCACATTGGAGTTTGGCAGGTTTGATGAGATTGTTCAAGTGGGTTACAAATATGGTCTAGAATTTTTGCAGAAACTCCGAGACGAGGGTGCACTCCCAGTAGTGGAGGAGACAGAGGCCAAGAAGGCGCTACGCCGGACCATGGCGCCTCGCAGGGCAAGCATTTGAGCATAGCGGTGTTTGATTTTGATTCAAGAAAACGATAACGACGTATTTCTCATTCGCATTAGCAAGCAATCGAGTAAAGTGACCTGCGTTGATTCAAAAACTCGCGCGTTACCTCCCGTCCCGATGAAGCCTCGCATATTTTGGTGTCTGATTTCCTTGCATGCCAACCAATCCTAATTGTACCTTTGCTGCCGCAAAGGGCCTCTACTAAGATGGATCTGCAATATTTCAAAGACAACCCTTGTTTGCTGACCGGTAGTTTGAATATACAAAAAAAGCCTGTTTGGATCATATTGCTTCTGATGACGTCAGGTTTGGGCCTGGTCAAGATTCTTGTGCATCTCGAATGAAACTCTAGGTCTAGCACCAATGTGGGCGGCCCTGCTCATTGATGGCCAGGTAAGTGGAGATATTTAACCCTGATCAGCCTTGGGCCTCGAGAAAGTACCCTACACCTGTGGCTAGATGGCAAGATTGTGACAACGTGGCGTCCGTAAACCGATCGTGGCCACCTCCGTATTGGCTTGCCTCGTTGGGGGCTAGATCGGGACACCGAGCCTGTTGTGAAAGCAAAAGATAAGTAAAGTGGCCCGCTTTGTACAAGTTCTCCTGATGGCGACCAGAAGCCCATGTATAACAAATCAAGAAATGAAAACCGCTCTCGTTTATTGCTGCTCGATATCAAACACTCAAGAGTCTGGGTTGTATGATGGCTCATCCGAGTCCAGGCCCATTAACCCATAAAAACATCAATACAAATATACTCTTTCAAAAGCCATAGCGAAAAAAAAAGAGACAACAAACAGAACAAAGAAAAAAGAGAGATGGGTAGACTTCTCCCGCTCGACCCTCGGCCATCCAGAGCCGACCCCGAGGCCCGGTCCGCGCGCAAGGAGATTGAAAAGTCCAGCACGGGCTTCAGCTGGACGACGGCGGCGATCCTGGGTGTGCTCGGCGTCACGATGCTCATCAACGTCGAGAAGGGCGTCGAGAGGTGCGAGAAGCGGCACCAGCGCAAGGGGGATTGGGACAGGTGCCGAAACGGCCGAGACAGGGGCAGTGGCGGCGATGCTGGGGATCGGGGCCGAGATCGAGGCCGTGATCGGACTCGGGCCAGCACCGAGACGCCCACCAGGAGGACCTGGATTTCGAGTCCCAGACGTGATAGGAGCTACAGTCGACGCAGGTCCAAGTCCGCCGTCTTTGATGAATCGTCCGAATCTGGACCCAAGCAGAAGCTGCGCCGCGATGGTCGAGACGGTTCGCCAACTCGGGAAAGGGGAAGGAGCAGCACCCGAGGGGGTGACAAGAGCAGTCAAGGTCGGTCGTCTCGGCGATCAGAGAGCTGACTACTGTAGCTTGAATTTTTTTGGCAGCTTAAGTTCAAGATTTCTATTCCTGTTTTGTCATGAATGTCTATGAAAGTGTGCATTTTCATAACTGAAAGTTTGGCACAAAGCAGTCAATATGATAGATAGTTCAGATACACTTGATTCAAGTGCACATGTATCAAAACGGAAATAAGCCACATCAGAAACTCCCACACTGCTTCTCCTTTTCTGCGTGAACACGATATAAATTTTGTAGCACCGGTGTTGTGATGATCAAGGATCATGTATCTCTCTATTCATCCGCACACATGAGCACGGTACTTCGTCCTATGTGTCTATTTTGGTTTCGTCGGGCATCCCAAGAAAACCTTGGCCTGGCCGTTCGCCAGCGTCTCGCATCGTCTCCGCCCCCAAACCATACCCATTCGACCGAACAGGCAGGCTCCTGTCTAAACACTATAAATAACGCTGCAATATCAAATATGTCCCAAAAGTTCGTGGTAAGAGAAGGTAAAAATGGATTTCGTCCAAAGTCACTCGAGGTACCGGTTCCTCGGTATTCCAAAATGAATCGAATCACTCCCAATTTTTCAGAGTACCCAAAGCCCAAAAGGAAAGACGGTAAAGCTAAACATACACCGCGAGGTGTGCCATGCGATCAGTCGTGGGACAGACGCAAATATTGGTATCAATAGTGCCCAAGAACGCCTGGAAAAAGAGAAAGCCGTGAAGAAAAAGAAAGAACACGAGAAAAAGAGAGAAAAAAGAGCTGTTCCCTTCCGCATTGGCTAATCATATGCGAAAGAGACGCCTTTAACCGCCTACATAACAAAAGTGTATGAAGAGACAGCAGCTAGAAGAAAAAAGGAATATAAAAAAAAAGGAAAGTAGATCATATCGGTCGTTGCAGTTGAGCTTTTGGTGCTGTGATCCGTGATTCGTGTGTTGATGATTATTTGATGGTGTTGACATCCACTGCACCTACAAGACTTGAATGGTGGCAGTGCTGAGATTAGGAGTGAGTTTGAGTTCGTGGGGGCGACCAAAGCTATCTGTTGTTTGTTGAGCATGTTCATCTGCCCGAGGCGTGCGAGGCTCTCCCATAAACTCTTCATCAATCGAGCTGGCGTCGTTCATGCAAGACGCCTTGGGCGTGGTTGGGTCGACCTGGGTGGGGAAGCACACCGAGGACGAGTTTCGTTTATGAGACCTGGGAGGAGTGCTGAGGTGCAAGGTTGACTTGGGTGTTTGGTCGGCCTCCGTATTGTCAAATGAAGATCGAGCTGGACTCTGGGGGTAGGCTACGTTCACATCAAGGCCATTCTGGCTAGCATGGGATGATCGTGCCGGATTCCTGGCTGGCAAGCTAGGCACATGACGCTTGGGAATGGTGACCAAGGCTCCCTTTGCCGAAACAACCTGCGCGGCCTGCCTCGCCATTATCACGGCGCGAGTCGGCTGGGCAGTTGTGGCTACTTCATATATGATGGGTTCTTCATCGTCCGACTCGTCGTCTTCGTCATCCGCGTCGCCGTCCCTTTCCTCCTCGTCCTCGGGCAGCTTAATCGAGGCGGCGTCCTCCACTATATCATTAGAGTTTTTGGATTTGGGCGGCTGCTCTGCTTGGACGACTGGCGTGGGTGCAGACGGCTCAGATAGCTGTCCGTAGCGGAAACTAAAGCTTTCCAGAGGGCTCATGTCGATCTTGGTATAGTCGATCTCCTCTGGCTCCTCGGCCACAGATGGCGGCTTTGGTGAGCTATGTTTCTTCAAATCGCTATGGCTGGGGCTGGGCGACGTCCTGGCTGACTCTCCCAGATCCGTCTGCGTAAAGGCATCCGTCATTGACGTAGCCTGGGTCCTGCTCGACATGTAGCTTCCCCTGTTGCTCCGGCTCACAAAGGTATCCGTACTCTGGCGTTGGGAAATGCTGGAGATCAGGCTCGCCGGACTGGGGCAATAGTCCAAGTTTGTGCTAGCTGGGCGATTCCTGGCCCCGGCCTCCCGAATCTCGAGTCCGGCCATTTCCAAGGCGATTATACCAAAAGGATCCGGGTCATCGACGTCAGGAAGACCAAAATTTGGCTTTATAGGGGATATCGGCGTGCCTGCTGGCGTTTCGATTGTGGCATCACCAGGCGCTGGCTGTTGGGACAAAGCCTGCATGATGCGCAAGTCATAGTCGGTTCGGCCCTCGGCAGCCTTGATAGCCTCGAAGAGAGGTGAGATCTCAGGGATCTCTTTCCTGACGTTTCCTGCCAGGATGTCTGGGATCTCGACGCCGGCACCGTAGAATTTCTCGTTCTCGTTGCTCCGCTCAGTCACCAGGGAGCCGTCGAGCTGCACCGCACGGTGCTGGCCTCTAGCCTTCAAATAGGTTAACACACTATTGTCAAGTTCCTTCCATCTGGTATCGTTCTCCAGCAGGCCGACTGGGACGACGGGGCCAACGGTAAGACCCAGATCGGCTCCCAGCATAACCTTGGAGCGGGTGAACATCTCCAGGGCGGCGAAGCTGTTGATGACCAGAACGCAGTCGTAGATATCGACACCAACGACGAAGCCCAAAGCTGCCGTGTGGAGAAGGATGCCCGAAGGAGGTGACCAGGTGCCGTCGGCTTTGCGTGCAATCAAGATTCCGGACCCTCCGGAACCAGACATCCATAGACCCGACCGCATGCATGAGAAAATGGCCAGGCCAGCAGCTTTCTGTATGATCCTTGGCGGCACTTTCTTCATTATCTGGACTTGACTTGTGGAACTCGACGATTCTGGTGTTGGTAAAGGCAACGGGTTTGCCAGTTCGGCGCCGGCGTCGGACTCGTATGAGAGAAACCCATCGGCTATGTGGCGGGGGAGGCGTTCTGGTTAGCTCCAAAGCCCCCGTACTATGCCTTTGGCTGCGCGGCCGTTGAACTACGCCAGGGAGACGCGGGCGAAAGCCATCAAGGAGATCGACTTACTGCAGAAAGATTTCAATATGAGGGCGGCCTTCTCGCACTCCCTCTCAAGGCTACTCGGCCAATAGGTCTCCTTTCCATACTTGGACACGACAGTTTGTGTTGTTGCTGTCGCCGCGGCCGTTGGTGATGCAGTAGATTGTGCAGCGCTGCTACCCGATATGCGAGAGGGGGCGATTCTATCAGCCCAGCCAAAGACCCTTCCGAAGGCGCCCGAGTTACTGCTTTGGCTGTTTTTGGGAGAAGAAGATGTGCCAGTACTGCTGCTGCTCCTATTCCTGCCGTCAACCGACCTGGTGCGCTCCCAGGTCGGTAGCAATGAGGATACTCGTTGCATGATGGTCTCTGACAGTGTGAGAGCACTGCGAGCTACTGCTCTCAGCCGTATTTACGGCATGCGCAGAAGTGATAGTCGGGTGGTTCGTTCGTTCGCTCGCTCGTTCGCTCGCTCGTATGTGAGTTGTAAAGGGCAGTCAGGACGGTGGCGCAAAGGGCGTCGTCAGTCAGGAAGCCCTAAACCGTAGCCTTGGTGTTGGGCGTCTTTTTAGGTCTTTTTTCTTTATCTTTTTTTGGGGATTCCTGCAAACGCCCTAATTCGTTACTAAACAGCAGAGCGCTGCCTGTGACGAAAACTGCCTGCACACCAAGTAGGTACCTAGGTACCTTTGCTAGATTGGTGGAGGCGGGATTCCCAAACAAGACAACAAAGAGAGAGAGAAGAGAGAGAAGAAAAAATGACGAAAAGAGACAGAAAAAAAAAACTAGGAATGGTGGGAGTGAACCAAACAGAAGATCTAACAAAAGATCAAGATGTTGGAAGCTCGCCGGCCCCGTGCAAGGTAGGTTTAGGTACCTTTGCTGACAATCGAGCAAAACAATTCATTCAATTCCAGGATGGCCCCTGGCGGAGTCCTGGTGACGTGGGTGATGACCGCACTGCCGAGTGAGCAGCACCGAACCATGCAAGTTTAATGGGAGCAGGTAAGGACAACCCGTAGCAGTGGGTGGAGCTCAAGCAACTGAATCTGATTAGAGTGGTATTATGTGGACCTGTTGGTGGGGTCGAGGCGCGTCGGTGGATTGCACTTTCACTTGCAGCCGACGATGGTGGACCGAGCGGACTTTTTTTTTGCTCATGCACTGCAGCCAGTCAGTTGTGGGTTGGCTTTGGGGGCTTTGTGGATGGGGGGTCCCGCTGACCTACACCAGAGTTACTGCATGTAGTAATACAAGACAGCAGAGCCGGTCTCACGGCCTTGTCAGTCGGACGTAACGACCAAGTTTGTGCAGCAAACGAGCGTTGACAAAATTGGGTGTTGTTTTTGGGGATTGTCAAGTCACTCGGGAGCGTCAGTGCCAATGCGAGTGTGACACGAGATTAATGAGTGACCTTGCTTGCTTGTTTGCGGAGATATTTTTTGTTTGTTTGTTTTTGTCGTTCCCAACCAAGGGAAGGAGGCCTAGATTGACGTGTTTTTTGCACCTTGCTGATGTTGTTGTGATGCTGATGTGGAAGACAACGACGGTTGGTCTTGGCAACCCAAGGTAAGGTACCAACGGCAATGTAACCCCCACCCAAAAAAAATAAAGGAGATGCAGTACAGCGTGCGTCTGGCTGACTGCCTTTCCACGTCGTTATGGGCAAATCAATTATTATAAACGCGGCCGAATGTGCTTGCGCCCTGCAGTCTGCGGACAGTATGCAGCCAATGGAATCGATCAACAAAATCAACCAGCGCGGGCGGGACTGGCTAGTGGACAATTCCTTGGAGGTCGGGCTGGGATAATTGTAGGCGGACAAATCGGGGGTTTTGTTGCGTTGACGTTCGGGCTGAGGCGTCGTGGTCGAGTCAGGGTTGGCTGTTCGGATATGTGCTAGTTGTGTAAGTAGTTGTTGGGTGCCCAGCGGTTATTGGTATTCGTTAGGCCGTCCTCGTTTGTTAGTGACCCTCGGGTTTTGTTTTGTTTTCTGTTTCCTTGGTTGGATCTGATCGTTCGTTGACGCCAGCGTCGCTAGTGCAGAGCGAGTCAAAGAGAAGAAGAAAAAACAAAGAATTATACCGTGCCAGAGTTGGTCGAGTCCTTTTTTGCCCAACAAGGGATTTAGTTCTGGGGGAAAGGGACAGAGAACAAAGAAGGGAACGCGGGATTGGGATTTCTGCCAGCAAACGGCGCTCTGTTAATATTACGAGTCACAAGGCGCACAATGTACAAGGTAAAAAATTGGCCGGCAAGAAGCAAGCCGTAATTCAGGCAAGGCGTCAGGGGATAAAAGCAAATAGACTCCAGGCCGAGCTTTGATCGGCCAATAGTTGCGGAATCAAATATCTTGTATGAGATGATTCGAACAGCTCCAAAAGCAAAGCATTCGTCTGGAATGATGCTGTTACTGGCCAGCTGTGGCATTCCAGTCTCAAAGTCGCCTCGCCTCACACAGGCTGGTGTCTGGGAGGGCAGGCTGGTACGGGTTGATTTCTCCCTCTTTTTTTTCTTTTCTGATACTTTCTTCTGCATGTCGCTATTCCACTTGCCCACCTCCTCCTACTCCTTGGCCACACCCTCAGTTTTGTCTCTCCATCTCATCTATGGCAGGGGGTGATAATCAAACAAATCTTGAGGCGGAGTTCTTGCAGGCCGCGTACGAAGTGAAGTACCTACCTACCTATCTGAACCCATCCCATCCCCTATTCATCTCTTATTTCTTTAGCTTGCTAGCTGGCCATGGTTCCCAGCTTGGCCGACGCGGATGACTCTGCGAGGCGACGTTTGAAAGGCAAAGGCCGATCATTGGTGTTTCTCCCATGTCCCGTCGCCATGTTTTCTTGTCACGAACAAAGTAAATTAATTACCTAAAGATTCGGGCAGAAAAGTTGACCACCTGTGATTGGCGGTCATGATGATCAATTTTCGCATGGATGCGCACGTACGGGTTCCTGCTTTTTTGTGACAATCTTGAAGCGATGGCGTTTTTTTTTTTTTTTTTCCTCTTTCTTTTCTTTGTTCTGATTCGATTACGGTAGTGCTGACTGCTCAGACATTGGAAAGTCCCTCCCTCTTGCCTGTTCCCCTCGGTAGTGCTTCGGTTTCTTTTGCTTCGAAGCCAGTCTAAGATTTGAGTGGGGGCCACAGAAGCCTACGTTACAGTACCCTGCATCCACTTGGTAATGTGTGCCTTGTGGAGCTGGCGGGAGTCAGCCCCAAGCTTGCTTTTAGGGTGGCTATATTGGCGAATGGAAACATTATCAACCATGCCTGGGTACGTCGGCTTTTTGCACAGCAACATGACTATCTGCACCATGTTGATGATCAGTGTTCTCAATGTTAAGTTAAATCTGCTGCAGATCATATTACTATAAGCAGTAGCATTACTAGACTTTCCACCTTCCCTGAATATGTCACAGGAGATGCATCCACCAGGCGCCCAGATATTGAATTCTGGACCAGGTACTGCTGTCGAGTGGCTTGGGTGGATGAGTCCAAATAGTTTCGCCCATCAGCATTTTCCTTGTCGGGGGTAGATCGGGGATTCGCGAGAAGGGCATTCATCCTTGGGTCCCACACAAACACCACACCACCAACCCAAACCCAACTGCCTGATTGATGTTCGGAACACCCTCCCTGCCTTAGTCCATCCCGTCGGAGCGGACAAATTCCCGGCAACCGAGAGAGAACAAGGCGGGAGATGGGTAAGGAAACCCCTGAGGATCGGGAAGCATGCTAGGTCATTTTTGCTGGTAGCGAAGTGAAAAAACAGGAAACATCCAGGCGCAGAAAAAGGAAAAAACATTTTGCACTTGTCGTCATGGAGGAATTTAATCAGCCCCCTGCATCGATACGAAGTCAATGGTCAATTCAGCAACACAAAAGGGGCCTAAAGGGAAACGGCAGAAGCGAAAAGGGAAACGGCAGAACCAAAAAGGAAAAGGAGATGGAAGAAAAAGTAATGGTGAAAAGCAAAATCGCAAACGCAAACTCTGCAAGATTTCCCGTGTCATTATCGTCTACGTACCTTAGGTAGGTAAGGAACCAAGCTTACCTGTCTAAGGTAGGTAGGTAAGGTAGGCAGCAAGCACTTTACTCCGTGGACCGTCCGCGTTTTGGTTGCCATCCATACCGAAACCCTCCGAACCCAGAGGAGTACTGTGCACGTACACACGCGCACCAATAATTGCGTACCTGATTATGAAACTGGACAAACGCTGTAAATCTACAGACCGGAGCCGCGTTTAATCAAAACATTACTTTGAGTAACGAACTCTCAGGGTCTACGCCCCGCTAAGAAACACTTTTGGCTTTTTACTTTCCTGGGTCGCATCTTGGCTAGTGCTCCCCCCGAAAATCCTTTTTCGACTCAAGCCAACAGAGGCTGTGGTGCTTGTGCTGCCCCCAAAAAAGCATGGCGGACCCACGGTTGTATCCGCACTTTATCCAGCGAACATGGTATCGAATTAAGAGCATGCCGCCCGTCGGGACCCAATCACATCCGTCGGTTCGCAGGCCAATAGTGAAAGCGGAGAAGTAAAGGGTCAAGAATGGAGAACCAAAGGCCCAGGCTTCCTACGAGTTTGCACTCATCATTAACCAGGTTGTTGGAAAAAGGCCTAGAACTTTGTCCAGTCAAGCCAGTTACTACAGTAGCACTTGTCATGTCTTTTTTTTTTTTTTTTTTTTTTTTTTTGGTACACCGTACTAATTCATGTCCTCTGGTTTTAATTTGCACGTGGGTTTTCTGTACGGGGAGGGCGGAAGCAACATTCCTCTCGGGCGATTAACAAACAAAAATTCTCCTGTCCCCGTTATCACGCCCCCTTGACGCTGCATGAATAAAATTACACAAAAAACTACGAAATATCATACCCTCCCCGATTCATGATCATCCGACATTAAATGAATCCATTCGATGTAAAGTTCCGACCGAACCCTGAGGTAGGTTCATCCGTCCCCGCCTGTTCTGTACAACCTCATACAACCGCACCATTCCGTGAGTTGAGCTGGCACCGGTCACTCCAAACCAATCCCCGACTCCACGCCTCAACTGTTGCGCTACTTTGACCTGCCGCGTGTGATGACCTCTTTGATCGTTGTGGCGCTGTTACAAGTCTGTGTGTCTTGCCACCCCTTCAATGGCTTTTTTTTTCAGACTATCGGCATGATTTTTTACCCCCCGTCTTCGTTTTGCGGGTTTTATGCTTTATTCATTTTTCCGCCTTCAAAAGCCCTTCTTGAGACCACCGATGGCGCCCACACCAGCCTCGACTTGATCGGCTTGCTGCACCCCGGCCAGCTGAGAGTCGACAAAGTCCTGCCCCGCCTTCATGCCCTGTGCTTGTAGTCTTTTCTTCTCGGCCATTGCCTTTGCCTTGAACAGGTATGTGCTGCGAATAAAGACAAAAGGAGGAAGAGTGAACCCCCCGCAATGGATTAGTATATTGGTTTCTTTCTTACTTTCAAGAACAATTAATGCAATCACCAAATGGGTGATCATGTAAGAGTCACACTCTCTTCCATGTACAACTTACCCAATCTGCTCGATATAAGGGTCCAGATGACCTTGCTCGTAAGCGTAGTAGAGGGTCGCCACGGCGATGATAAAGAGCAAGCAAACGACAAGTGCCTCGATCATTTTGCAGGGACTTTTCAGAACGTATGATTCAGTGGCTGTGTTTTTTTCGAGTGTGGATGTAGGTAATAGAAATATGCCGATTATAGTCAAGTTAGGGGACCGAGGTGTATCTTCTTGCGGGGGCGTTTGATGGTTTCAATCTATGTTGATTTGTCTCTGCCGATCGACTATTTGCTTTTCATTAGACTTATTATATACTTTTTTGAGTGTAAAGTTTGGTATCTTTATACGTCACATTGCAGTCAAAAAATCCCTGATATTCTGCAGTGACATTCTTTCTTTTCTCCTCCCCTCAAAACGCCAATTAGCGAGCCTTACGTTGTATGAATGAAGTAACGAAAGAGATCTGCAACACCACGGTGACGTCGAACTCCTCAATTCACCCACGCCAACACCCCTTCAACTCCGCATCAACAATTGCCACCACCCAGCTTTTTAGGGGTCGATATCAGGTTTCTCGGTTCCAAAGAAATAAACAAAGTGGCACACATTATGACAGATGTTGCAAGAAGCACCATTCGCTGCAAAATTCCCGAATATCGATACCATTTTTCTACATTTCTTTACAAACAAGAACCCCCAAGTGTTTGTCCTGTCAACCTGTGTGTCATCGCGTTCCGGTAAACCGACAATACGACCTCCAGTTTTCTTGGCATCCCGCCAGGTTTTTTTTTTGTTTCGCTTGCCCAAAGATGCAGCCCTGCGATGGAGACGAAATGCAGGGAAACGGAGTCAAAGAACATGCTCCCCGTCATCATGGAGCTGATCGGAAAATGCACAGCTGTGATGTAACACGCCCGCCCAAAAAAAGGCATATACCGATACTTTCCAGTTTGATTCACATACAATCTTTTCTTAAAACAAATTCCAATCATCAATCATTCGTATATTCATGCGCCAAAGCAAGCCCAGGGAAACAAAAAGACACTTTAATCCTAAAAGAAAGAAACCACAGAACAAACAACCGGAAAAGGCAGAGAAACCAACACCGGGGCATCGTTGCCCACCAAATAATGCTTATGTACTGCGTGAGCAGCTTTGCGAGGTATTCTCTAGGCAATGTGTAAAAAGAAATATCACGGTAGGAGACTGACTGCACCTACCGGAGGAGGTCTCATCCAATGTTGTCTAAAGTGTAGTAGTCGTAAAGGTCGTTAACAAGGCCAGCCGAGCAGCTACAATATAGCCCATGGCAAGTCGGGTATGTGTGTGTGTGTGTGTGTGTGTGTGTTTTTTTTTTTTTGTTAAGCCTTGGCATAGCTGTGTTGTATACCATGTGTGCTCTGTTCCCCTACACACACGGCTGTGGTGACAGTCAAGACAGCGCACGTGGACAAGGGTCCAAGTTCAGCTCAGCAGGAACCATGCATGTGCATTAGGCGCTCTGTGGGCTGGGGGAGCGCGCTGGAGTTCCAGGGTACTCTCCGCCACGCAGGAGATACCTCTCAAACTCTAGACCATCATCTGCACTATTGTATAGTGTTCGGCCACGCTCCTCATCAGAGCCGTCTTCAACGTCGTCCCTCAGGATGGGGTTGAAAATGTACTTCTCGTGCGAGTTAGGGTCGAGCATGCCGCATTCAAAATGTCCACTAAGATGCACTCTTTCAAGGTGTGGAAGTCGGTTCTGAAGGGAGGTAAACAGTGATCGGAAAGTGCCCCGACCAAGTTGAATGCCACCCACCACAGGTCCACCGGGTTTGACAGCCCAGTCACCACCAAGGCGAAGGCGCTTCAAAGTAGGACCATGCCGCTCCAGGAACCTGCGGAGATCGCTCTCGTCGCAAGACAGTCCCTCAAGCTTAAGGTCGGTCAGTTTCTTGAAAGCAAAGCTACTGCCAACCAACTCTTGAAACCAGATGGCAAACTTGTGGTGGGGGCTGGCAAAGTTGTGAAATCCCAAGCTGAGTTGCTCCAAATTGGTCGCAAATTGCAAAAAGTGTCCGAAACCATTGATGGCGCGAAACTTGGCAGACGGTAGCATCACCTCGGAAGGATCGACTATGACATCGAGGCGAGTGAGATTGGTGAGAACTGCGGGAGAGTTCCTGAACCAATGTTGACGGTGTTGAGGAACCTTGAAGAGCTCCATAGGTAGTCGGTCGATCTCGAGTGACGATATGTGGGCCTGGGACGCCGCCGAAATCAACGCATTGAGGTTTGAGCAAGCCTGTTTGCGATCAAGCTTGCGGTTGATGGGAAGTCCCAAGGCTCGGCTCAGAAGCTCAGTATCTGGTGTGGTTTTATTGAAAGTGACTCTGACATACTCGAGGTTGGGCAACCTCGAGAAAGCCTCACTCAGTAGATCCACTTGCGAGTCGAAAGGAGGCACATTCTTTCGGAGAGCCTCAATCTGGCGGTATCGTTCCCATGCACCCTGCAAGCTAGTATCGGGTTCGTCGTGGCCTGCAGCAGCTTCAAGGAAGGAAGCATGGCAATCGCTAATTTCGAAAGGATGAGAAAAATCAATCAAGACTTCTCGGATGGCGCCTCTGAGCCGGTCGTGGCCTGAAATGGCATGGATGCGTTTAACATCATCCCGCCATGATAAAGAGTGGAAAACGGGGGGCACGAGGTATTCGTAGCCAAGCTCCGCTAGTTTGGCGGAGCATTCGCGAAGAGCCTTGACGGCATCGGGGTCGCAAAGCTGGAAAATGAGCCTTACAAGCTCCACGGGGAGAGAGTCCATGCCGAATTGTAGAGCATTGGGACAGAAGAAATTTGACGACGAAGCAGACAGAAGGCCAAATCGGTGGGAATGAGGCCGTTTAAGAGAAGCTCCCCAGCCAGCAAAAAGGCGGACTTGAAGAAGTTTAGAGAAATTCAGTGTGATTGGCCAGGACAAGGGGCTGACAGGAGGTTGGCGGAGTTTAGTCTGTTAACTGGCAAAAGGGTTCAAAGCAGCCGATCCACGTTTACCCCTGCGCACCCGCCAATCCAGTCCAGTAGCAAGCAGTCAGGGCAGATAGATGGAGAGGGGAGGGGACTAAATTCACGAACCGCCCCTACGGATACGGACCAGTCATGTCTGGCGCCTCAAGAGATACCTTTGAGACTTTTTTTTTTGTTCTCCCCTTTGCAAGGTAAAAAGGACATTTTTCTCATGGGCATTGATTTTGGTTGGTTTGTTCAAACGTTGTCTGCCGTCTCTTGGGTCTCGTCGCATGCATCATGGTAGTCACCGAAAGTCGGGACGAACTGTCGGTGAGCGAGCAACCATGTTCACGCGGAGGCATGCCGCGGGTGGACCCTTGTCGCTTTTTTTTTTTTTTTTTTTTTTTTTTTTTTTCTCTCCGTCTTCTGGATCTCCTGCTCTGAGTGGTATGACAGGGCCAAAGACCCTCCCTCCCTGCCAATCACCAACAGAATGGGTAAGGCGGGCTGGTGGGTTAAGGTAGACGCCACCCACAGTCAGGCACCGTGCTTTTTTTTTTTTTTCTCCCTTTCACTCAAAAGTCCCGCGCAGAGTGAGAGAGTGCGTGCGAGACGGGGCAAACTCTGACTGAGAGCTGATAAATTGAGAGAGAAAAAAAGGCACAGTACAATAAGGCTTGGAGGGGAGGAAAGAAATATCTAGAAAAAGCAAAACTAAACTGTCTGCACCGCGGAATTGAGCCCTGGTCTTCCGTTGAATGAGACAAGAGAAAAATGCTACCATGTGGTTCAGGCTATGAAACCCAATCAACATGGCGCTTCCTTACCTATTGCAGAATACTATGTACCTACCTACAGTACTAAGCCTTGTGCACCACGGTGTGTGTATGTCTGTCTGGTCTTCTCTTCTATCACTGCCAGCAGAAGGCGGGTGGGGGAAGCATAAGGTACGCTTGGTACTGTAGGTAGAGATGTAGCCAAGCAACCAAGGCTTGCAAGGTAACAACAAACATGCCATGTGTTAAACTCCAGCCCAATATGGGTAATACTGTAGAATTTGGACAGGCAAAGGGAGCGGGAAACACCTAGACCGCCAGTCTGGTCCTCAAAGTTCCAGATCCAGATTTTCTTCTCGAACAAGTGGACGCGAGTGGGCGATCCATGCGACATGTGCATGTACGGATACCTACCTTACGCAGCAGGTAAGGTACAGTACAGTACGGCAGTAAAAACAAAATAGAAAAATAGAAAAAATAACAAATAATAAATAAATGAAAGATTACGTAGATCAGGCACGGGCATCGCGTCGGTCAGCAAACCCGCCAGCTGGGTCGGAGTCGGCTTCATCGCTGAGAAATGAAAGGGAGCGACGGAGACATTTGGCCTGCGCATCATTGAAGGCTTACGTGCGAACGTCCCTCTTCGAAAGTCTGTGGCACACACACACATACAAGTATTGTGCGGCTGATGAACGCTGGTTACTGCGCTGCCATGGCGGCGTTTGATTTTGTGTAGCAGCCGTCAGCAATTACTGTAAGGTGATGAATCAACAAGACGGTGAGCACAGCAGCTATTGCTGGTATGGAGATGGGGTTGAATTTGCTGGTGACCGATCACGAGATTTGCAAAGTGCTGTATTCAGCGGGGCAAAGCAGTCAGGAGTTGATGCCTGATGGAGTTCCATGTTAGCAAATGGCGGTAATAGCCCAAGATTGTCAAGGGTTGTTTGTTTACGTGGTAATTTTTTTTTTTCTCCCTTCCTGTTTGTATTCAGCCTTCTTTACCGACTTATCGTGCCAGGACACTATGTCCACATGCCTCTTCAATCAAACCCAAGCGTCGGTCGGGATCACAGCAAGTGCAATAGGCTGGACTTGGGCTGGCGGGTAAGGGCCTGCGCTAAAGAGACAACCTAGCCCCAGAGTCAAGGCGTTACATGTCAGGCAGGCAAGGGGTGGCGATGGATGACAGGCGGGCCTAAAAGATCAATCCACTCCCAAAAATACATAGTGTTGTAGTACGCTCCATCACAAATCAATCGCCGTTGGCTTTAATCTCCTGTTGCAACTTAGGTCGAATACGTGAACAGAGCCGCAGTACTGTATAAGTAAGTATACAGATACCAGGCGTTCGGAATATTGATATGAGTGACCTAGAAAAGCCCCTAGTTGTGTTGTAAGTAAGATTTCGTAAAGCGTATCCCGTTTGTGTGAAAGGTTCGTTCCCCGCTTGATCCCCGCACTCGAATGAATGTGCAACCTAAACTACCGAGGGCGGGAGTGAAGCTTCGCGTGACGGTGTTTTTGCCCACCTTTTGTTTCACTCTCGTTATCCATACTCTTCATCTCGTCCCGCGTAGCACGTCTACGAGTCACCCAAACTGAAACTTTGGCTCTGGCAATCGACGCAAAGAAACAAGTCATCAGCCTCTATGAGGATACTTTAAAAAAAAAAAAAAGGGTCTCGTGGATGAAGAGAGAGAGAGAGAAAGAGAGAGAGAAAAAAAAAAGTGGGAAGGAGATACCCAAGAGACCAAACAAAACAAAGAATCCATCGCAAGCCCTCGCAGCCACCGAACTCTGTCTGAGATCGAGCAATGAAGAAAGAAGACTAAACTGCACAAGAGAAAAGTGATGCCAAGTCTGGTCCCCTTTGCGTCCTCAGCAGCAGCAGCAGCAGCATGAGCCCTTATGTTTTGGCCACACCGATCCCAAAATGGTGTTCGCATCACTTTTGCCATCCTCGAAATTTGGATCGCGGGCAAGAGCTGGCTCTGTTCAAAGGCCTAGGCTGACGTCGCCGCGCCCAAGCTCCACAAAGACTGCGTCTGCCTCGACCGCCTCCACGTCTACACCGACAAGTTCAGCCCCTGCCGCCCACGGCCATGAGTTTATCCTTGACGAAGTCCAACTGCCCTCGATACCCGACGAGCGACCCGATCTCCGAGAACTGAACAACTGCCTCGTGGCACTCGCCGTCGTCTTCCCAGACATCCAGCTCGATGTATTCCGAGAGATGCTCACCAGCTTCGACTGCGAGTCACGTCTCGCTGTGGTCGCCGATGCACTTGTCAAAAATCGTGTGGCCTGGGTGAAGGGCCGGTGGAGGTTACCCGACGATGCCAACAATACCCCAACCTCATCAGTAGCAGCAGCAACGCCGCCGACAAATGCTGAATCGTTACAGGCCCGCGGTGCGCCACGGAGGAAGCAAGATGGCCCAGTACCGATCAAGGAACAATTCAGGAGTGTCGAATACAAGGAAGCGGTCAAGTCATTGGCTCTTTACGAGTTCAAAGGTCTTTCACGTTCTGCCGTGACGGCAGTCTTGGCAGAACACAACTACTCATACCTTGAGGCGCGAAATACTCTGATAGAGGTGTCCTCCAAATCATGGCGTTTCACTATGGCGAACCTGTTCTCAAGAAAGAAAGCCGCTGTCCCGGTGACGGTTGCTGGGGCAGTAGACAGCCACCCGCTTGTCATCTGGAAATCCTCTGGAAAGGGCTCTATCTTGCCTATGATCCGGTCCACGGGTAATGCAGAGCTAGACCATGAACTTTACTATGAGCTGGTTGCCCCGCTAAAGGTCAAGGCTAAAGCAGAACAGGAACACAAGGACCGTGTTCTAGCCGTTGTTCTCAACATGGAGGAGGCAGAGGCTGCTGATGCCACGCACGAATGCGCTTGCTGCTTTACCACTGCAACCTTTGAGGAGATTACGGTCTGCAATGCAAACGGTCATGTACTCTGCTTCCGTTGCATACAACACTCTATACACGAGGCTGTCTTTGGCCAAGGCTGGCAACGGAGTATCAACAAGGAGCTGGGCACGCTTCGGTGCCCCGCAGTAGACTCAGATGAGTGCAGCGGCTGTATCCCAGCGGATCAGATGCACCGAGCAATGCTCGAGGAAAAGAATGGGCCTGAAGTCCTGCACCGACTGGATCAGCGTCTAGCCGATCATGGCCTCATATCAAGCGGTCTGCCGCTTGTTCGCTGCCCATTTTGCAATTATGCCGAGGTTGATGAGTTATACACTCCTTCCCAGGAGCAACAGCTACGTCTCCGTGCGGCTAGTCTCCTTAAGGTCGCTTTCTTATGTCTTTGTCTGATAACTGTTCCGTTCCTGCTACCTCTCATGGTCTTGACCTCTATCGTATGCCTTCTCTTCACCTCTCAGCAAGGTTTGGGCGATCGCCTAAGGAGTGAGTTTGGGAATGCGTTGACAAGACATCGTCGACGCCGACGTGGGCTCAAATTCACATGCCAATCGCCGTCTTGCAACAAGACTTCTTGTCTGTCTTGTAGCAAGGCATGGACCGACATACACGTTTGTCACGAGTCCGCCCTTGTGGCGTTGCGAACCCAGGTCGAACAGGCCATGAGCATGGCCATTAAACGCGTGTGCCCTCGCTGCAACACATCATTCGTCAAGAACGCGGGCTGCAACAAGCTTACGTGTCCATGCGGCTACAAGATGTGTTATGTCTGCCGCAAGGATATTGGCGGCAGCGGCGACGGTGACGATGTTGGTTACCGACACTTTTGTGACCACTTCAGGCCAGAGGGCGATCCGAGGCCCTGCGACCAGTGCAACAAGTGCAATTTGTGGGAAACAGAAAACACAGACGCCGTATTACAAGAAGCTAGAGATGAGGCAGAACGTAAATGGCTCGAGGCCGAGGGTCATGGGCTGAACGGCGCCGAAAAGAAATTCCTCGAGACCGGCATTCCTTCGGGACTCTCATCCTCCCGAGCCAGGATGAACGGATTCAGGATTTGGCCAGAACTTTTCAGCAAGGCGAAATGGCCAAGTCTATCAACAGTCTGTGACGCTATTGTTGAAGGTCTTTTTGTATGAGATATTATTTTCCGGATTATGGTATTCTTTGCACTTAACGCTATTTCTCTCTCTTAGCTTGCGCGTAACTGCAACGTGCCAGTTGATACCCACTCCTTTCTTTTTTTTTTTTTTCAGTTCCTTACTCGTCTTTTATCTATTCTATTTTAATTATGCTTTGCTTTTCTATTACTACATGTATTTCAACTTGTCTGTGACAGCTTGTTTTACCAGAAGAGGGGAGGAAAAGCACAAGGGGTGTGGCAGTCTGCATTAGTTGCGTCTGGCGTTGTTTGATGATTTAATCGTCACTAGCTCTGCTCCTCTCTTTTGGCTTGCACACTGTTCCCGTTCAAACGGTGAATTAACATAAGACAATCAGTCGATATACCCTGGATATGAAAGAAAATATGTATTCACAAGACTTAAAAGTTCGTTCCCTCCAAAGTAGCAAAAAAAAAAAAAAAAAAAAAAAAAAAAAAAAAAAAAAAAAAAAAAAAAAAAGGTTCATCATGTTGTTGAGCAGGAAGAGGTAAAATGAACATGAGAATCATTCAGTTATTTCAGTTTACAGATCCTACAATCACATTACAAAACAAGATCGTGATGAAAAAAAAAACCATCGCATTTAACACTTTTCTCCTATCCCGAAACACTCAGTATAGCTCCGCCGCGGCACCACCAATAGCCAACTTGCCCGTCTCCTTGACCTTGGTCTGGAAGATGATCTTGTTACCCTCCTTCCACATCTCGGTCACGAGAGTCTGACCGGGCATGACGACACCAGCGAAGCGGACCTTGATGTTCTTGATCTTGCCAAACTGCTGGTAGACGGCCTTGCCAGAGATGCCAAAGAAGCAGAGGCCGTGCAGGATTGGCTGGGGGAAGCCGCCCATCTTGGCGAACTGCGGGTCGACGTGGAGCGGGTTGTAGTCGCCGCTCAGGCGGTAGACGCAGGCCTGCTCCTCGTTGGTCTTCTCCTCGACGACCACGTCGGGCGAGCGCTTGGGCGGCACGTTGGCGGCCGTGCTGGCGCCACGGTCCTGAGCCTTCTTCTGTCCACCGAAGCCGCCGCAGCCTCTCAGGAAGATGCTGCCCTCGTTGTAGAAGATCTCCTCGCCCGTATCGGCGATCACCGTCGTCACACCGTTGCGGAGGATGGCCGCGTTGCCCTTATCGACCACCTCGAGGAGCTTGCCGTACGACTTGAGCTTGGCAGAGGTGGGGATGGGGTACTTCTTGATTTCAAGATATTGCTCTCCGTGAAGCAGCATCATGGGGTTGAAGTTGGGCACAACCTCGTCCATGCTGAAGGGCATGTCGGCGTTGAACTGGGGGATGACACCAAATGTTGGCAAAACCTGGAAGTCCTCAGCTCCCTCACTGTTGAGTAGGAAGGGTTTTAGTGTAAGCACGCGAGCAAATATCAAGAGGAGGGCTTGCTTCGAGACAAGAGCAAAAAGAAACCTACAAGACATAGTTGAGGTCTGTCCTCTTGGCGCCGATGCCCAGGTTGTACAGGATTGAGTCTTTCTCAGTGTAGACAAACTCGGTACCCTCAGTTTTGGTGTCCTTAGCCTTCTGGATGGCTTCGAGATACTGGTTGCTACCGGATTCCGAGCCGCTCTAGAGTCGGGAATGAAGAGTCAATCATTATCGTTCTCATTTTTGTTGAAAGGCTAAGCTAAGTAGATACATAGAAGCCGCAAAAAAAAAAAGACATGATATCATTCACAATAGCAGGCGCGTAAAAGAAAGATAAATGTGATATCCAAGGTTAATAAAAGCTTTAGATAAGAAAGCGTCTTCATACCTTGCTGCCTGCCTTGTTGTCCATGTTCTCCATGATCTTGGCAACGCTGTCCTGCGACTTGGACGGGTGGTCTGCCCTGCCGTCGTCAAAGTTGACAATGCGAGCCCAATTCTTGGCCACCTCCTCAGGAGTCAGTGGCACGTCAACTGGGAAGCCGTGGCCACCGCTGCGCTGCCATCTGGTGGCACCTTGCCAGCCGCTTCCGACCTCGTAAAGACCTCCAGTGGGGTCCTCGGGGACCTTGTCACTGCAGAGGGCCAGAACCAGAGGTGCAATGTAGTCTGGCTTGAACGCCTGCACGAGCTCCTCAGGAAGAATGGTCTTGGTCATGGCAGTGCCGGCGTTGGGAGCAATGGTGTTGACGAAGATGTTGTACTTGGCACCCTCAAGAGCAAGGGCTCGCGAGAATCCAAGAATGGCACATTTCTATGAAAAATTCTTTGTTAGTGCTCGGACACAAAACTGGAGCTAATGCGAGAGAGAGAAAGAGAGAGAGAGAGAGTTTCTTTTTTACTTACAGCAGCCGAGTAGTTGGCCTGGCCAAAGTTACCATAGATACCGCTTGTGGACGTTGTGTTCACAATGCGGCCGTACTTCTGCTTGAGGAGATAAGGCCAGGCAGCCTTGGTGATCTTGTAGGTTCCACGGGCATGCACGTTCATGACGGGGTCCCAAAGGTTGTCGTCCATGTTGGTGAAGGCCTTGTCCCTCAGGATACCAGCGTTGTTGATGATGATGTCAATACGGCCGAAGGCGTCAATTGCAGCCTTGACCACAGCGTCACCGTCCTCTGCTGAGGCCTTGACGCCAATTGCTTTGCCGCCCATCTGCTTAATCTCGTTGACAACTCCGTCAGGGTTGGCGAGATCGTTCACGACAACAGAAGCACCGCCCCTGGCGAAGGCCAAACAGTAGGCACGGCCAATGCCGGCACCTCCGCCAGTGACAAGGGCAACACGACCCTTGAAGTCGACGGGCTCTCCCTTGTCGTTAGGGCCCAGCTGCGTCGACTGCTCGAGCAAACCGAGGAAATCGTTGGGGCCGGTGGGGTACTGGGGGTTTGAGAAGTCGACGACCTGGTTCCACTTCTTGATGATGGCTCCAGGTGTATAGGTCTCGTCACACTTAAGCAGAAGACCACTGGAGCGCTCCCATCTGAGCTTGGCGCAGTGGCCACCTCCAACTTCAAAGATTCCACCGGTCTCATTTGTGTTGTTCTTGTGGACCAGGACGGCAACGAGGGGCACAACCCACTCGGGCTTCATCAAAGCCAACAAGTCAGGAGGCATGACAGTCTCGGTCATGCGACTTGCGGCAATCGGAGCAATGACGTTGGCGAGGATGTTGTACTTGACGCCCTCCTTGGCGAGCGTCTCGGTGAAACCAACCATGGCCAGCTTGGCAGCCGAGTAGTTGCACTGACCGAAGTTACCGAACAGGCCGGCGGCTGATGCAGTGTTGATAACACGGCCGTACTTCTGTTTCCTAAAGTGAGGCCATGCTGCTCGTGCACACTTGTAGGCGCCCTTGACGTGAACCTTGAAGATCAAGTCCCAGTCCTGGTCCGACATGTTCTTGAAGCTGATATCACGGAGGATACCGGCATTGTTAATTAAGATATCGATGCGGCCGAATGCCTGGATTGCTGTGTCGATGATCTTGTCACCGTTCTCGACCGAGTCGTAGTTGGCTACAGCCTTGCCGCCCGCGGCCTTGATCTCATTTACAACGACATCGGCAGCCTGTTTTTTTTAGGAGTCAAATGAGGTTGGGGTCAGCAATTGAATCGAGCAAAATAAACCATTGGAAGGGTCGACGACGAGATTTACGCCCACTAACCTTGCTAGAGGTACCCTCTCCCTTGAAGGAGCCGCCCAGGTCGTTGACGACAACGCTGGCTCCCCTGCTGCCAAAGAAGGTAGCATATGCCTTGCCGAGACCACCGCCAGCACCGGTGACAACGACGACCTGGCCGTCGAAGCGCAGCTCTGAAGCCATGATTGAGGGGTTATGTGATAAGGGGGTATACGCGGTAATGTAATCAGTTGATGGTGCAAGAAGTAGGTCTCTCTCTCTCTCCTTAGTCTCTAATTGAAATACACCACGACCTGGAAGGTGAGAGAAAGGTAATAAGAAATTTGGATGGTGATAATGATTAGGAAGGACTTTGATGCTGTAAAAGTCGGATAGCAGGTAGAGTTTTGAATTTGTGTAAATCCGTCACAAACAAGACAGGCGACCGATAAATCGGCAAATCGGACAGCTCTTGAATGATTGAGCCGAGGCTTCCCCAGACAACGGGCGTCACTCTTTGCCGCGGTCGATAATGCGGGGACGCTAGGCCTTGTTCAGTATGTGGGGGGTAAACCGATGATGAACCAGGGCCCTGTGGCCCGGTATTTCACATGTTAGGAAGCCCGCTGGGGGACATTAGTCTGTTCCGCACCGTACTATGATAAAGTAAGCTGAGGTCACCTGCCCCCAATTGCGGAAGCTGTGACATGAGGCAAGCAATCCCTTGCATAAGCATACCAAGAGAAGCTACAGTACCTGAGGTGGGTACCTAGGTAGGTATCTAGGTATTCTTTTGATTTCTCTTGGCGTCAGATTCATATGAATGAGTGAAGATTGTTACTGCGTATGTCCAATCCGGTGTATCCGTTTCGCTCTGCTCAAACTCTTAAGATTGTTCATTGTTCGGCAGCTTCCACTGTAACCGCACGAGACTTTATTACCCTGCACTACAACAGTACTAACATAACACTAGGGACAATAAATAGTTCAAACTGCGCACGACTACCACGAAAACTCAACCACATCAACGAAACCAAATAAATAGTCGCACTGAATTTATGGGAATAAAACAAAAAAACATTTAATTTTTTTTTCATACGCGCGCGAATTGAATCGTTATACCAGTTGTTTGATGTACTGCAGTTGGGTTCTAGTTCGAGTATAAACCTACCGGTATACAGTACGGACAAAGAGCATCCCAGTATTTCGAACAGTAGAAATTACTGCCGTTGAAGATCCCACCGGCTTTTGCATGGAAGCGCCGGGGAAAACTTTCACCGTTAGTTTTCCCCGGCCATTCGTTCTTTGCCTGCAGCCGAATTGCAAACTCAAAATTCCCGGCGCCGGGACCTACATTTATCCCAAGGATATTACTCCTTAAAATGTACTTTGTAGGAATTCAGCAAGTTCAGGGTGTTCAGCATATTAAATTGTAGCCCTCAGGCGAAGATCATTTTTGACCCAAGGATTTATATTTCCCCTCACAAATCCATGCAAAGACGTATGTCCCTCTCAGATTGATCAGCAGGAAATGGGCTAGGAATGGCATGGACTACAGTTCATATCTTTATTATGATTCCGCTCTGTACATTACTGTAGTTTGTTGGTTGGATTGGGCCCCGCACTTTCTTTTTTTTTTTTTTTTTTTTTTTTTTTCAGCAGCGGTCGCACCACCGTCATTCGTCATTGAAGCTTAGGTGGTAGACCGGCTTGCCTGTATTGGTAGCTACCTCGGTAGGTAAGCTTGCCAAGATAGAGTACCTACCTAGTTATGGAAGCTATTCGGAATCCAGGCCTATACTAGGATAGACTTCACAATAAACACATCAATCACAACTGGGTTTTAGTTCAAGCTGCTGCTTACCCCAATTAGGTTGCATTTTGCTTAGAGATAAAAGAAGGGTTACAACCTCCTCCAGCCATAATGGCCGCCGTCATATCGTCAGCCACCCCGGACGCCCCCCTGCAGTCCCGCATAGTCGACGACAAGTCCCCAATATGCATACCTTTCATATTGGAGCGCCTGTCCGTCTGGAGGAAAGCACGGGAGGAGAATGACAGACGGCCGTTCTTCATCGGCCTGAATGGTGTCCAGGGTGTCGGCAAGACGACCCTCGTCCGCGCCCTGGCCGAGACGCTACAGCAGCGCGAGATGCTCGAGACCATCGTCGTGAGCATCGACGACTTTTACCTCGGTCACCAGACTCAGCTCGCTCTTGCCGAGTCACAACCAGACAATTCTTTGATTCAGTATCGGGGAGAGCCTGGTAAGCGCTAGGATACGGTGGTGGTCTCTCGGGATATAAGACCAAACCTGCATAGAATTGTTACTGACAAGCCACAATCCATTCACCCCCACCCCCCCAAAAGGTACACATGACATCGAGTTGATGCAGTCATTCTTTACCGCCGTCATCAATGGTCAGCCTACCAAGATTCCCCAATACGACAAGGGGGCGTACTCGGGCCTCGGCGATCGTGCACCCGAGTCCACCTGGCCCAGCATAAACGGCCCGGACCAACGCCCCGTCCAGGTCGTCTTGGTAGAGGGTTGGTGCGTCGGGTTCCGCGCCCTCAAGCCCGAGGCCGTCGTCGAAAAGTGGCGCAGCCCCGACACCCGGACGCTCAGGAACCACAGGACGGAGCATCTTCTGTTCGTCAACGAGAAGCTCGGAGCCTACGATGACGTGCTCACGAATAACTTTGATGCATTCGTCCATATTGATGCCCAGCAGCTCGAGTATGTCTACGATTGGAGGCAGGAGCAAGAGGCGCAGTTGAGGAATGAAAGGGGAACTGGAATGTCTGATGAGCAGGTGGTTCGCTTTGTTGACGCTTACTATCCTGCGTATGAGCTGTACTCTGATGGAGTGCGTGCCGGCGTGTTGCTACCGGAACGGCCCGGCTGTCAGTTGACTTTGATCGTGGATAGACATCGTCGTGTCGTGGAGCACTTTGTTCTGTAAAGACTCATACATCACTTCCTCGTCACAAGTGGAAAATAGCAAGCAAGAAAAGTCGACATTTTCAGTAATACATGGTAAAAGCAAATGAGGGCAAACATCTAAAGTACCGCTCTGGCCCTTCTAACACAGTTCTTCTCGGGACATGACGAATCTCGCTCCTCTCCGCATTTCTTGCTCTGTGGTCATAGCTCATCAATCATATACGTTCATAAACAGATAAATACCCCAGCTAAGCGAACTTCCTCCAATGTCAAGAAGAGTAAAGGGATGACATCCGACTCACGACGCGCCGGTCATAATGGCAACAGAAATTGCCCTTATTGTCACATAGCGACAGCTTGTGAACCTTTCTCATCACCACATCATCGATGCTTTGTAACAGCTCATTATGTCATCTCATATGTTGATGTCCTTCCCTTTCATCATACCTTCGCCCTCATGTTTCAGACTCGTCAAGGCTTGCTCGATCTTTTCTGTCCTGTTTCGCACAGCTTGCTCTCTGGCGGAGATCTGGCCCTCAAAATGACTGACGATTTCGCGCTTCTCTCGCCGGGCTGCTTTGATCTCGCCCACGAGTTCGCCAAACCTGCCCAGGAACCAGTCGCCACATTCATCCCACTCGCTCACTGAAAGCCGGGTAAAGAAGTGATGCTGTGAGTTCTCATCCTGATTCTGATAGTGAGATAGCTTCTGAACCAGTGTGTCTCCCGACGATGGTGTGTTGGTTCTTTGGATCGCGGAGCGAGCCGGGTCATGATCGAAAGATTCGTTTCGAAGCTCGGTATAATCCATCCTGGATAGTGCCTGATCGTCGTAGTCCAAACTAAGGCGACGCTTTTTTTGATGGGTCACAGTGAGCTGCTCGCGGTTGCTATTCACGCGTGGACCGGCGGTCTGGCGAGAGCCGTTGGCTGCCGATGGAGGAAAGCTGTGCTGCCTAGTGGCGGTGAGGGAGACTGGAGGCACGGAAGTTACGCCGTTTGTCTGAGGCCAATTGTTTGTCAAAGGCGGGGGGTAGCCAGCAATTGCGTCTCTTCCAAGACCAAGAGATGCTTTGCTCTTGCTCGGGCGTGGTGTTCGCTGTTCTGCTAGAGCCTCGTCTTCTTGAGACGCCGCGTCACTTTGATCTTCTGGAGGCACAGGTGTCTGCTGTGCAGTTTCCAGATCAAAGAACTGCGTGGATCTGTGATGATGGCTCATATCTCGCGAGCGACGATCGGCGTGGGCCCTGGTGGGTTTATCACGTCCGTTCTGGTGATGCTCTGGGGAGACAGACGGAAACGCCTCTTGGCGAGAAAATATCGGTGCCTCCACGTAGGACCGTCTTCGGCCAGCGTCTTGGTAGCTCTGAGCGACGTCTCTAGCGTCACGAATTGCGATCTTACTGTGCTTGAGTTGCTTCCTGGGCGTTGACTCTGCGTCGGATCTATCGGCAAAGGGTTCGTCTAGAATTGTGTTTGCCTCGATGCGCTTGCCGTTTTGCAGGCTACCGTGGACGAGTGCTGTGCTGCCTCCCTTGGAATGATCAACACTTCTGATATAGCCGTTTTCGTTCAGGATGAAGGGACCGTGTTCTCCGCTGTGAGTTGATACGGGTAGAAAATTACGCTCATGCTGAAACGATGGCGGTTGTGTCCGAGGCGCATGTGCCCGAGGTTGAGGCGCTGGGTCTACTCGAGGTTCATAGGGAACCATCCGCTGTTGATCGCGCTCCGATTGCCTTTCACTATCAAGTAGAGACCCTATGGTAGAGTCCTCCCAAGTATCGTGATGGGGTCGGCCAGACGGAGGAGGTCCACGGACACCATCCGAGTTTGCACGTATGTGCTGAGAAGTCTGGGCTTGAGCTAGACCTGAAGACGGAGCCCTTGGTAAGCTTGAAGCCGTCGGCTGGCTTGCTGCCTGACGTAGACCAAACTTTGGGACCGGTAGTTTGTGGGCATCTGCCAGCTGCTGATGTGACCCCTGTCGCTGATGATGCACTTGGGTACGTGGTGGCGTTTGTTCCTGCTGCTGCGGCGGCTTTTGCGGTTGCTGCAGCTGTTGATGGAAATGCTCCTGAAGCTGTTGGTTCTGGAAGAGTTGTACGGGCTGCTGCCTTTGATGATTCTGTTTTTGCTGCTGCGTCTGTGATGCTGGTTCAGGCCCTCCACTTTGGGTTCCAGTTTGGGCACCACCATCTTTGGGATGGCGGATGAAGGAAAGCATCCTGTTTGGGATACCAGGCATCTTATTCGACACACTGGGCAATTTCAGTGTTGTCGTCAGGCAGGAACAGCGCGACGTGGCTAACCGTGTTGCCTCCACTCACAGGCAGAGGGTTTGTTTGTGTGCCTGTCCTGATTCGAGTCGCAACGACGCGTTCTGAAACCTGTTTCCAGCTTGACACGAGAGTATGTACCGATAAATGAGCCAGTGAGTGACATGTGTACATACAGACACCTCAGGCGGGAATTGGTTTTGGCGACGTTCCCTCTTATGTATGGCCAGAATTCTGCAGCCTCTGGTTCAGATCGCCAACCAAAGTGGTTTACCGCCTTGGGTGTAGGTACTCTGGGTAAGGCACCCAGATAGAGCCCGTCTAGGTTTTGTCAAGGCGATTGGGTGGCAATGCTGAACAAAGAGTTGATGGTTTTTTTCCCCATAGCCTTGAAAAGTAACAGAGATAGCAGGTTGATTGGCCAGTACGCCTGTGCATACACTACCCTCCCCGACGTGGTTCAAGTGAAGCGAACCGGAGCGACTTGCAGGTGTCGAGAAGCCCGTCGCGATAGGCTCCACAACAGTTTGGTCGACTTTCCACACGAAGTCAGGTGAGATGCAGCAGGGATCGCCAATTCACAGTGGGTCTTCCCCTGCAGAGCCACTCAAATTGCATCAAAGACGGCTGGGGCCTAGGCTTGTTCGTCTACACTACAGTACCTACCCAAGCAAGCCAAGCTACCTAAGGTACATATGGACTGGCATTAAGCGGCTCGACACCCATTCAAAGTTGAGCACCTCATTGAATCGAGAGTGTATAAGGTAGTTTCTAGATCGAATGGCCCTTGTTAACCACTCCCTCTTTATGCAGGTCGCCTCGCTATTTCTGCCGAATCCTTTGGAAGGCGTGAAAGTGCCCAATGAAAGCAGGCATTCTGGTTAAAGACGCTGCACTGTAACCCAAGCTGTAGTGCTCTACTGTCGAGCTTGCAGGACGCGGCTTGACAGCGCGCCTCTTTGTACGTACCGATATCGCTTCAGATGTACGACGAGGTTGGGCCGTGATACATATACTACTCTAGGGACTAAAGTGCATTGCACGCACTGCCGAGAATAAATCCCAGATGCATAGGTAGGTAGGTAGATAGGTATATTGATGTCCGTTTTGGAAGAATTCACATGGCCGAGATCTAAGGAAACACCTTCTATGATACATAAGGTACCTAAGGTAGATGATACCTATGTGTTTTGGTTCAAACATATGACCCCGAACAAGGCGGACCATGGTAAGCCATTCAAGCGCGTTCCGTCTGCCTCCAGAGATTTGCCAGGTTTTCAGGGTACACCTTACTTGACCGGCTACCGAGCAGTGTCAAAGTTTTCTTCTTTTCTAATTGTCTAATGCTTATTGGTAAGCTAGCTACTTTCTGGATACCTCAGGTACCTCTCTGGTACTTGACATCGAACCCATGAACAGCCTGAGATGGTGCAGGGTAGGTTGTCTAGGATGGGTTTATGGAAGGAGGACCCGCCCCCGCGCAGAAGGGGCGAAATCGGCCATCTTTTTGTCTTGGCAATTTGTCGCATGGGTGGGAAACGTCACATCCCATTTGTATTTCCAATCACCGCGTAATGTTCCTAAACTAGACGCTACTCAACTTTGAGCTTGATCGTGCCTTTATCAGTATCACTGTTAACTTACAGCAACCTAGCGGGGCCGAAAAACACAACATCCATCTCGAAATACTACTCAGAAGTTTCAATCATGGCACCGAGCCTCGAGGAACCCGAACCCGTTCAAGAGGTGATAAACAATCCACTGAAAGCGAAACCACAGCTCGTCGCCCCCGAACCAGAGCACTGTCCGGGACCCGAATCCGAACGCGCTGGCACCGCGGACTCTTGCGCAGGCTGTCCCAACCAAAAGATATGCGCATCGGCACCAAAAGGGCCAGACCCGGACATTCCCCTGATTTCAGCACGGCTAGCAGGCGTTAAGCATAAGATATTAGTGCTTAGTGGCAAAGGCGGGGTGGGAAAGTCGACATTTACAAGTCTGCTGGCCCATGCTTTCGCAACGAACCCAGAGAGCTCTGTGGGGATCATGGATACGGATATCTGCGGACCGAGCATACCAAAGATGATGGGCGCCGAGGCCGAGACGATTCACATCAGCGGAGCGGGCTGGTCGCCGGTCTATGTTATGGACAACTTGGGAGTTATGAGTATCCAATTTATGCTTCCCAACAGAGACGATGCAATCATTTGGAGGGGTCCCAAGAAGAATGGCCTGATCAAACAGTTCCTCAAGGACGTCGAGTGGGGAGATCTTGATTTTCTCCTGGTAGATACGCCACCGGGAACGAGCGACGAGCATCTAAGTGTCAACACTTATTTGAGAGAAAGCGGTATAGACGGTGCTGTGGTCGTCACGACGCCCCAGGAGGTCTCTCTCCTGGATGTGCGGAAAGAGATAGACTTTTGTCACAAGGCCGGCATCCGGGTCTTAGGGCTTGTTGAGAATATGAGTGGGTTTGTTTGCCCCGGGTGCAAGCATACAAGTCAAATTTTCCGTCCGACCACGGGCGGTGGCAGGGCGCTTGCAAAAGAGATGGGTATTAGATTCCTTGGGTCTGTGCCATTGGACCCTAATATCGGTATGGCTTGTGACTATGGCGAGAGCTTCTTCGACAGCTTCCCTGATAGTCCAACCTGTGCTTCGGTCGAGAATGTGGTGCGGGAGCTTGCCGAAGAGTTAGGGCTTGCTGCCGATAGTGTACTTCCTCCGAAAGAATGAGGAAATTCGGTATAAGTTGATGGTCGCAAAAGCCTCTTCACCATCTTAGTCAACAATATTCAGGCAACCCCTCCGACCATAAACAGAGCCGATTACCGAAACTTTCGAGGCCCGAGAGTTGGAGCAGTTTCACGGCGCAGCACCCAGCTTCTCCGGAATGTCCTCCAGGTCGTCGGTTGATTCTATGTCTATGATCCTGCCGACCTCACTCGTGTTTCTCATCAATTCCTTGGCGCCAGCGTAAAGCATCCTCAGCTCGCTGTTACAGGTGATGGGAAGGTAGTAAAGCATGACATAGGGGACGGACATCCGCCCGGATGGCTGTGGCGTGTATTAGCTAGGGCGTGTGCCATGGCAAAAGGATTGTACTGTCAAGACAACGGTACAACTTTTCAGATCTTACCAGTGTCAGGGGGTAGCTAAGTAGCACAAAACGTGGCGAGTGGTCTGGGAGGTCATCGCTCAGCTCGTCCAAGCTTTTGTATACTGTCTTGTCTTCGTCCTGGCGAATCTCGTGTGTACTCTTGTCGATCATGTCTGGGCTTTAGGTTAGCCTGGATCCATCTCCTGAGAATAGTGAACCATTCAGCCGGCCAAGGGCTATCCAGACGGTTGTCCTGAAGTAAATACGATATGTTATGAAAACAGATGAGCCTACAAAACGCACTTACAAATGACAGCTTGAGGGTCATTCGCCCTTGATGTACCCAATCTGAACTTGCGCAAGTGATCTTTGGTCTCTTGCGAGAACGTATACAGTCTTGACTCGGAGCTCTAAGTGACGGGTCAACATGAATTAATGATTTAATTCATCTCACAGAGTGTTGACTGGAGGAAACGGATGACGTCTAACCATTTTGACTGTAGGTGAGCGGTTAAGGCTCGAATGCAAGAAACCTGAGTGTCAAGACGATGATAGGGGAAAGGGGATATCAGATATTTTTGAGACAAACCCCGGTATCGCTCCGGATTTGTTCTTTAGTAGACTCAGGCCTGACAACCTGAAATATTAATAGACGCTGCGTTCTTTCTGACCCGTCGTCGCCATCTGTGGCCAACCTCGCTCGATTCGCGTACGGCATCAAGCGCGGGGAATTATTACGTGATGGTACGAACAAACATACCCCGCTGCCCCACACGTGATGAGCTCATTACATAGGTCAGGTCGGGTACTTGCGTGCCATGCTCCGAGGTACCTTCCGAGCCTTCCATGATCTCTATCTGGAAAGCCGGGGGGGTTTTTTTTTTTTTTTTTTAAGAAATTCAATTCCAGGAAGAAAGACCTGCAAACTACAACAAGTCAACAGCCCAAAACTGTGATGTACTCTCGCCTGTCACTCATAGCCAGACATATTTCCAGGCCTTTACCCAGCCTTTCCCAACGTACACCGATCGTCAAATCTCGTCTTGTCAACTTCGTCATGGCTTCGGCGGATGAGCGCAACTCGCGCACCATCCACACGGCAGCCTGCCTCATCATTGGTGATGAAGTTCTCGGCGGCAAGGTGAGCTAGACAATCGTTGAGTAACTGGGTTTCCACCCAACAAATAAATGTACCAGGTCAAGTTGACGCTAACAATTTTCCATACTATTCGCTACTACTCTGTCAACACGAAATAAACAGACCGTCGATGTAAGTCCTTAGGGTTTGCAGTTGTCTGCTTCTGGTCAATGTCTCCGATAAATAGTTGTACTAATTCAAAGCTAGACCAATTCCAACACAGTTGCAAAGTGGTGCTTCGACCTGGGCATCAATTTGAAGAGGATCGAGGTCATAGAAGATGACGAGTCTGAAATTATAGAGGCGGTGCGCCGGATGAGTGATCGCTACGACTTTGTCGTGACGAGGTACGGTGCTGCTATAATCAACTGTAATTGGACAATCTATATCATGTGAAACCACTCAGCTAACTTTCCTTAACCATCTATGAAGCGGCGGCATAGGTCCGACGTGAGTTGTGCCCCATTACACTCTACTTACTCTGTACGGGCGTGGGCGTGAGCCGCTCTCATATGCAATACGAGAACTGACAAGTATGACAGGCACGACGACATCACCTATCAATCTATAGCCAAGGCATTTGGGCTGCCGCTCAAGTTGCACAATGATGCATATGAGCGGATGAAGAAGCTTTCAAGGCCGCATCCTTCGCAGCCCAAGTTCAACTGGGATGAAGACTCGCCAGCGAAGCGTGCCAAGCTGAGAATGGTAGAACTGCCCACGGACGAGAGCCGTGATATGGATAAACAATTTTTGTTCCCCCAAGAGGAACTTTGGGTTCCTGTGTGTGTCGTCAACGGCAACGTGCATATCCTTCCGGGAGTTCCCAGGCTCTGTAAGTCGATGCTCTGTCAAGCGAGAACAGACGTGTCACCACATAGGTCCTTTTTTGTGTTTCCGAGCTTAGCACGGGTTACTGAAAATAAACTAACACTTGCAAAGTCGTCTCTCTCTTGGAGGGTCTGAAGCCCTACATTGTACCACGACTAGTCGATCCGGAAGGAAAGGGTATCTGTCGAGTTATGATCTCGACGCCCTTGGCTGAAAGCGCCATGGCTGAGTACCTGACTGAGCTGGCGGCCAAGGTTGAACCACAGGGTGTCAAGGTGGGCAGCTACCCAAGGTGGAACAAGAAGCGGAATACAGTAACGTTGGTTGGCAAGTAAGTAACCATTTATTTATCCAACAACATTGCATACTGCGATTCGTACCAACCGTTTAAATGCTGACGTCACTTTACAGGGACAAAGCATTTATCGAAAGTCTCATCCCAGAGGTCACCAAGAACGTCCAAGGCCAGGTGATCACTGTCGAGGGGGAAGACGACGACCCGAAAGACAAGGACCAGGCTGTCTCGCAGTAAAAGTGTTCTAGAAACACGGTAGAAAGTTATAGACTCCGCTGTGCATGCTCGATGCCAAGAGCAGACAGTCCTGTCAAAGGAACTTGGAGATCTGTGCCTTTCAGACGACTGCTTATTTTTGAATGTGGGCAATGACTCTGGCATCTTCTCGACCGTTTGAGCGATCTCGGTGGGGTATGCACTTGTAAGTGGTAATAGGACTGGATAAAATCTGCGCCCCTGAACTAAACATGCCAGAGCAAATGAAATACTACCTATCGAGCTATATTCATGTCTCATAAATCTTCAACAAGATTGGGGAGTAACGATCGGAATATGCAATCCGAAAAAGAAAGCTCCATGCCAAGGCAGTAAGACGTTGAGCTCAAGGATTATGGTTCCAATAGGAAGGACTTTGGTCAGGGGTAAATGAATAATGGAGGGTGGGCCATAAGTGACCATGATTGTGATTATTGTGGTTGGATATGGTTTTGTGTGTTACTACTACTACCTGTATTTGCTGCAGTACTGAGCTACGTACGCTACAGATCGCGTGTCTCTGTAACCTCAGGGAGTAAGCCCACGACAGCCAGGGTACATAGAATCCGGAACATGCCACAATAAAAGAGGAAGCTCCAGGTGTAATTAGAATGAGACTGGGCCTGTGTGGGTTCATCGTGATTCTTCGGCGCAATATCTGCTTGTGGAACAGGGGTGATTCTCTGTCAACTGTCAAGAGTCAAATTCCATTTGCGAGCGACCCACGCCGCAATTCATGGGGATGGAGATTGGCCCACAGGCTCCATTCCCACGTCGAAACGAAATACCAAGGTAGTACGAAAAGTACGTACAGTAAGAAAAAAAAAAGGGTCGCCAAAGACGGCAGTGATCCGAGAGCCCGCCGCCCCTCCGTGGACCTGGCTGATATCGATCTTGCGTCGGCATACCTTACAGACGAACTCCTCAAAAGATCAGGGGGAAAGAGGGAGGGGGAGGGTGATGGAGGTACACATGGCACTAACTTCAGTAATACTGTAATACAATTGACAAGCTTCCAACGTGCCGGACGACGGTGGCGCGGCTTAGGGGGTTTCAGCCTATTCGTTTCTTCTCGTTAACTAGGTGGATTAGCACAAACAAATCAGCACTTGGGGAGAGTACCAATTTACGCCAAAACAACGCCCATGCCGCATTGGCAGAGGGTATTGTGAAATTATAGCAAGCCAATGTGATTAGCTAGACTGGGTAGCTTGCGAGGCGAGTGCAACCACGCCTCACCGCGTGGATGAAGAAGGGCGTTTTTATTTTCTTTATTTTTTTCTCTCTTCCTTTCCTTTCTGTCTTTTTCTCCTTCCTCCCTTGCCTCATCTTGTGCTTCGCTTTATCACTCCAAGGCCCAATCCAGTGTCGCTGGTCCTAAGGTATAGAAATACCATGTACATACATGTAGTTGTAATTGACACGCACGATCCACCTGTGCTTCTTTTCATTGACCCATAGTCAGTCAAGGCAATAAAAATCTAGTCGGGTTCAGACATTCGGTTATCTATCTCCCATGATAAATCACTAAAGCTACCTATCTCTGGACAGACAGGTAAGGTACCTACCAAGGTACTTTGTAATTACATGGAGAATCACCTGTACTTTGGTATCCACAATATTGGTACACCTTAGTGGTACTACACAAATTCGACCCTGTGTGGTGTGGGTACCAGAAACTCATACAACATTACAGGCAAATTGGCCAAGTACGCCGCTCATCAGCTAGCGATTCGTTACAGCATGAGAAGCCCTGGCATGTTTAATTTATCTACACCTGCGGCGTGACTGTGTTGCGATTCAACAAAGAGTAGTGATGAGGTGGATGACAGGTCGCAAAAAAGGTTTTTTTTGCTGGAACGGACCGTACCATCTCATACCTGCATATATGCGTAAATGTATGTGATGATGAATTGATACGGCGTCTTTAGTCACCATATATTCAGTTTGCTACCTTTGACGAGTACGATTTGAGTCTTGGCAATCGGGGGGCATCAGCTTAAGTCTTAGTCGGTTCGTATTTTATCATCACATATCATCAGCCCGATTGTGGGATGTGTATGTGTGTGTGTGTGTGTGTGTGTGTGAGACTTTTTTTTGTGGGCTGATGTATGGTACCTTCTGTTTATAGCATTTTGCATTGCCTGCACGAAATCTTATCAGTCACCAAAGGTAAAAGAAAAGAAAGAAGAAAAAGCCAACAAAAATATCAAAACCAAGAGGATCTTCGGTTTCAACCCCAGAAACATGTTGCGACTGGCTCCAATATCCAATTGTTTGCCGCTACAGCAGAGTGACTGAGGGTTGTTCTGGTACCCAATGCCGTTGGATGCTGGATACCAACCTAATCATTTAAGTTTGATACTTCAACGTCTGGATGTCCTCGGCGAAACTTGTAGGTACGTACCTCGCCCCTCGTAGGCGATAAAATGTATTAAATTACTTCCCTACCTGGTACCTAGATGTACTCGGTAATGCGCGAAGTACTTGCTTACCTAGGCGCCCTATCCATCTACTACGTAGATCAGATGGCTTGAGGTGGGCCTCAAGAGTACTTCGTAGAAACGAGCGACAGGGGTAGGCAATCAGGAAGCAAGACTAGCAAGCGCCCGGACCACTCTGCAGCATTGAGGAGGTCCGATGGCCCAATCGTGAGCCCCTGCGTACTGCCCCTCCCTTCCAGGTGGGCCTTTCTTTCGGCTCACGTTCTGGAAGCAGACATCTTTTCATTCCAAATTGCTTCATCAATCAATCAATCAATTGATCCCACTCGAGCCATTGGGTTGGATCTGGTCGACCAGGGGAGAAAAAGGGGTTCACCTTCTGAACGTGGGATAGCCGAGCTGTTAGATAGAAAAGAAAGAGCAAAAAAAAAAAAAAAAAAAAAAAAAAAAAAAAAGAAAAGGCTACAGTGGGTGATGCGGTCACGTTATGCCGTTTGTTATACGTCTGCTTGGGTCTATTACTATTAACCTTTGATTTCTTGGTACGAGGTTGTGTGGTTTAGATTGGATCGCCAGTCTTAACAGTGGAGATAAATTTGTGCGAACCCATTAATAGAGCTCTTTTTCACGTTTGCCGTGCAGGCATCAAGCCGTGCAGTGCAGTGATGAATGCATGAGGATATGTGGGTGTGTATGCAACCTCTTACATGGCCATTTTTATATTTGTATTCATCATGCGCCTGCGCATATATATCTCAGCTACTAAAAGAGCTCGACCAAATACGGCGGGAATAAAGAAGGAGAGAAATCCAAAAAGGAACACCGAGTGTTAATCAATATTATCCACGCAACATCCTAGTACTACTTGAATGCTTCTCATCGTGCTCATGCCTCATCGTTGCGCCGCGTTTTGTTTTTGTCTTGCCTGGCCCAATTCCCCAATCTGACCAGTGCCGACTTAACCTAAAATTGCCTGGACCCAGGACCGACCAAGACCCATAATTATTTCTCGCGGAGGAGCGCCTGGGCCACCCAAGCAATCAGACCAAGCCAAACGCAGCCAGAATAAACCAGACCAGACCAAAAAAAGACCATAGGATAATCTTCGACTGAGCCGAGGAAGGTCGATACTTCACTCGCTCATCGCAACAGAATCTACCTATCTAGTTACTTACTGATTGTCAGCCCCCGACTCTATTCTTTTCCGGGAAAATTACAACCGATTAACTAGGGAGGATATTGCTACCTACCTACCTACCCACCCCCGGTTTACCTACCTACCTACAAGGTACTTACTTACCTTAGCTGGGTACCTTACCTTAGGTACCTCGATGTACTTGACATATGTGACTGGCTGAGTGACAAAAGAACGCTATACAGTAAATTCATCACAGTACTGCTGCTGCTGCTGCTGCTTCTGCTGCTTTGACTTTCTGCTGCGCCTTTGTTGTTCGCTTTCACCCCAATCTTACCATCATCATCTCGTGTTGGTATTTGGCTGCTTATTGTGTTGATTCTGATTTTATAATTCTTTGTTATTTTTCTTATTTTGCTTTACTGTACATTCTATTCCCACCTGTCCACCCGCTCGCTCCATCTACGATCTTCGTCCAACGTCCGCCTGCCAGGGATTGGCCTCCCACGCCCCCTTTGCCCAATCAAGGCGACCCATAGCTTGTCCTTGCGACTCCGTTCGGCCTGGCGGCCTAACCCAAAACCCCCCCAGTCCCGAACCTTTCTTGTTCCCTGTCCACCAGTCCCCAGCCAACCAACCGCACGCAGGCAGGCAGGCTCAGGGAAGAAAAAAAAGGCGGTTGCTAAGGAAGGGACGTACCTCTCAATCAACCCTCTTGCCCGTCTCTTGTTTTCCCCCCATTCCCAAGTTTCAGGTCCTATCTTGAAGCTTCACCCGCACGACCTCATCCCCAGACTTTTGGAATTTGCCTCCGACCGCATTTCCAACCCGCGGTTGGTTAACGTTTTTTTTTTCTTTCTTTAATTTGACGACCGGTATCTTTCCCCTGGGGAGAAGCGATCGAATTCCACATTCAATAGACAAAATGGCTCAGTCAAAGGTTCGTCGGTCGTCCATCATTTACGCCCCCTCGACTACTTGTTATGCTACGCTCTATGCCATCTCAGCAAAATATCCTCACTTACGCGCGGCGATCCCGGAAGCCTTATCGCCCGTTGCTTCTCGCGCTTCCTTCTCTTGCTAACTCTATCTCAATTCACCGCAATTGCAGTTTCTGCGCGAGTACAAGCTGGTAGTGGTCGGCGGCGGTGGTGTCGGTAAATCATGCTTGACCATACAGCTTATCCAGAGCCATTTCGTCGACGAGTACGACCCAACCATCGAAGGTCCGTTCCCTTTCCGTTTTCGATGATGGAGAAAAAATCGCGCCGCCGAAGAAAACTTACACGCGAGCGATTTGAGACTAAATACCGCGCGTCCTTTGTACAGATTCATACCGCAAGCAGTGTGTTATCGACGATGAGGTTGCCTTGCTCGACGTTCTTGACACGGCGGGTCAAGAAGAATACTCGGCGATGCGTGAACAATACATGAGAACAGGCGAAGGGTTCTTGCTAGTATATTCTATCACGTCGCGACAAAGCTTCGAGGAGATCACGACCTTCCAGCAGCAAATCCTGAGAGTGAAGGACAAGGACTACTTCCCCATGGTCGTCGTCGGTAACAAGTGCGATCTGGAGGGTGAGCGTGAGGTTACAAGGCAAGGTGCGTCACCACGATATAATATCGAAAACTACTTGATATCTACCCTGGGTGGCAACATGTCAAACTGACAGTCCATGTGTCCCTTGAAACAGAGGGTGAGGCGCTTGCGAGGTCGTTCAACTGCAAGTTTATCGAGACGTCGGCAAAGTCAAGAATCAACGTTGATAAGGCTTTCTACGACATTGTACGCGAGATCAGGCGCTACAACCGGGAGATGCAAGGCTACTCAACGGGTAGCGGAGGCTCCAACGCAGGCGGCCCATCCAACAAGATGGAGGTCAACGATAGCGATGCCGAGGCTGGGTGCTGCGCCAAGTGTGTCTTGATGTAGATCAAGTCTCATCTTGGAGGCGTCGGGGGGGAACAGAGATAAAGAGGCTGTGGTGCGTGTGCGAGAAGAGCAGCGCCATTGGATGTGGCAACAAGACTCTGGCATTGGAGCAGAAGGCGCAAGCCAAGCAAGGCGCCCTCCTTCACATTATGAGGGTAGCGACCGGTGATGTTACAAGACGCGACAAAAAAATGTTTGGCGTTCGGAGGGCGGGCTCTGTCGACAACACGATGGCATGATAGGGCACCAATTATCCTGGCCCATAGAGGCCCAAGGCCTCATGATACCTTGCGACAGGGTACAGGACTTATTCTTTTTTTGCATGGATCCTGGAGTCGTTTCCTTTCATTCTTCAGCGCTCTATCCAGTATACTAGGGATCGGCCTGGACGCAAGGTCAAGGCTCACCCATTCCTGGGATGGTTAATGGATCGATCGACGAAAGAAGCCCTCGGCTTCCAGGGGTTTCGTGATCATGGACGAGTGCTAATGGAAATATTCCCCCAGCTGTCACTTTAGCATTTGCGCTTTTCCACTACTATCCTCTTGTTTGGCTTTTGTGCAATTCTTGCTACCGGGTCGGGACCGTTTCTATATTGAGTCTACCTGAACTGCTACTAACATTTACTGTTTTTTTTTTTTTTTTTTTCTTTTTCTTTTCTTCTTTAGTATCGGACCGTTCATGTGTTCCTTATTGGCTCTTCTTCTTTCTCTACCCTTCGCATTATATATTTAAACAGCCCCGTCCGGTAGCGTATTTCCATGTCTCTTTTCTCTTGGTCATAGACAGTTCATTACTCTCTCATTTCTATGCGGGCTTGTCTTCATTCTGGTGATCCATGTGATAATCTCCATTTTATCCGTGGACCTTGACTACGGCACGTGGCATATATGAAATTTCCGGGTTACCATCTTCAACAAGATAGCGACGTGTTCGGGATCTGGCTCTTGTGGGTTCACGTATTGCCCTTACGATCGACCTTATTTGATGGTATGCCGTGACAGCACCCTCAGGCCACCTCGGGACGGTCTTCCTTGGGACCCAACTCTTATGGTGAATATCTAGTCTCTAGGCGCCAATGAATATATACGGACTATCTGCTTGAGACCTGGGTTTCCCCTCCAGGCATATAAACTTGTCATTGCGGGAATGTCACTTCCGTCGCTGGCAAAACATGACAAGGAGACATGTGATGTCAGCAGAAGTGATCGACTACAAGGAAGTTGATATCGGCAGGTTTGAAGACCCGCCTGAAAACCTAACTCTGTCTCGGTTGAGAGCCTGCCATGGGGCTAAACAGCTAGCGGATATGTTGTTGACATGAAGCGATGAAGATAGGAAAAAGGGGTGAACGGTGTGGTGCGTGGATATTGCCGAGCATTTCGAAAGGATATAAGTACCGGCCAAGTCATCTTGGATAAGGAGCATAATTTCCTTTCTGATTTAACGTGCTAGCAAAGACAGACCACTAAATGGCGTCGCGTTGAGCAGGCAACAATTATAATAAAGTGTTTGGTTATCGAATGGTCATCTATCGTTAAACCAGTTTGCCTTTGCAATACTGAAGTTGGTATATATATATATGAACAACGGGGGCTCATCGCGATAGGAACAGGCTGTCCCGCCATGAAGCATTTAAAGAGTGATGAGAAATAGGGTATCGTCCTCCCAAACCATTTGCTATAACTTGGATCAAACTTGTCCAATTTCAGTCCTTCCTGAAGTCAAACTCCAAGATCCAACGGCTGCTTCTATAACCTATGAAGGAATGTATTCGTACTGGGATATAGCCCAAGAGAGTAAGTATATCGGGAATAGAGAAAGAAAATACGACCCATAGGGCTGAGACATGCTCATATCTCAACCTTGTTTCAGGTTTAAAATTATTAAGACCGGATTACATATTAGTAGAGCAGAGGGAAGGACTAAGAAAACAAAATACCTCAAGCTCAAACAGAGTGAATACACTGGCAGGCTCAAGTTTGACCAATCATGACTACAAGCAGCGTCAACAAAAGGGCAGTGACTGGATTGCTCCTCAAGAAGACTGCCCCAGCAGTCGGTACAGTCGGTGGCGATGACGTGGTAGACACCACCGGAACGGATGGTGTGGTCCGAGGTGTTGCCGTGGTCGACGGTGGACCGGAGCCCGTTGATGTCGGGCCAGGGCTAGTCGTTGGCGGCGTAGTAGTGGCTGAAGTCGAGGATGAAGACGAGGCCGAAGACGAGGCCGAAGAAGAGTCTGAAGCCGAGCCTGAAGTCGAGGTCGAGGTTGAACTGATCGGAATGGGCGCTCCGCTCGTGATAGCTCCGCCTTGAGAAGCCGATGTGAGACCTGGTTCTGTTGATACGATACTCTGCGGACCCGATGGCGGGGTTGTGCCGTCGTTGACATCGCAGTACGCGAGATATTCTTCGAACTGGTCTCCAACGTATTCCCTGACGCTACCCGTCTGTGTTTCATTCCTCCACAGGTCAAGGCATTCCCAGCAGCCATTCACGCTGTTCTGGTACGAGGAGCCTTCCACGCAAAGTCGTGGACGCAAACCTATGTCTTGGGCTTCAAGGAAAGCCGTGTTGCATGGCTGGAAACAGAGGGCCATTCTTTCGGGGAGGCGCGCCCCGTTCTGCCGCCGATAAAATCTCTTTGCACGCTTCATGACATTCCTCAGGTTCTTCCAAGACAAGATCTTGCGTGGGCCAATGAGCTTGTCCTCGCGCTTCCTGGTTTTGTACGTATGCAAGGCTGGGCTGCCTGGAGCGGCTGTGGCTTGGGCCACGGAGGCATGGGGAGTCCAGTCGCCGGTGGTCACTGTTGTTGTCTGTCCTTCAACCACCTGGATTACCTCGTACTTCTCAAAGATGGAGCCCGTGAGTCCAAACTTTGTGGGATCCAAATTGAAGTAAGAGGGATTGGGAGGCATCCAGCCGGTCTCGTTGTCGCTTGTCTCAGGGGCTAGCTGAGGCCGCGGAGCAGGCAGGCAATACTGTGGCTCGCAAACGTACTCCTTTGGAGGACAACTGCCCCAAGCGTTGCAGCCGTCTGGCTTGGGAGGACTGCAGACGTAGCCGGGCTCACATCCCCACTTCAGAGTGGAATTTCTAGATCGAGGGGCCGCGAGAGCTGCTGCTGTAGGTGCCGGGCAGGCAGATACTGGCGAAGGTGTTGTTGTGGCCAGGATGATTGTCTCTGGAGCTAGAGTGATGGTTTGGATTATCTCTACAGTCTCAACGCGTGTCATAGTGCTTGCTGAAATGGTGCTGAAAACTGTTGACCCCGAGAGAGTCATGGTAACCGTCATGGGCGGGAACGTTGTTAGCACAGTTGACAGGCTCGTTGTGGTTGCTGTCGTGGTCAGCCGTGTGGTTTGTCGCGCTGTCTCCGTGGCGGTTGCAGTCTCTGTTGCCGTCTTTGTTGCTGTGAAAGATGCAGTGACAGTGTCTGTGACCAAAACAATCGATTGAACAGTTGAAGTTTTCGTTACAGTTGAAATCGCAGTTGCAATCAAGGTCTCAGTTGTAGTCGACGTCTTAGTTACAGTTGCCGTATCTGTGAACAAAGACCTAGTTGCTCACCACATAATCAGAAATTGCTTGAGTGCCTGGTATAAAAATGGGGTACAAGATGAGTGAGTATACTCACGTTACAGTCGATATTATGGTCTTGGACGGCACCTCCTTGCTCTCAAAGTATGCAGCACAGCTTCCCTGGCCGCCTTCAAAGCAATGATCGAAGCAGAGGTAGCCTTCTTTGTGCTTGCAGTGAAGTAATATTCCTGCCTCGATCTCAGACGTCACATTGCGACTTTGGAGGGACTGCCCCTCGGCGCCAGAAACGAATCGACTGAGCGCCAGGGCTGCAGTAGCCCATGACTGCCATGCTAGGACCATGTTTTCGCGTTATAGGAGGCAATCTTGACCCTGTAGATATCACTTGAGCTTCTCCAGCGATTCACGCGTGTCAAGCCTGAACTGACTTGCGTGCAGCAGGTACGGGTTACAGACGCCTACAACTACAAGACTGAGCATCAGATTAGCAGAGGGTTTGGGAGAGGTAATTGGAAATATGGAAACTCATACCTATAGTGAAGAGTAGGTAGCTGGCACCCAAGTTGTGAGTTGTGTAGTTACTATGCCGTAGTGGTTGCTCGTAGACAGTAGGTCTAACGGCTTTTCGAGTGCCCACAAACTGCTGTGCGACTACGGAAACGCCAATCCAGGCCCGGCCAAGCTTGCTGTAAAAGACCGACTGCTTCCGCCCTTGGAGAAAGGGGCTGGCAAAGAACAAGAAGAGACTGACCTGCAGCTAGGTAGCAGTGGAGGGCAGCAGCTTGCCAAATACATATCAGCAAGCGGCGAGATGAGCCGCGCCGTCACCAGTGCAGCATGGCCTGGGTTTCCCAGCCATCACATAATAACACCTGAGAGAAGGGTTGCCGGAAGAGGAATCCCATCATACTCCTCGGCGGAACCCAAGTCAAGCTCCCAAGGGAAAAAGAGAGAGCTCCAGATGCAAGTGCCATGAAATACGCCACATCGTCCAGTGAATGCAACGCAAAGTGGCATGGGGGCAAGCAGTGGTACCATAGAGCAACCATGTCTGATCCCTGCCGCTATCGCTGTGCTCGTACAGGGGTAGGTACCTCACCCCCGGGCGGTGCACTCGGTCGGAAGGCGATATGATGGGGGTGTGTTGAGAGGAGAAATATCTACGGTACTTGGGGTTCGCACCAGGCCTGGCGTCATCAGTCATCAATAGTCGTGGTAAAGGCTCCCCGCTTCATGCTCCGGCTCACTACTACCACATGTTTTGCTTGGCAGCATGGGCGCGCTGACATGCGATAAAAAGACAATTGCCCAGCCAGTCCGCCGATGCATAGTATCCAAAGGACAGTGAATGGCGCTTCTAATGCTTGGGAACCTGGGCTGATTCGGATCGTTGGCTACACAAATATGTCAAATTTACTGTAGTTCCCATCACAGACAGGGTTTTCTGCTTCTGCCTCTACTTCTGTACCTTGAATGACAGAAGTAAGGGGGTATGGACCGAGTAATGAATGGTTATAGCCTAAAGAAACACCGAGTAAAAGACACGATGGGTTCCTGCAGGGTTGACGGGGAGTACGGCTAATGGATGGTGGGTGGGATGCAGTTTTTGTCAGAAACTAGACTGATGCTAGACTAGTGCTAGTCTTTCCACCCAAGCTGTAGAAGATATGGTACTTTAGAGGGATAGGAATGGCAGCCAGTAACCAAGGAATGCAGAGCACTAGGTAGAAGGCGAGTGTAAGTCAACGACGAGAAGGATGCGAAGCTCGAGACAAGAAATCTCGGGAACAAGAAGCGGGGGAGCAGAGCCGGTTGTGGCAAGTGATGGGTGGTGGGTCGGGGGGTTGAGCAGAAGGACAAGTCCAGATTCAGCAATCAAAATACCGTGTTATACGACGGCTGAAGAAAAACTTAGGTGGGAAAGGCAAAGTGTCTAGGCAGGGAGATGGTGTTCAGTTCAAGACGTGGTCCGGATGCGGGCAGGGGCGTTGTTGGTGGTGTTCTGTCGCCTTGGCATGGGCCGATAAAGGCCGGACAAAAGTTGTTGTGATGGACTGGGATTTAATAATAGCCAACCCGACCAACAAAAGAGAACGATGTCCAATATAAGGTAGATATAGTACCATACCACACACCCGTATCCGTATGTGGTCCAGATCTCCACCTGCCTAGTGAGGACGAAGAAAAAGACCTCATGCACAGGCAGACATGTATGTGGTAGCGGTCCGAATCTTCGTTGTCAGGCAAGGCTGCAAGTTACAGGTGACGTGAGCTATTGCGGGGTTGGTTAAGATACATACATAGGTAGGTACCTACCTAGCTACCCATTCGCACGTCAGCCCGGGCTATCAGTTCTTGCGAAGGATTGAAGACTGAATTGGTGAAAATCAGCGCGCAGTGAATTCGATCAACTTGACTATTTCCCCACTGGCTGCACCAGGCCATGTGTTCTATGAAGTAGCACGCACAATAAGATCGTCGAGAGCTGTTGTTGCCTTGCCAAGACGACTGGGCCTTGTTCGTCGGTCAACTTCTGCGGTTACCCAGAATCCAACCAGTCGATATTGATAGTGAGTACTTCGCTTGCGTGCTTACACGGATTGCTTACCGATTCTCGCCACTTTCTGGTACAGACAAAAAAAATGATGTACAGCGTGTGGAGATTGTGGGTAAGACCAAATCGTCTGTTAGAAGTAGTAGTTCTAGTAGCACATACAAAAGCATGAGGAGCCTTTTTCCCTTTTTTTCGGTTATTGGGGAAATTTAACCTCAGTCTGGGTACCTAGGCAAGGTAGGTCGGCACTATTAACGTGGAAGCTGACAGAGTTCAATCTGGAAGACAGGGCGGGCAGTCAATCCATGCCTTTGCGTCTTTGCTAAAAAGACTTTTTAAGGATAGAACTGTTGCAACGCAGGTCTACGGCGAAGGTGCAGATTGAACCTCAGGTGGCTCTCATCTCCAACCAATCATGAGTCGAATATGATCAATAAAAGCTGCCGGGTTGTGGGGAATACCACATCTGGAATGGCTAACGTAGATGCCGAAAACGTTAGCACCTTGGACGATCTCATCTACACCTTCTCTGTACCTACGTTAGTTGCAGGACTGCAAATCCTGCTTGGCCTTTGACGCGACTCTCAGCCAGACCTATGCGTTATATATTTTTTTCTTCTTTTCTTTTTCTTTCAAAACCCCATAGTAGCCATGATCGTCGACTTCTGGACTTGCCGGTGACAACCATTTGGCTGGCATGGTTGCATGGCAACGCAATTTTTCAATTCATCGGGGCTCTCCGGAATGTAAATGACAATAGATCATCACACCTGCCGAGCGAATTAAAGACGAAACAAATGTGGAATGAAGACCTTGGGGTCGCCCGGCGACCGTGATTGACTTTCATACTTTTTAATTCATCTCCGAAGGGAGGACTCTGGACTCTCAGTGGTAAGAAGAAACTCACAACAATGTAATCCCCCCACCATTTATTTGTACTCCCTTGCTTGCCTTTCTTCCAGTTGTAGCCAGACTCTCCAACAAAGAGAGGCAAAAGGAAGGCGACATATCATCCCCACCACTTCCGTTCCCAATGCGCTTACAGCCGGAAGCAAGTCTGACAGATTTGAGCCCTACATGTCAGCCTGGCCTTGGCTACCTACGCTTCAACGAAGATCGTGGATCAGGTGCATAGGCTTACCTACCTACCTATACATTGCCTACTTCGTTGGCTAGACACCACAGATGCTGTAGCTGTGTAAGGTAGGTATCTACCATCTAGATACCTTACCTATCCACATTGTATAGGTATTGAAACCGGAGTTATATGGAGAGTAGCAAGGCTGAGAATTATCCACTCAGTAAGCAAGAGCTGGCAAGCTGGGTAAGCCCTAGCTCCAGTTTCTTCCTATTCATCCAGAATGCAACCCTCTACTAACCCTCCTCAAACTCTGCCCAATAACAGACTACGCCAAGCTACCAAGCCAGGCATGTACCTTATGAGCCTGCAGAAGGTGTGCAGACATTTTCTGCTCGGGCGTGGCTCGAGTGAGCCCGTTTCCTTTGTCTGGAATGCGGCATAATGACTTCTCCCACATCAATACCTACAGTCTCTGGATTCGGTACACTCCCTCCAGTGAACTTTGCCACTCTTCTTGTTGGCCCGGGATGCTTGCAGATAGGGGCGGTTACTATTCAAACCGGCCATACTTGGCTCGAAGTAGGAAGCATTTTTGGAATCGAACCAATAGCTGGTCGACTTTGCGCCTCGCCCGCCACAAGATTCATATTTTGATCTTTATCTTTTTTGTGTTTCTCTACCAACTTATACTGGCCTCAAAGGGGCATTTCAACCATTATACCGGTACACTGTCCCAACTGGATTGTTCCCTCTTTTAACCACGGTTGGGGGCGCTGTCTGACCCTGTCTGACGACGAAAGAGCCAGTCCCTCCTTGCATCTGGGACCAGCTCCGACTCTTGATCCCGTCCTAAAGTCCGATTCGATTCCCTGTTTGTCCCCTTCTTTTGGACAAAGGAAAAAACTCGCCATCGATGCGAGCACATGAGTAAATTTCTTGCCGCATTCGTGACTTTGAGCCTTCTCGGCACTCTTTGAGTTAGGGTTGCTGATGACCAAAACCTGCTCTCTTAATCTCCAATAGCATTCCACCCCGTTGTCCATCCATCAAAGTCTCTGTTTGTCTGTTTATGGTGATGTCTCGCCTGTAATTTCTTGCTGTGTGGTCAAGTCAACGCAAGGTGCCAGACAAAACCTGCTTCTCCCACCACAAAACCAATTTTCTCGGACTACCCAGCACCTTTTTCCGCTTTTTTTTTAAATTTTTTTTTAAAACAATACTACCCTGTCGGTGACGAAGAAATCCCGCTGAACGAGGACCGCAGTGTCCTTCTGCAAAGCCTCGCGTTATGTCCAGATCAAGACATGCCCTGATGGGCAAGGTCTTGGTTGCAGCAATGGCCCTGTGGTCAACTGCTGTTGCACAGGAAGCAGGCTGGATGGAGAACCAGATCAACTCCACGATGTGCACATGGGAAGCACTTCGAGGTGAGTCCTGCTGTGTGGCCTGTGAAAGAGTACCATTAAACTATCGCTAACTCAGACTGCCTCCAAAAAGCCATCCAAGTGAGGGACACTCTTTACTTGGACGGAGGCCACCTTGCATGGGCTCCAGGACTTGCCGATGGGTCGTACGGGCCTTATATTGTGGACGGTACGTGGCCACTCGGTCGATGTTTACCAGTCCCTGTTTCACTTATAGAGTATCTAACATGACACTCTAGACAATCCCTTGGGGTACATGTACAGTCTCAACTTCGGCAAATCCTTCAATACGTCGGCCAATATAAGTTCCATTCTGGGGACTATAACCAAGGGTGGCGCCAGCTTTGCGCCGAATTATGTGGATGGTGGGTTAATAGGCAACGACAATGAGTTCTACTTCTATGGTGGCATGACACGGCGCAGGGACAGCGTGGAGGCGCCCCGTGCAGACGACGTTCTCAGTTACAAGGCATCGGGGTCGGGAGCCAGCTTCCGACGGGGATTTGAAATCGCGCGCTTGCCTCAAGACAAAGACATAACCCGCTATGTGGCCTACGGCGGCGCTGTAAGCGCGCCATCGGAAAACAAGGCCTTTTACTTCGGAGGTTTGCGATCTCCGTCACATGGCGAGATCTTTCAACCCCAGAGCCAGAGCACGATCCCGGTCACTCCAGTCAACGTCTCAAATACATTGATCAGTGTGGACCTCAGTCAAGATGCCGAAAAACGGTGGAATAACATTACACTTCCTGACTACATCAAAGGTCGGGCTAATCCAGAGTTGGTATGGGTTCCTTACGGCAAGCAGGGCCTTCTGCTTGCTATCGGGGGTGTGACATATCCAGAATACGCTACTGTTACCCGTCGATCATCCAATCAAGCTCAGGCAGTAAGTCCGCACCTGTGCATACTACTTCCACAACCTGCCCCGATTGTCAATGTGGCGAGTCTGAACGCTAAATAATGAGGATTACAGGACTCTGATGGTCGTGACTTTATGAACACCATTGACGTATACGACATCGCCAACGACAAATGGTATCAACAGCCCACCAACGGACAGCCGCCGGGAACCATGGCCCGAGGTTGTACTGTGGTGGCCCCCGCGCAAGACATGTCTAGCGTCAGCATATACTGGTATGGAGGATACAACGGACTCGACCCGCTCAAGGATTTCAGCGACGACGTCTATCTCCTCTCGCTCCCTTCGTTCCATTGGATGAAGGTATACTCTGGAAAGCCCAGTCGCGCTCGTGCAGGTCACAAATGTGTGATGCCTTACCCGGATCAGATGATGGTAATTGGAGGGTATACCCCTTTAACGGGCGCGAGGTCCTCCTGTGTGGAAGGAAGTGTGATACAGGTCTTCAACCTGACCTCACTGAAGTGGCTGGATGCGTACGATCCCGCAAAGTACAGCAAGTACGGCGTCCCTTTGATGATAAACGCCATGATCGGTGGCGATGAGCACGGCGGCGCTACTTTGAAGTCACCCGACCCTACAGGATGGAAGAGTTCAGAGCTTGGAAGCGTCTTCGCAGAGAGTTATCCAACTTCGAAAATCGCCACCTACTACCCATACGCCTCTACCGCCAGTGAGGGCTCACAAGCCAATGGCGGTGGCAATAGCGGCGGCCCTCCCAGCTTTACGTGGCCCCTTGTTGGTTCTCTGGTTGGCATCCTTGTCATTGCCATCATCGCCCTTGCCGTTATATGCTTGAGGCGCCGCCGTCGCCGTCAAGCTCAAGGCGATGGCGAGGTGACTGAGGAGAGGGATGAGAATGGCAACAAGATTATTTCTTGGATGCGTGGCCATCCCAGCGAAAGCAAGGCGCCGACAGTGACGGCAACAGAGGATACCTATTTCACTCCTGACATGGAAACTGGCACGCCGATCACTCCTGGAATGGTTCAGCCAGTGCCTTCTGTCACACCTGTTCATAAGCCGGCCCCGCCACCAGCAGAGATGATGGATACTCAGGTAGCTGAACTGATGGGTACGTGAAGAATCTGCGAGTTGATCCCCCTTGACCTTTCAAGACCAATCCAGCTAACGTCTAGTCAACCAGACACATCTCCTCGCATTGAGCTACAAGACACAGGTCTCACGCCCGTAGAGATCATCAACAAACACTCCCACCTACATCAGAACCATGGGGGATCCATCCACAGCTCGAACCTATACTCGTCAATAACCCAGACCGACCATGCCTCGGGCATCTCGAGAGTTTCGGGGCCGAGCGAAGGTGGCTTCCGCAGTGACGACGCTATCCCAGGCGTTCGTCCCGATTCGCCAGCCCTTGGCTCGGTAGGCGGATACGGCGGCGTCGGGGCAGGGGTCGGGATGGCCGCTACTCAAAACTACCAGCCGGATCGCCAGCAGAGCCCATCTCCTCGCAACGAGTCGGGTGTCTCGGGAATCAGCGACCATGAGCGCCGACACTTGCGACACTTGTCCGATGATACGGTGTCCTCAGTCCATAGCGGGACTGCCATCGGCTCTCCTGGGCGCGGCCCCCTCTCGCAATATATGAACGCCGACGGGTCAAGTAACTACACCGCCGACATATCCTCAGCCCAAGCAAACAACATCATCAGCCCCGCGAGCAGTGGGCCCACCGCGCCAGGCGGCGACCATCCTCTAGTAGGAACACCGCCTCTGGTGTCGCCGCCCACGGCCGACGACGAGCCCCAGGATTATCTGGGCGTGCGGCCGCAGCAGCAGACTCGAACCATCAATGCGCAGCATGGAAGCCCACTGAGGAGAAGTGTTTTCCGTGAAAGCGAAGATGATTTAGGCGGACGTATGTGAGCAGCTGACATGGTCACTCTTCTTGTTCAATGATTCAACGCAGGATAGATAGGTTGTTCTGTCATTGGCGTCGGGGCGTTTCTTATTTGGTTTCTTTTTTATTCTCCTTTGTCGACTATTTGGAGTTCCTCTTGGCCATTTCTTGGAAATAATCTTTTATATGAGCTTTATTGCATCCATTTGTGTCTTTCTCTCTTTCTCTCTCCTATCAACTTTAGAAGATACAACAGCCTTGGACAAGGTCTGGTGACATTACTCGATGTAGTCATTGAAATTACAATGTAAATCGAGCCCTTCGCTTTTCGTTCAGATGCGACAATGTGAAGTACAGGTCAAGTTAAAATCATGACCGGAAAGAAATGCACAAGAGCTTCGTATATGACGCATGTATATATGAACCAGCCCCTGATCGGGATCGACCAGCTATTGTGCCTCTAATCTATTTATAAGCATGTAAGTACCAAGTGGACCAGACGCCATGCATTTTTAAACTATTCAAGAATCAAGATAAGAAAGAAAAAAAGGACTCCACGTAAACAAATGACTGCGTGCCTCGTTCTTTTGTACATCAGCTAGCGTGAAAACGCATGCGCAAAACCCTCAAAACTCCGAACAACGCCTCTTTAGATTTATCATTTTCTTCAAGCTGATTTCTCCTTGCGAACCTGATCCGCCGTGGCCCTCAACTCCTCCATGACGACCCTGTTGAACTCATCGGCGTTGTCGATGTACAGATGGTGACCGGCCTTGGGGATCGACACGACCCTCGCCCTGCCGTTCTCTTTCCTCTTCTCCTCCTCGGTGCCGTGCAACAGCGCCTGCCTAGACCTGGCCTTGAGCTTCTCCTCCGCCGCATAGCCGCCGTTTATATCCATCCAGTCCTGCTCGCCGTACATGAAAACGACTGGAATGCCCGTCTCGCGAGTCTGGGAGCCGTCTTCCTTCTTGAAGACCTGCCGACCGACCTCATGGATCCGGTTGATCATGGGACTGCGGGCAAAGGCGCCAGGCGCGAGCAGGTACGCCAGGGCGTACTCGCCGCTCCCGCGTTGGCGGAAGAGCGAATACGAGTAGTCGTGTAGGGCCTGCGACTCGGCCAGGGGGAGATGGCTGAAGCGCCGGCTCGTCCAACCGGAGACAAGACGTGGACCGAAAGGCCCGGAGAGCCGCACGAGGCTGAAGGGCGAGACGTTGGCGTCCCAGAGCCAGACGAACCACTTGTTGATCGGCCTTTTCGGCGGCTCCTTGTCGTTCGCAGACCTAGCCTCTGCTTTTGTCCGTGCGTTGAGAAAGTTGTTTTTGTCTTTTACGGGCTCCGTCGCCTTGACAATGTCCTCTTTTTGGTCTTGCGTAAACTCGTTTGCTATGGTTGAGGAGCTCGGCTCCGGCATTTCCGCGTTGACGGCATATGGATCCTCGGGAATACCAACAGGAGAGGCTAGAATGAGTTTGTTGAGATGTCCAGGGTACTTGATAGCGTATGATATCGCCAAATAGCCACCCAGAGAATGCCCAAGCAGCGTGAATTTTTCGATTTTCCGGATGCGACGCCACTCCTCGAGCGCATCGACAAACCAATCCTCGGCCTCCCTGATCTTGGCCTTCTGTTCCTTGGCGTGCACCTTGAAGGGGGGCCGTGATGAGTTGCCCATGCCAAGCAGGTCTAGTGAGTGCAGCCTCCAGCCAGGGTCGCGGCTGAGAGGCTCAAAGTTCTTGTAGAAGAAACCAAGCCCAGCGCCGTAGCCGTGCAGTACGACTAGCGTGTTGTCAACCTCCTCGCCTTCCCTCTCGATAGTGAACTCATTTATGGCTCTGTCCTTCCCAGAGAGCTGCACCAGGCTGGTGCGCCACGTCCGTCGGCCATAGGGATCAGATTGGGTGATAGAATCAGGCTTGTGAATAGCTGTTGCTGCGGCTGCACCCAGCGAGGCTTTGATGTAGGGGATGTATGAGAGGAGGTTTTGCTGTGCTATTGGCGGTGTTACGCTTGTCCACTGGCGATTTGATGTTAGTAACTACGCAGGCAGAGAAAAGACTATAAAAAAGAATTGAAAGAAAACTTACCCATTGGTATGCAGCCTCCTTGTAACCAAGTGGAAAGTAAGCCGACATTGTGCGCAGAGCGGGGGGTTCGGGATACTGAGGCTCTGGAGTTGCGACTTGCGGGGAGGTCGGTGGCTGCTGTCTAGACGTGGAGGTTGTCCTTGCGAGCCTAGTCTTTGCCGACGAGGGAATACTCTCGCCACTCGACAGGGATATTGTTGCGCTTGTGCTGTTGCTTTTGTTGTTGCCGACGCTGACGCTTACGCTTGTGTTGTTGGCGTTGTTGCTGTTGTTGTTGTTGTTGTTGCAGCTGGTAGTAGAGGAAGTGTTGGGAAAACGCGGCGCGACTGAAGAGAGCGAGGCAGCTGCTAACACGACTCGAGTATTGTTGATCATGCCGGGTGCTACGGGCGTCGACGCACGGCGCCCGGCTGATTCTTATATGACGAATTCACCGGGGATTCGGAATGTGAACGATAGAGGCGCTCCGGACTTAAACCAGGCGCCTAGGGTAGGTGGATAGGTAATTACGGTACACGTAAGGCCGGTATGTGTGTGGCACCCACCGAGTTGTTGGGGGCTGAGCTGCGCGAAACAACCATGCACATGGATACCTTACCTTACCTTACCTACCTAGGCAAGCAAGGCAGGGTGGATATCCGTACCTACCTCCAGTTAAGCTTTACAGAAATTACATGCAGTACTTGTTCAGTTCAGGTACAACCTACTGCAGACAGTAGTCTCAGTGCTCAGACTAGACCCCCTGCGTTGCAGGGTGGACCGGGCGCTCCATGTACCTTTTAGCCACACGGCTTTTCGACCAATCAAATTGGCCGAAAAGATCGCGCCCGTTCTAGTCTGAGGACATGTTGTTGATTTTCGTCGCAAGCGACAGAATTGCACAGTATACGCACTGTATATACACTGTACGTCATTATATGCGTAACGGCGATACAGTTTTTTAACTGTGTATTTTCTATTTACGAATATTTAATTAAATAAAAATGGTAAAAATATGGTAAAAATATCGTTATAATGTTTAAAATTAGGGCTTTTTAACGGTAAAAACCTTATATTTATATATCTTACATAAAAATTAAAATAAAAATAAATAATAATATTACTATTTTTAACGCCCTATTTAAAAATTTATATATAAATAATAATATATATAAGTTTTTTATTTTAAAATAATGATAAATATAATTATATTAGCACCCACGTACAGATATTTTATCGAAATTATCGTTCGTGAATTTTTTATTTATATAAATATACGTTAAATTTAATATTTTATATAAATATTTAATAATTAATATATTTATTAATAAAAGGTTTTATAATTAAAAATTTCGATATAATAAATTTTATTATTAATTATATATAATAATAAAATAACGTTTATTTTTTTATTTAATTTAAAATAAATATAAAATAAAATTTAAAAATATGCAAATTTTATTAAATTTAAATATAAAATACGCAAATTTAATAATATTTAAACTTTTTTTAACGTGGACGTTTGTTTATACCGGTTATTTAATCGTTAAAATTTTGGTTTTAATATCGTTAAAATTGGTAAAAATATAAACCCATTTCGATTGCAAAATTTATTAAAAATATTTGATATTTAACCTATTCGAATATTTAACACCTTATATTACGTAATATATTAGCCAAGTTTTATATATATAATATATACGTATATATTACTTTCCACGTACAAAAAGTTTTAAATTATATCGAAAAATAAAAATATAATCAAAAAAAATCGAAAAATTCCAATATTTATTACAAAACCAACCTCCACTTAAAAATCAAGGGCACCCATATCCCAATTCGACCAATATAACCATTAAAAATACAAAATAAATTGTTGTCAATTATTTCGTTAATTGCTATATCCAACGTATAAACCGTTTATTTTTGCGATTTTTATTTAATTAATTATAACGGAATATCGGTCGCCGAATTGACGAAATTACCTCCACTTAAGCCCAAAATAAACAAATTATCCTCAAACCTAAACCAAAGTAATCTTTGGTTGGACCCACAGGTACAAGCAAAACCACGAATTAAGCCACGGCTCAATTAATGGAGTTTGCGTTTAGGGATAAGCCCTGAGATTATATAGATAGGTAATAAATTAACTCCCTATATAGTCTTAGTGCTTAAACTAGACCACCCTTGCTTCGCAATGGTGGACCGGGCGCTCCATGTACCTTTTAGCCACATGGCTTTTCGGCCAATCAAATCGGCCGAAAAAATCGCGCCCGTTTTAGTTTGAGGATATATTGTCGATTTTTGTCGCAAGCGATAAAATTGCACAATATACGCATTATATATACATTATATACGCAATAACGATATAATAAAAACATTGTATATTTTTTATTTACGAATATTTAATTAAATAAAGATGGGATAAATATAGTAAAAATATTGGTATAAGGCCTGAAATTAGGGCTTTTTAATGGGTAAAACCTTATATTTATATACGTTATAAACAAATTAAAATAAAATTAAATAATAATATTATTATTTTTAACGCCTTATTTAAAAATTTATATATAAATAATAATATATATAAATTTTTTATTTTTAAATAATAATTGGTATAATTATATTAACCCCTACGTATAGTTTTTTTTTCCAAATTATCGTTCGTTATTTTTTTATTTATATAAATATACGTTAAATTTAATATTTTATATAAATATTTAATAATTAATATATTTATTAATAAACGGTTTTATAATAAAAAATTTCGATATAATAAATTTTTATATTAATTATATATAATAATAAAAACAACGTTTATTTTTTTATTTAATTTAAAATAAATATATAATAAAATTTAAAAATATATAAATTATATTAAATTTATATATAAAATACGCAATTTAAATAATATTTAAAAAATTTTTTAACGTAAACGTTTATTTATACCGGGTATATAATTGTTAAAAATTTGGTTTTAATATCGTTAAAATTGGTAAAAATATAAACCCGTTTCAACTGCAAAATTTATTAAAAATATTTAATATTTTACCTATTCGAATATTAAATACCTTATATTACGTAAAATATTAACCAAATATTAAATATATAATATATACGTATATACCACCCCCCACGTGCAAACATTTTTAAATTTTATTCAGAAATAAAAATATAATTAAAAAAAATCAAAAAAATCAAAAATTTATTAAAAATCCAACCTCCATTTGAAAATTAAAGGTACCTATATCCCAATTCGACCAATATAACGATTAAAAATATAAATTAAATCGTTGTTAATTATTTCGTTAATTCCTATATCCAACGTATAAACCGTTTATTTTTGCGATTTTTATTTAATTAATTATAACGGAGTGTCGGTCGCCGAATTGCCGAAATTACCTCCACTTAAACCCAAAATAAACAAATTATCCTTAAACCTAAACCAGAGTAATCTTTGGTTGGACCCACAGGTACAAGCAAAGCCACGATTAAGCCACGTTTAATTGTGGAGCTCGCGTTTAGGGATGAGCCCTAAGACTATTCCCTATGACTAAACCGGGCGGGCCTAAAGTGGTCAGGGCCCTAAAGTGGTCATTTCTCTTTTGCTCTTATAACCTTTATAATAATCCAACCGAATGCCCGATACAGGCCAAATTTGGTACGTATATAAAACCAAAAAACCGCTTTTCAATGGTATAATATATATATTTTTAACGTTAATAATAATCGAAATATTAAAAATAATATATATTTGTTATTTTTATTGTTTAAAATTCGAATTTAAATGTAATAAATATAAGGTAAAATCCATTAAATAAATTAAAATTTAAATTATATTTAAAATTTTAATTTGGATGTATAATATATTCGGTTAATTTTATACGATTTTTTAAAGTAAAAACCATAAAAACGTATATATTACGATTAAGGTATCGGGGTAACCTATTTTTATAATAAAATACAATAGGTTAAAACAACTAAACGTTTTAACTGGATAACTGGGGATTTTCAATAACTGGGGTAAAATTATAATCGGTCTTAAATAAATATTAAAGTTAATTAAAATTTAATTATTACTAAACAATCCTAAAATCGAATTTATTTATATAATAATAAACGTATTTTATATAAACTATATTCCAAATATAATTACTCTTATATAAATAATTATAATTATTTTAAAATAATTACCGTTAGTCCAATTATTTTTTTAACAATAATTATAATTATTTTAATCCCGGTAATCGGATTAAAGTTTTTTATTTTATTATTACGTAACCTTATATTCCTTTTTTTTTATTTTTAATCCGCAATTCCTAATAATTTTGGCTTAGGTTCCCGATATTCTCTTCGTTTTTACCCAATTATATCGGTCCTAACCTTGGTCGTAATATTAAATCTTTTTTCCCAAAACCAAATCCCGTGGCCGTATAAATAGGTCGCTCCCTTATTCTTTTTCCGAAATTCCTTTCGTTTTTTTTTACTAACCGCGATATTATCCCGAATTAAAAAACGGTCGCAGCCTATCCGCCTTATTTCCGCGTCCTCCGTTCGCCGTAAACGTCTAGCCGAAACTATCGTTTTCGAAAGTTTCGAAATTATACCGTATTTTTTTTGTAAAACCCGTGGCCATTCGTATCGTATAATCTTATCGATTTTTCGATATAATAAATATATCCGTCGTAATCGGAAATATAATACCATTTTTATCCCTATTACCAATTATAGGTAATTTTCCTTTCGCGTAAAAGTTTTTTTTTTATTTTACAATTTAACCCGTTCTTCCAATAGGTCGATTAAATTAAAAAAAAAAAAGTTGGAATTGTAGGAATCTGAAGTTAAAAACGATATTTTCCGTATACAGCAGGAAATTGCGCGTCTCCAGCGAAAATCGTCCGAAAAATTCAACCGGTTATTACGATTACGCAAATAAAAACGCCTCCTTTAATTTCGTAATAAAATTAAAACTATCCGCTTAAATGCTAAATTGTCGGTAAAAAATACTATAAAAAAAGATTGTTTGGGGGTCGACAAATTGTTAACAGGAGCCGATTTTATAAGGCTACCCTGTACCCAAAATAAATAAATAAACAAAATAAATAAATAAAACGCATGCACGCACAAAGCTTTAAATATTACGTCTTTTTTACAATAAAGCAAATAAGACAAATAAGTAATATAGCTTAGTGGTATAATTCATATAATAAATATAACAATAATATAAAGTGCATGAGTTCGATTCCCAGTATTGTCGCATTTTCTTATAAGTGCAATAAGTGCAATAAGTGATCCAGGTGAACGGTTCCAGCCAGCCCTGCGTGGCAGAACCGGTCACGTGGTTCTACCCCGCACTTCCGGCAATCCGGATCGAAGAGATCATGCCATAGAATTGGTACACGTATCCAATTCTAATACTCTACATAACAACGAACATAATAACGATCTTACAATCAATTGTGCAATCAACTATACAAACAATACAAATTTCTACTATCCGCTAGCAGACGGTTATCTGCCATTCTACGGTTTAATTATCCCTACAAGTGATCTCCAACCTTAAAACCTTAAAGCTACCTCGTAACCTCCTTCAGACAAATTACCTTTCGATAATCTTTCCGAATCGGGTCTGGTCCCGGAACTACGCTCCCTGGGTTATATCGATATCGTCGACTGGTCCTCGGTATTAGGTACTAATTTACAAAACTGGGTATTTGCAAATTTAATTCCTAAAAATGGTAGGTAATACTCTCTTTGGCCGTCCTCTCTTCTTTGGCTAACTTGTTCGCAATTCCAATTCCTAATAATACTGGCGGAATGGTTTTTGGTAATCCTGGAAGTGGTTAAAAAGTTCCCAAATGTTTTCTTTATATTTATAATTTTCCCACTTAATTCTAAGGGAGGTTACAAGGTAACTTTAAGGTTTTAAGGTTGGAAATTATTTGTAGGGATAATTAAACCGTAGAATGGCAGATAACCGTCTACTAACGGATAGTAAAAATTTTATATTATTTGTATAATTAATTGTACAATTAATTATAAAATCGTTATTATATTCGTTATTATATAAAGTATTGGAATTGGATACGTATACCGATTCCATGGTATAATTTCTTCGATCCGGATTGCCGGAAGTGCGGGGTAAAACCACGTAACCGGTTTTGGCCACGCAGGGCTGGTTGGAACCGTTTACCTGGATTATTTATTGCATTTATTACATTTATAAAAAAATGCGATAATATTGGGAATCGAATTTATACACTTTATATTATTATTATATTTATTATTATATAAATTATACCATTAAACTATATTATTTATTTGTTTTATTTGCTTTATTGTAAAAAAAACGTAATATTTAAATTTTGTACGTGTATGCGTTTTATTTATTTATTTTGTTTATTTATTTAATTTGGGTATAAGGTAGCTTTATAAAATCGGCTCCTGTTAATATACCCCCGTAATTTATTTTTTATATTTATTAAAACAAATTAGCTCGTGGATACGTTATTTATTTATTTATTTATTTATTTATTTTATTTATTTATATATATAATTATATTATATATATATTATTTATTTATGGGTTTTTACTATTATTTATATTCGCATGCTTTATAAATTTTTTATATAAAGGTCCAGGCACTGATTTTGTTAAAAAATCAGCTATATTTAGTTTTGTTGGTATATATTTTATTTCCATTTATTTATTATTTACCGCTTCGCGGTTAAAATGGTATATAATATCGATATATTTGGACCTTTTATAAAATTCCGGGTTTTCGGCTAATTTTATAATCGACGTATTATCCACTAAAATTACAGATATTTTTATATTAAACCCTAATTTTATATTATTATTAATATAAGTGAGCATATTATTTAAATAAATAGCTTTTTTAACGGCGTCCCGTAAAACCATATATTTAGTTTTAATTAACGATAATACCACTGTTTTTTGTAGCTGCGAAGCCCAACTTATAATATTTTTATTATTTATATTATTATTATTGGATAAACTAAATATATATCCAGTAGTGGAGCGTTTTTTATACAAATCATTAGCCTAATTTGCGTCTATATATTCTTTTATAAATAATATTGGTTTATTTTGGCTTTTGTCACGGCCAGGCATACATTGGAGAACCTCAGTGTATTAGGCGCTATCGACGAAAATTCTAAACTGAAGAGAAGAGAGAAATTACAATCGACGACGCGCTCAAGAGACGCGCTTAAATCCGGAGGTAGTGGATCCTTGTCCGATCCCTGGCTCGGTGTGGAGCCGAGTCGTGATTCTGAGGGTAGGTCTAGGGGCCTGATCCTCACATTACCCCCCTCTAAGGCCTGATCGACGTAGGCGGTCAGAGTCTTGAGTTTGTCACGTGTGTCTCCTCGGGGCCTTCCTCCGCTCTCGTGTCTTTTTCGCATCGTGCTCGGCAACATTGTCCTCGGGTCCGTCCTCCGCAAAAACATCCTCTGCTGCGCTCCTGATCCACTGTTGCAAATTTACCGGAGGTCCTGCTGCGTCGGGGTACTCCCTGTGAAAGGTATCCAGCAGTACTGGTGAGTTTTTCAAGTCGCGGGCCTCATACCATGTCTCATCAGGGTCGAGTCCGACCCACGATACCTGATATTGCAACGTCTTCTTTCGTCCGAATAGACGTGAGGCCAACACTTGCTCCACCTCCCACTCCGGTTCTCCGTTAATTTCGACCGGTGGTTCCAGCTTTTGATACTGCTGAGGTAATGGATCCGTTGCTGCCTTGCGCAGTCGGCTGGCGTGGAACAGCTTACTACCTTTATACCAGGCAGGGGTGTCGAGAATGAAGCTGTGACCCTTTTCCTCGAGAATCGTCCATGGTCCTGCATTTTGCGAGTCCAACTTGGTCGTAGGAGCTTCTGTGGAAAACCCCTTTTTGCTAACGTAAACCGCATCTCCCACCGTAAAGTCGACCGGTCGCCGTTTCTTGTTAGCCTGCCTCTGTTGCTCTATTTGCGCCCCGAGTCCGTTGTTGCGGGCCAGTTCCTGAGCTTGCCGGGCTTGGCGGACCATTTCCAGCGCCTTTTGTTGCTGACCGATCTCCAGGTCTTTTTCGGGTAAAGGTAGAGAGAGCGGGTCTCTAGGGCGAGCTCCTGTTTCTGCTTCGATCGGTGCCATGCCGATAGAGGCGTGAACGGACGAGTTGTGGCCGAAGTCGAAGGCGGGAATATGCCGTCGCCAATTCGTTTGGTATTTGTCTACATAAAAGCGCATTTTCTGATCCAATTTAGCGTTGGTAATTTCGACGCTGCCCTGACTTTGAGGGTGGCGGGCGCTTCCATGTTTATGCTTTGTTCCTGTCAACTCGTTTAAAGTGTTTAGGAACTCGGATATAAACGGTCCGGCGTTGTCGGAAAGCCATAAGTCGGGGACGCCTTTCCAACGGTACACGGTCTGATAATACCGCATGGCCAAGGTCTCCGCGGTGTCCGTCTTCTTTCCCGGTAGGGTGGCCAAAAGTTTGGTTAGTCGGCAGATAAAAACCCAGACGTAATCGTAGCCTTCTTTATCCTTGGGCATAGCTTTGCCGTCTACCATCACGTGCTGCCAACACCGTCTAGGGATCTCCAGTGGGTGCAGCAGCCCAGGCGTCTTATCATGTCGTACCTTGTTGCGTTGACATTCGCGACAATTCTTAATGTAGCGTTTGACGTCTCGATTTCGGTCGGGCCACCAGTAATCTCTTTTCAGGCGGCTCAGGGTTTTGTTCTGGCCTCCATGGCCGAAGATCTTGGGCTCATGAGCTTCGCGGATGAGAGCCGTTCTTAAGGAGATCTTGCCATCCTGGGTAGTCTCGGGTACCGTTAACAGACTGTCATGGCGACCTAGGTTCTGTTTTAGGTTCTCTTCCAGGATAAGGGCCACTAGGTCAGCTCCTTGAGGTGCGGAGGGTTCCAAGTTGTTAATGGTTGGAAGAGGTTCGCCGGGTCGGGAGTCGATCTTTTCTGGAGGGATTAGTGCAATGGTGCGGTCTAACACAGCTCGGGCCTTGACCGTAGGGCTGTCGATGGTTTTGCGCGAAAGGGCATCGGCTGCCACATTATCCTTGCCGGGACGGTATTTAAAGGTGATGTCGAAATTGGCCAGGTAATCTGCCCATCGTATCTGGCGCGCGGACAAAAGTTTCTTGGTTGACCAATAAATCAGGGCCTGGTGATCGGTAAAAACACAAAACTTGGTACCTAACAGGGCTGGTTCGAAGTCCTTCAGCGTATTGATTACAGCCAATAGTTCCTGATCCTGAATCGGATAGTTTTGTTCAGCAGGGGACATGATTTTGGACGAATAGCCGATTGGCTTCCAGCTGCCATCGTCCTGTTGCTGCCACACGACACCGGCGGTGGCCCTGCCACTGGCGTCGGTGTCCATCCGGACAGGCATACCGGGTTTAAAGAAACTCATCACGGGGGCGGTGACCACCAGTTCTTTCAAAGCTTCAAAAGCGGCCTTCTGCTCGGGGCCTTTTTCGAACGGGACTCCCTTTCTCAATAATCGGGTCAGAGGTTCTGCTTGTTCGCTGGCGTGATGGCAGAACGTCCGGACGAAATTACATAAGCCTAGGAAGGATCGTACGGCGGAAACGGAGGTGACGTCGTCCCATTGCCAGCTGGTGATGGCTTCGACCTTTTTGGGGTCGATGCGGATACCTTTACCGATCTCTAGAAGTAAACCTAGGTATTCGATTTCGAAAACGCCGAAACTTGACTTTTTAATATCGCCTTGGAGTCCGGCTTTGTGCAGCCTGTAAATAACCTCCTCGGTTTGCTCAAAGTGGACTTGCTCCGATTTATCCTCGGTATAAATCAACACGTCGTCTGCGTAGGCGCTCGCGAAAGCGTCCAGCAGTTCATTAAGCTGAGCGTTGATAAAAGCTTGGAACCAGGCGGGTCCGACCTTCAGTCCAAAGGGTAGGACCTTCCACTGAAATGTGCCTTGTCGGGTTTTGAACGCCGTTAAATACCGTGACTTCGGATCCATTAGCAATCTGTTAAAAGCTCGAATAATGTCGATCTTGGTCATCCTCCGGGCTTTTCCACACTTGCTCAACGTCCCGGCCACGTCGGGGGCAAGTACTTGTCGTCCTTTGATGAATTTGTTTACCCATCGGTAATCCACACAAAAACGTTGCTCCTTCGATTGCGGTTTAGGAACGAACAAAGTTGAAGCTGCGGTCTCCTCCATTGTCCGTTCAATAAAATCAATCCTCAGAAGTTCGTCGATGGTTTCCTTTTCCAACTCCATCATCGCGAAAGGGGTCGAATAGCGGGCTGGCCTCCCCTCCAAAGGTTTCTCGAGTTCCAAAACCACGTCGAAACCGGGTCGGCTAGGCGGGAGAATCGTCGACGCCTTTTTGGAAAAGAAACCCTCAAGGTGGGCAAGTGCTTTGGGTAATTTGGCTCGTACTTGCGCGATGTGCTCCGGGTCTTCGTCTGCAGGGAATGGAATGGGACGTCCATCGTGAGTCTTGTTCCACTGCAGGGCTGATACCGCATTCAGGCTGGTCGTAGGCGTGTCGTTTACTGGTACCAACGGTATAGGCTCCGTGGGTAACGGGGATCGTTTCCATCGATCTTGACGAGGGTCGTTAAGGAGGGCACAAATATTAGCTGGCAGGCCTTTGTTGGAAACGGTCTTTGGGATGGTCGGGAAGGCGCTAATTTCTGCGATTTGAGCCTGGTTTCCGTTTTGGCGTTTAGGGCCTTGAAGTATCTTGCGGACCTGGATGCGACGGTCTTCTTGTTCCATCTTGCGGTCCCGGCGGACTGCGTCAGCTTGGGCCTCGAGGTCCAGAGGCGGATTTGAACGTCGTACAACGATTGCGGGTGAGTATTGGGCCATGGCGGGCAGGTCGTTGGGCCAAACGAAGCTGCGGGTAGCTGGGAATAAGCCTACTCGATATTTCGTCCACCATTCTTGTCCGATAAACACATCGTGTGCCGTTTCGAGGAGGATGAATTTCTGCCGTGGGAATTGTCGTCCGTCGATTTGCAAAGTGAGCCGAAGGTATTCGGTGGCTCTTGCGGTGACCTTCCGGTTAAAATCTCCAAAATCCAAAGGTTTTGGGAGCTTTTTGATAGGTAGCTCTAAACGTTGGGCGACCTTTTTCGCGAGGCTCGGTCGAATGGATAAATACACATCTGCTCCAGTGTCACAGAGAGCTTGGGCGTTGAGACCACGACCTTTGTCTTGCAATTGAATGGGAGCAAGGAAGGTGTTTAATTTGGGTGATCTATCGATTTTAGCTATCTGAGGCATGCAGACTGCCGAGGAGACTTCCGGCAGCCTTAGCAGTTTTCCGAATCCGACGAAGATGAGCTGTGGCCGGATCGTTCACGAGCCTCTCGATCGCCTTCGTGTTGAAGGGCGAGAACGGCGGCGATGTGAGCGGCCTTTTGGGGGCAATTGCGTGCCAGGTGCCCGGCTTCTTTGCAAAGGAAGCATCTACCCTCAGTGACCAATTTGGCGTCTTCTCTGCTGGGCGACTTCGGGGCGTCAATGGTCTGTGTGCGGGTTTGGTTCTTGGCTTCCTGGCTGTGCCGGCGATTCTCGCGTCGACGCTGTTTGCGTTCGGCGCTGGCTGAACGCTCACGGCGCTCTTCCCTCTTTTTGCGGTTCTCGCGGAGCTCCTCCCAAGCGCGTTGTTGGGCCAGCGCCGAGTTCGCAACTTCTCCGGCAAAGGTCTCGTACGAGATATTTGGGTCTTTGGATAGGCTGAAAAGCTGGGGGTTCAGGTTGGCAGGAATGTGCTCATAGAGAACCAACTTGCGTTCCGTTTTGGCAATGTTGGCTTTATCGGCTAGGCTGTTAACCTTGCCAATAAACTGGTGGATGTCTGTTGACTTGTCCGACAGACTAAACTTCAGGTGACGAAGCTCCTCACGGGCTTTGGAGGCTTGATTGTCATCGTGGTAAACAGCGGCTAGGGTCGCGACCATTTCGGCCGCGCTGCTGAAAGGCATAATGGTGGATTCATAGCGGCCTTGGATAAGGTCGTTGGCAAGCCCTTCAGTGAGGGAATTGATCACCGCCATGCGGCTTCTTTCTGTTTTGTAAGTTTCGTCGTCCTCTACAAATTTATCTGCGATTTTGGTGATCCATTTATCAAAACGATCCTTATCACCATCAAACATGCCGGGGTCGATGCCGGCTTTACGTGCCGTCCTGTCGTAGGCAGGGTTTTTAGCATTTTGGTTACTTCCGTAAGGCTTAAATGCTGTCCGGGCAGCGATACCATGGGGCTTAAACTCAGCCCCTCCAAAGGCGCTGTTCAAAGGCGTAATACCGCGGGTTTGACGGGTGGCATTGTTACTCCGGGTGGCGAGCTGGTCTTTAAGTTGGGCAATGGTGGCCAAAAGATCTTGCAGCTGTGATTGAGTGATGGTAGCCTGGCCGGTTGTGTTTTCGCTTTCGTCTGCCATTTCGCTTCTCATTTGGGCGGCAGGCGAGGGCGCTCTGCTTGGAGATTTCGGAATTTCGTTCCTGCCGTCTGACGTCTTGGCAGAAGGTTGGTGAGGAGGGCTTCGCGCCTCTTCTGGGTGCTCAGAAACTGACTCGTACTCGTACGATCCGTCAACTTCGATGCTGTCGACTGGCTGATCTTGCTCTGTGTCGGATTGGGGCTCAACGGGCTCTTCAGGCTCTGTGTTGGCGCTGGTAGGAGCGGGCTCTACTGGCTCTGGGCTCACTGGGGCAACTGTAATCTCTCCGTTTTGGTCCGAGTCTTCGGTGTTGGGAGTAGCAGTGCCGGAAGCCAAATTATCTGGCTTTGCTGAGTTTGCGTTTGTCACGCGTTGGGATTGGCGAATCGGTGGGCCGTAATTCTTACGCGGCGACATTGATTTCGCGAATGGTGTCTTCTGTGGCCTAGTTTACCGTCGTGCACAGCCGACGTGGTGAACGATTGAATGAAGGGATTGAACGATATATTTTAATTGCTTCACCAGCAAATCATAGTGAGTTTAGAATTATGTCACGGCCAGGCATACATTGGAGAACCTCAGTGTATTAGGCGCTATCGACGAAAATTCTAAACTGAAGAGAAGAGAGAAATTACAATCGACGACGCGCTCAAGAGACGCGCTTAAATCCGGAGGTAGTGGATCCTTGTCCGATCCCTGGCTCGGTGTGGAGCCGAGTCGTGATTCTGAGGGTAGGTCTAGGGGCCTGATCCTCACAGCTTTTATCCTCGAGGTTTTTATTTATATTATTTATATTTTCAATATTATTTTTATCGTTAATATTATTATTAATATTATTATTAATATTAGATCCATTATTATTATTAACGTTATTTTGGAATATATTTATAGCTTTATATTGTAGGCCATATATGGGATTTTTTAGCAAATATTTAAAAATATTTTCTAATATTTTAAAATATTTAGCCCCAGGATTAACCATAAACTTAGCGGCTAGGTACGTGCAATATATTATATTTGGGCGGGTTTTTATTGCTAAATATAATAGCGAATTTACTTTTTGTTGGAAATCTTTTATTTCCTTTTTTGTAATTTTATTTTTATTTATATCGAATTTTAAACCTGGTACCCCCGGAATGGATATAGGTTTTTCGTTATTTATAATATTAAATTTATTTAATATTTTATCGGTATAATTTTTCTGGTTAATTAAAGCCGTTTTATTTTCCCTATTTATATTTATTTTATTACCCAAAAAATTGGATATAGGACCTAATTTTTCGATTTTTATATATTTGGATAATTCGTTATATAAATTATCCAATAACGTTAAATTAACGCTAAAAGCTAAAATATCGTCGACGTGGTAAACTAAAATTATACCAAAAAACTTATTTTTTGGATTTTGGTTTATATATACGCTTTCGTCGTAAGGAAAAACTATAAATTCCAATTTTATAAAGGTTTTTATAAGGAAAATATACCATAATTTTGGCGTTTGTTTTAATCCGTACAGGGTTTTATTTAATTTACCCATTTTATTTATATATTTATTATCGTTATATAGCTTTATAGGTAATTTTATATATATTTCTATATCGATATTTGCGTATAAAAACGCGTTTTTAACGTTATATTATATAACATATTACCCTTTATATAATGCTAATATTATTAATATATGCCAGGTTTCCGTTTTATATATAGTAAAAAAGGTTTCCAGGTAATTTACACCCATTATTTGGTTAAATCCCTGTATTACCCATCTGGTTTTATAACGATACAAATTATTTTTATCCGTAATAAAGCGGTTATTATTTATATTATTTAAGGGTTTTATTTTAAATACCCAACGCCCGTTTATAGCTATTTTATTTAACGGTAAATCCACAATTTTAAAAATATTGGATTCGATTAAACTATTATTTTCGTTTTTGCAGGTTTGTAACCAATTATTTCGTTCAGGGCTTTCCATGGCCTGTTTAAACGTATTTGGTTCTTTTAACGAATTTGTTATTAATATAAAATTATTTTCGTTAAAATTATATTTTAACGATTTATTTATATCTTTTATTGTATATAATATATCGTTAAATATTTTATAGTCAGCTGCATTATTTGGAGGGGTATTATTTAATCTTATCTCTAAAGACGAATTATTATTTTCGACGTTATTTTTATTTATATTATTATTATTATTATTATTATTATTATTATTATTATTAATATTATTATTATTATTATTATTATTATTAATATTATTATTATCGTCGAAAATATTATTATTATTATTATTTATTTCTGGGAAAGAAAATTCAACCTCGTTATTTATATTATTATTATTTTTATTTATCTCGTTTATATACGAGTAAAATTTATCTGTTATAAAGGTAATATCTCTGGCCAAGAGACATTTCTTTGTATTTGGGTCCCATATTTTATATATTTTAATATTGGGTGTAAAACCCACTAAAATACCTATTTTATTGCGAGGTTCTAATTTTTCTTTATATTGGTTATTATTATAATAAATAACATATCCCCAGGGTTTTATATAATTATTTATATTATTTGCATTATTAAAATTATTATTATTATTTTTATCGTTGTTTTTATCGATATTTTTATCGTTATTTTTATCGTTATTATTATCGTTATTTATATTATTAAATATTTCGAACGGCGTTTTCATATTTAAGGCCGTATAAGGTATATTATTATATAAATATACGGCTAATAATAACGCTTTACCCCATAAATAATTCGGAGTTTTGCTATTATATAACATTGCTCGTACTTTATTAAATAGGGTTAGGTTTATACGTTCTATTAACCCATTGGGTTTTTTTATATAAACCGGTATAAAATGGTATATAATACCGTTATTTTGTAACGTTTTATTAAAATCGTCACTTATATATTCGCTTCCGTTATCGGTAAAAAATTCTTTTATATTTCTTTTACCATTTTTATTAACGGTATTATTATCCATTTTTTTTTATATATATTAAAAGCAGTTAATATATTTGCTTTTGTTTTTAATAATATAACGCGTAAAAAACGCGATTTTTTATCCAAAAACGTTATATAATATTTATAATTATTATATATAGGTAATTTTATTAATCCCCCTAAATTGGAGTATATTTTATCCAATATATTATAATTTGTAATATTGGTAAATATTTTATTTATATTCCGGTTTGCTTTTGCTTTTAAATAAACTTCGCATATATATTTATTATATTTTTGTATATCGTTTTTGGTTATTTTTATATTATTTATTTTTATTAATTGTAAAATTGGTTTTAAACCAATATACCCGTATTTAACGTGCATTTTATATATTATATTGGAGGTTATATTTTCCTCCGTATATAAAATTATATTTAAATTATTATCCAAAATTTGGATTGGAAGGTTATATAATCCGTTTATTTTAATACTTTCCGTTATTATTTTATTATTTTTATTTTTTATTTCTACTTTATTATTTATAAAGGTTATAATATATTTATATAATTGTACAACGGATAATATATTTATTCCAAAACTTGGTATATAATATACGTTATTTATATATTCGATTATACCCGTATCGGTATATATTATTTTTATAATGCCCATTTTATTTATTATTAACTGTAAGTTATTACCCTATTTAACCGTTGTATTAACGGCCTTTATATTTGTTAAATAATTTAAATTGCAACATATATGGATAATGGCTGCACTATCGAATATAAAAATGGAGGACTTTTTATTTGCAATTAAAACGTTTTTAACATTTAAATTAAAATTCTAATAAATTACATTAAATATAGAAATTGTCGTATAATAGGCATTTATAATAAGCCCATTTCGACGTTTCCGGCCTAAATTTATTAATTTATCGTTAATATTTAATTCGTTATAATTATTATTTATAATAATATTATTATTATTATTATTATTAGGTATATAACTTACGTTATTCTGGTCTTCGCTTTTAAAAATTATAAAATCGTCCAACGTTATAATCGGTTCTCTATTATGGCCTTTTTTCCAATTTGGAAATTTAATTATATTAACAAATTCGTCCTTATCCTTATCTTTATTTTTATTTTTATTTCCTTTTCCATTATCGATAAATTTCCAGCTTTTGGAAGCCTTTTCAGGGTGTAAAAATACACAATTAAATATAATATGGCCGTTTAATTTACAATATTTACACCGTTTTGGCTCGTTTTTATTTTTCCAACTGGATTTTTTATTAACCCTGTTTTTATCGTTTTTAGGCTTATATTTTTGTTTATTTTGGTTACGTATAACCAACGTTATTTTATTTTCCTGCTTTCGGTATTTATCCAAAATATTAGCGAATAAATTATCTACTATATATTTATTTAAATTATTACGTAAAATTTGGATTATATTTTGGATAAAAAAATTCTAATTTTTATCTAAATTATTTAATATCCAGATTATTATAACTTTATTTTGGGTTATTAAACCTTTGGATTTTAAATTGGTATATAATTTTTTTATTTTATTTAAATACCTTTCGATATTATTAAAAACGTTAAACGTAACCGTAAAAAATTCCTTTAATAAAAAGTAATCCGAAATAAAACTTTTTGGATTATATAATTCTTTTAATTTATCCCAGATTTCGTATACCGTAACGCAATTTTTAATATATAAAAAAGGCCCGTTTTTGTACAATATTTTTATAACGGCTAAAGTTTGTATATTTTTTATATCCGTCGGTTGGAAACGGGTATTAATACCTTCGTCGGTATTATTATCCAAATTAATACCGTTATTAATATCGGTATTATTTCCGATTATACCTCCAAAACCTTTATACTCCAAAGCGGCTTTGGTACAAATAGCCCAAATAGGGTAATTCTCGGTACCGGTAAACTAAACTATAGGGAGTTTGTCGAAAGCGGTTATCTTGTACTTTTTTTTCGGATATTTCGGTAACGGTTGGGTTTGGGATCGAATGGATGGTATCGTTGGTTAGGTCGTAAAAAAAACTATCGAATAATATAAGGTTTATATTAGTATCGTTACGGTTGGGAATAGAATCGATGGTTAAAAATAAAGTAATATAGGTGGTAAAAACTAAAAATAACTTTTAACAAATGCGTCGAAATAATATTATATAAATAATTACACCGTTATATAAATTTCGAATAAAGCTATTGGTAAATATATCGATCGGATCGATCGAAAATAAATTCGTGGTATAATCGATAAATAAAGTCGTTCCTCGTTATTGGATCGAATAAACTATTCCGGGCTTATAACCTTTAAAGGAAATTACGAGGTAACTTTAAGGTTTTAAGGTTGGAAATTATTTATAGGGATAATTAAACCGTAAAATGGCAAATAACCGTCTGCTAGCGGATAATAAAAATTTTATATTATTTATATAATTAATTATACAATTAATTGTAAAATCGTTATTATATTCGTTATTATATAGAATATTGGAATTGGATACGTGTACCGATTCCATAGTATGATTTTTTCGATCCGGATTACCGGAAATGCGGGGTAGAATCACGTAACCGGTTCTGGCCACGCAGGGTTGGCTGGAACCGTTTACCTGGATCATTTATTACATTTATTACATTTATAAGAAAATACGACAATATTGGGAATCGAATTTATACATTTTATATTATTGTTATATTTATTATTATATAAATTATACCATTAAATTATATTACTTATTTGTCTTATTTGCTTTATTGTAAAAAAAACGTAATACTTAAAGTTTTATACGTATATGCGTTTTATTTATTTATTTTGTTTATTTATTTATTTTGGGTACAGGATAGCCTTATAAAATCGGCTCCTATTAATATTAACAAGGTATTTTATCTTACCGTAATTACGTTTATGGTTAAATATTCGTTTTACTTCGTAAATTTCTTATACGTTAATCTCGATTATTTCTCGTATATTGGTACCGTATAATACTAATTCCAATAATAATATATAAAATATTGGATAAATTCTCATAATATCTGGTAACGATAATCGGTAATTGGTATCGCTAATTTTTTTGTTAATTTTAAAAAGTCCAAACTTTTTAAAATTTAATTTGCTATTTGGTCGCTATATTTTAATATTGCGTCGAATAAAGTAAACGTTATTTCCCTCCTTAAAGGATGGTCCCTTTATCCAATGTTAATTGGCGTATTTTATTATTTTTCTCTCGTACGAACTTTAATTCCTGCTGAAATTCTTTATATAATTATCGTAACTCGTTTATTTATTTATCGGCCCGTAATGCCGTAATAATTATTTTAGGTTCTCCGTATATTGTAAAATTAAATCCGTAATTGGCGTAAAACGGGGTTATTTTGGTACTTTCGTTTTTTAAATTATTATAGGCGAATTATATTATGGGTAATAATCGTACCCAATTATTTTATTTATAATTTACGTAATATTTTAAATATTATTTAAATATCTGGTTAATTCGTTTTATTTATCCGTTTATCTGGGGGTAAAATACTATTAATAACTTATAATTGGTTCCTAACTATTCCATTAACGATTTCCAAAATTTTAATATAAAAAATTTATTTTTATCGGTAACGATATTTTTTAATAATCCGTAATTATTAACAATTATTCGTAAAAATATATAGGCGATTTTTTCGGTATTGCTACTTTTTTTATATGGTAGAAAGTAGGCATATTTGGTAAATTTATCTATTATAACTAATATATTATTATATTTGGTTCGTATAAATAATTCTTTTAAAAATGGTAATTTAACGATAAAATCCATTGTAATAATTTGCCAAGCTTTGCTAGGGGCTAGTAAAGGTTATAATAACCTATAAAGTTTATATTTTACGGATTTGCTTTTAATATAAAATTCGCAATTTTTAATAATTTTTCGTACTTTTTATCGTATTCTTTTAAAATTATAATATTGCTTTAACCGTTTCCATATTTTGGAAATTCCTTGGTATCCGTGGGCTTTACTTTCGTAAATCTTCCGTATTTTTTCTGGTATAATTATTATATTTATTATTATAAAACTCCGGTATATTGGTAAAAGGTTTCCGTTTTCGTCTATTGTAAAAATAACGCGTATTTTTTCTAATACGGTATTTTCGTAATCTGGTTTTCGGCTAAAAACGTCGGCCCTACCGTTTTTTATTTTTTTTCGGTAAATAATTTTAAAATGGAATTTTAATAGGAATTTTAACCATTTAATTTATCGTTTATTTAATATTTTATTAATAATTAAATGGGTTAAGTTCTTATAATCCGTATAAACTAATACCTCGTATTTAATTCCGGATAATTGGGATTTCTATTTTTCGAATATTCGAATAATAACCATTAATTTTTTATCGTAAATTTGGTAATTAAATTCTGGTCCATATAATTTTTATAAAAAAAAGGCGTAAAAGTACAATTTTCTTTTTTTATTTCGTTGGTTAAATTATTTTCCGATTATATAATCGAATACGTTAATTTCGATTTCGAAAAATTTCGTTGGGTTTAATATTTTAAAAATCGGTTTTTTAACTATTACATCTCGTAATTATTTAAAAGCCTATTATATTTATTCCGTCCACTGGAATTCTAAATCTTTTTTAATTATATTGGTTAATAGGGTAACGATTGCGCCGTATTTTTTAATAAATCTTTTATAAAAATTTGCAAATCCGAAAAAAGTTCGAACGTCCTTTACGTTTTATAATTAAAACCATTTCTTTATTATTTGGATTTTTAATTTTTCCATCCTAATTTTTCCAAAAACGATAATATATTCTAAAAAATTAATTTATTTATTATAAAAAAAACATTTTTCTAATTTAATTAAAAATTTAACGTTTTATAATTTTCGTAAAACTGTATAAACGTATTTTTTATATTTTTCCAACGTTTTGGAAAAAATAAAGATATCGTCCAAATAAATAACGACGAAAATATTTAAATATTCCCTAAAAACGTAATTAATTATAATTTAAAAAATTGCTAAAACGTTAATAAAACCGAAAAATATTATTAAATATTCGTAATATTTTCGTTTAATACGAAACGCGGTTTTCCATTTTTCGCTTTTTTTTATACGGATTAAATTATATATTCTTTTAAAATTTAATATTGTAAACCATCGTATTTAATAAAATATATTTCGGAATTTTCTTATTAGTGGAAATAAATAGCAATTTTTTATAAGAATATCGTTTAACTGTTTATAATTTACGTATAATCGTAATTTTCCGTTTTTTTTTAATACGAAAAAGATTGGGTATCCTATTAATAATATTAATGGTTTAATATAACCTTTTTTAAGGTTTTTTACGAAATATTCGTCTAATATTTCCATTTATATTGGTTTTAAACCGTATATTTTATAAAATTTTAATTGGGTTTCTTTTTTAAATGGTATTTCGTAATCGAACGGATTATATTTTAATAATCCGGTTTCGAATTTTTGGCTAAATAATCGTATATAAATTTGGTATTTTTTTAATATTTTGCCGTTTTTAATTTATCCGTTTATATTTAATATTATAAAATTGGATCGGTTTTAACCTATAAATAATCGTTTTTTTTCCGATATTAACTCCGGGGTTAATCGTTTTTTTTATAAATACGCCACTTATTTTATTTGGTTTATCCGTACCCTACGTTTTTTATATAAACCTTTCCATATTAAAAATCGTTTAATAATTAAATATTTTTCCCATTGGACCTGGCCGGTTATCCAATTTATTCTAAAATTACTTTTCTTAAACCAAAAAATTCCTAAAATTATATTTTTATCCCTTATTTCCATAATATCCAAAATAATTTATTCCTTTCGTCCGTAATTCTCCATCCAAAAATATACGGTCTTTATTTCGATAATACCGTTTCCGTATAAAACTGCTTTTCTTTTTACGGTTTATAATTAGTATAATTTTTTCTTTTATTACCAAAATATCCGTCGTTCCGTTACGATTTTTAATAATATATAATTACTTTATATTTTACTATTGAAAAATGCTCGTATAAATTTTCCATCGAATCGTATATTAAAAAATATATATTCGTATTTTATTACCGTATTTTACGTAACGTTTAAAATTTTTTATTCCGTTTCTATCGTCGCCGTTCGGTGCCATGTACCGTTTGGCTACCTTAATTTTTTTGGTTTATTGGATTTACGTTTTAAATCCTTATTTTTTTTATTTCGGGGTACGAGGTTACTTTTCGTTTTAATTTCGTCGAATAAATATTTAATTAGTATAAATATCTTACGCGCGTTCGTAAACGTTTATTTATTTTTTATTTTCGGGTCCTATATAATTTTAATTATAAATATAGGTACTTGGTATCGTTATTTCCGTACGTGCCAATCCTATATTTTGGCTAATATATGGACTTTATATATATTGCGGATATATTCGTACTATAGGAAATTTGGTTAATTACAATATATTATAGGGTATTCGTTATATAGCGTAAAAATAACTGCTAATTTGTCCCGTAATTTAATTTTAATTTCCCAATTGGGTAATTCTTTAATTATATAAATTTCGCTAATTCTTATAATTAATCGTCGTCGAAAAAAAAAATTGTAGTAAATTTTTTTATTTAGGTAAATTTCGCAATTATTTCGGAAATATTCGGCCCAAAAAATACGTAGGTATTCCGGATATTTAATATTAAACATTAAATAATTTCCAAACGTAAAATCCGGGTTTTTTAAAAAATCCTATTTTTATTATACCGGATTATATTTTGGAAATTGGACTAATTAATCGTTTCGGTATAAATCGATTTATTTTTTAACGTATTTGTAAAAATCGTTAATTCTTTCCGCGTTATAACGGCTTAGAATTATTTCTTTTTTATCGCTGGAATTTTTTTTTAAAACGTTATTAAAAAATTCTTCCGTCGAAAGTTGGTTAATTATTTTAATACGGTAGGTTTATCCCAGTAATTCCACGTCGGATTTTTTTAAAACGTTTAAATCCGTAAATTCGGGTAATATAACGTTTTATCGGTATAAATTAATTAATAGCCTTATTTTTATAAATATTTGGTTTTCTATTACTAATATTCGGGTACCTTTTAATTTTTTAAAAATACCATTTTACGTCCATTTTGGAATTGTTATAAATTATATAATTATCGTCGTAATAAATGGTCCAATTTATTAAATTATATTAATTAGGTTATATTTATTGGTAATTTGTAGCGTTAAATCCTCGTATTTTTTCGGATTTACCCCTAAAATCGAGGGTAAAACCGGGGGTATTATTCTAATTTCCAAGGCAATTTTTGGTAATATACCCTATTTTATCACATTTAAAACATTTACTACTTTTGAAATCCTTGCGAAATTTTTTATATTATATCGCGTTAAAGTTTATAAATCCGCTATACGTTCCGTATAAGGTATTATACTAACGAAACGGTTTAAAATATTAATACTTACGCCCGGTATTGGTTTATCGCAAAACTAATCCCCATACGCTACGTCTTTCGCGTCGTTCCAACTTTTTTTCGTATTATCGGTTATTAATTTTAACTATTAATTTTATATATTTAATTAAAGTATCGGATCGTTTTTTTTTAATAAATTCGTTTTTAACCTTTTTTTTAAATCCCGTATAAAAACGTGCCATTAAAATTTCGGGGCCGTATAATAGCTTAACGGTAATTTATCGAAATTTACTAACATATTTAAATGCCGATTTAGTTTAAATAAAACGTACCAATTTACGTTTAACCGTACGTTTTTCGTTTAAATTACCGAATATTCCTTTAAAATATTTTTCGAAATTATCGTAATTATCGAAAATACGGTTAATTTTAATTTTACGGTTTTTTTTCCTTTTTATAATCCAAATAATTTCGTAAAATGGGCTCGAACCAGGCGAACGCGTCGTTTTTTAAAAACGAAATTATATAAACAATTTTATTTATATCGCTATCGAAATTATCCTCGTTAAAATATAAATATATTCGGGCCCCCGTAAAAAATCCTTATAAAATATTTATAATACCGTTAAAAAACGTAGGTAAAAAATATTTAATGCTATTTTTATTAGTTCGGTTAATTTATTCGGTTATTCGTTCCTAAAATTGTCGATTTTCGGTTTGGAACGTCGCGATTATTTAACGTAAAACGTTAACGTTGGCCGGAACGTTGGTAATAAAAGGGGTTTAAAGGGTGGTTCTATTAGAAAATATTATATCGGCGGTACTGTTCGGTATACTTTAAAATAAAATATTAAATAAAAATAATCAAAATATTATAATTAAAATATCGGGGTAACCTATTTTTATAATAAAATATAATAGGTTAAAATAATTAAACGTTTTAATTGGATAATTGGAAATTTTCAATAATTGGGGTAAAATTATAATCGGTTTCAAATAAATATTAAAATTAATTAAAATTTAATTGTTGCTAAACAATCCTAAAATCGAATTTATTTATATGGTAATAAACGTATTTTATATAAATTATATTCCAAATATAATTACTTTTATATAAATAATTATAATTATTTTAAAATAATTACCGTTGGTCCAATTATTTCCTTAATAGTAATTATAATTATTTTGGTCCCGGTAATCGGGTTAGGGTTTCTTATCTTATTATTACGTAACCCTATGCTCCTCTTTTTTTGTTTTTGGTCCGCAATTCCTGGTAGTTTTGGCTTGGGTTCCCGACACTCTTTTCGTTCTTGCCCAATCGTGTCGGTCCCAACCCTGGTCGTAACAGTATATTAAATTAAAATTTAATTTATAATATTTTTGGTTAATAAATAACAAATAAAAAAATCGTACTAATAATAAAAAAATAAAAACAAAATTACGAATTTTTCTGGTTTTAATTATAAAATCTTTTATATTTAAATATTTATTTAAAAATTTTACTAGTAAAACTTTACTATGGGGATTTTTTAAAAAAAATATTTAAATATAAAAAACTTTAAATACAAATTCAAAAAAATTCGTAATTTTGTTTTTATTTTTTTATTACCAGTTAAAATTTTTTATTTTTTTATTTATTAATCAAAAATATTATAAATTAAATTTGAATTTAATATGCGTTTTTATGGTTTTTACTTTAAAAAATCGTATAAAATTAACCGAATATATTATATATCCAAACTAAAATTCTAAATATTATTTAAATTTTAATTTATTTACTGGATTTTACCTTATATTTATTACATTTAAATTCGAATTTTAAACAATAAAAATAACAAATATATATTATTTTTAATATTTCGATTATTATTAACGTTAAAAATATATATATTATACCATTGAAAAGCGGCTTTTTGGTTTTATATACGTACCAAATTTGGCCTGTATCGGGCATTTGGTTGGATTGTTATAAAGGTTATAAGAGCAAAAGAGAGATGACCACTTCAGGGCCCTGACCACTTCAGGCCCGCCCGGTCTAGTACAAGATTGGACGGCGGCGACCCAGTCTTCCGATTCCAGCCGAATGCCGCTTGTTGTGTTGCTCCCGTTAAACCCGCTAAATGCCGCTGGATTCACAGGCACAAGGGCCTTTGTCAGCACGCACGTGGACTCTTGATAGTGGGAGAACCCCTGTCCTTAGTGCGGGACGCTTTGATGACGTTGACTTGTATGGAGTACTGACCTCAAGACTTTTTAGTCAGTAGCCCCCAGGCTCCCAGCAGAATCGAGAGCTACCTACTCCGTAGATGGTGGGTCTCCCGAAAGGGCCCATTTTTGTTCTTCGTTTCAACAAATAACAAATCCAAAAGTCGTTCATCTTACCGTAGATGACCTTTAGCTCTGGGGTTAGATCTAGTCTAGGTCCAGTTAGTCTAGCACTGGGTGCTAAATCACATCCTCAAGAGAACAAGAGATCGAGAAAGGAAGGAAGAAAAGGAAATCAAGCCCGACAAACTAACAAACGCTTGGACGCCACAAATCGTTCTCACTGTGCTCGAAAGGACCCCTGCCGTCCGGGCAGGAGGCCATTTCCCGATCTCGGGCATCTATGCGCCTTTGTCCAATACCTGACATACACACGCAGACCGACCACATAAAGTCGACTCTGATAATTTCCCACACAGAACCGTTCCGTTCCTCGATAATCGCCGTTCCAATCCTATTGGCACACCCGCTAACCGAACCAGGCCACAATGGCGGACACCCTCGACTCGATCGTCAAGGGGGCACCGCTCCCCGGCCGGGAGTCGGCGGGTAAGAGTGCCTCCGGGACCAGTCCCATCTCGTCATCGACTACATCCAAAGCCGGCGATCCACTCTCGCACACCCCAAGCTCACCATCGATGATCTACCTCAACCTTCTGGTCCTCGAAGCCTCTCTCAGGGCCCAATACCTTGAGCTGCGAGCACGACGACGCCACCACAGCTTCTTCTTGACGCTGCTTACATTATGGACCTGCGGCTTCGGTTACGCCCTGTTCTTCGCACCCCGCGAAGATGGCCGTGGTGTAGGTGGCTCGGTGTATTGGATGGTCGACATGGCGGAGAGAGTATGTTTTACCGGAGGTCTCATAACGGTATGCCTTGTCTGGGCCACAGGCATTTGGGACCGCGGCGTGCGCTGGCCGCGTCGCTGGTTTGCCATCTCCAACCGCGGACTGCGCGGTTTCAACTGCAAGATTGTGATTCAGAAACAGCCATGGTGGGCCGAGACACTCGCGACCACTGGATGGTTTTTGACATATGGTCTGTTCTCTAATACTGGATCGTCATACCGCTACGTCGACCCCCAGGTACTGCGTGAAGTAGATGCTCAGCTGAACCTGTCGGCTCAGGGACACCCTGCACTACCTGTCGTGAGCGAAGATGAGGAGAGGGGCGCACACGAGGAGGATCTTGCTCCGGGCGGCGATTATCTCAAGCTGTTGCTTTTCGCAAAGCCTTTTTCGCCCACTTTCCGTGAGAACTGGGAGCTTTTCCGGACCGAGTATTGGGAGCGGGAGAATGAGCGCCGAGCGCTGATACGCGTCAAGGTCAAGGAGCACGACAAGAAGCTGAGGGTGCAGCATGGTGGCTGGTTGTGGTGGCTTCCCCGGTACAAGGTCAGGCCTGAACAGCAGCTCGCGGCGGCACAGCAACTACAACATCACAATGCCGAGAAGGCCCACGGTCACAGTCGCCATGCCTCGACACACCTCAGCGTCGAACGGGAACACCGTCGCACGCGCAGCAGCAGTGTGAGAAGAGGAAGCTTTTCATCGAATGCAACCTCGAGGAGCGCTACACCAACTATTGAAGTGGACGAAGCAGGAGGGGTGACGCGACGAGCCAGCACGGCATCCAACGCGTCCGACAAGCGTCGCAAGAAGCTGTCGGCCTCTGCGGCAGGCCCGAGATCCCAGAAGCGGACCACGGAATCGAGATCCGTCACTCCGGAAGTGACGTCGCCCCTTGCAAAAGAAGCGACGAGCGCGAGTGATGAGGCGGAGAAGGATGGAAACAGCGGTGCTGATACTGTGGCGAGTGAAGACAATCTGGAGAGACGAACGAGGAAGAAATCGCTTTCCAGATCGCCAGCTCCTTCAGTATCGTCGATGGAGTGACAATAGTTATCGCACCGATATCATGAGCGTAGTAGAAATATAGAATACAGAGACGTGGTGCTGATTATAATTAATTTATGCAACTACAAAGCCCTCGCCATGTGAGTTGAGACTAGCCATAGTTAGCTTTGCTTGTTTTTGGTTATTCGTACCCTAGGCCGATACTCTTTCTCGATGATGCATTGCAGGGCATGTAGCTTAACCCAGCCCAGAAACAAAAAAAAAGAAAAGTAAAAAAAGGAAAAGAAAATTGCGAGGCCTAGGTCTCTATACCTACATATGGTATAACAAGCATACTTAATCTAACAAATATCTGATCAACGGGCTCCCTATCCCTAGGTAGGTAAGCAAAGGCTGATGTTCACCTTTTTTAGTCTATCTAGTTCAGGAGTCCTGTCAACCAGCACAGGGTTAGGGTAAGGTCTCACTCACTGTCATTCTCATGTCGCCTCCCACTAAATAAAGTACCTTAGTGGGTCGCCAACGGCGCACATGGCTTGGATCTCATCATTGTTTGTGGCAGGCTCCAGCCCGTGAATCAAGCGACCTAAGCCAGTTAGAGAAAAGACCGAAGATGCCTAGCCCCCAACGCACCTCAACCTACAGTAGTGGCACATTGGAAACAACCTCGTATCTGGGTTCCGACTGGTTACCTAGATACTGCTATCTAGATCCGATCCTAGACTAGAACTAGATTGAATACTTGACAGGACCTCCTCAGATTGATTGCTCGATATTCTTTTTTTTTTTTTTTTTTCACCGAGGCTGCTTATTGGTTACAAAGGACTAACTGGTGCCTCAGAATCCTGACAGCTGGGCTGAGAGTGACCACTGGACCAACCTGGGGGCAGCCCAAGAGTTGGATCGATAAACAACCTAAGTTACTCACCAGGCTCAGCACAGTTGAAGAGTTTATGTCTACATTACGGAGTTGAGCCCTCCTGTGTCCCTCTGCACTTTTCTTTCTTCTTCTTCAGAAGTTTGGAAAAGACAGACGGCCATATGACCAGACAAAGAAACAAAGGCCCGAAATCTTAATTCGCATTATCATTTTCTCATAAACGAGGCCGTTATCGATTCTGCGCCTGCGCGCGGGTAATAGGCATCTCAGATTTGGGGTGTCGTCACTGATTGACTACGAAAACCCCAAGAAATCAAAGGAGAATACACAAAGAGAAAAAGAAGAGAGAGAGAGAGAGAGAAAAAAAAGAAGAAAAAAAGAGATGGATGATGAAAATCGTGAGAAGCGCGGCAATGTCGTCGCAACGGCACCATTCGAGCGAGGTCCACCCGAGCCTCCATACATAATGATTCCAGCACTTCCCCTTCCAACCCTCAGCATACTTCCATCTTTTGAAGTCATGGACTCTACCGATCTTTCCGAGGCAGACCTGCGCATAATCACCCAAAATGCACCACAGCTCGCTCGAGATAACACCTCCAACTGGAATTACGATATGCGGCGGGATGCTCAGCCCATCCTTGATTTCCTCCACCTGGGCCCGTGGAACAGTGCAAGGGATAGGGCATACCTCGAGAGAGAGGGCATAACGATGCTGCTGGGAGTCTTGGATACCCGCATGGCTCCGATACAGGTCCTATCACTGCAGAGAGCGGTCCAGGGACTTGACATCGCCATAGATCACATCGACGCCACAAATCACCAGGAGCTCATCAGGCTTTTCCCCGAGTTCGTCCGCAAGGTGAACGACCACATGCTCAGCGTCTACCGGAAACAGGCCGTCCAGGCGCCTGCCGTGCCTGGTGAGATGGCCATCGACCCGACCAGCTTCAGCCGCGGCAAGATCCTGGTCTTTTGTGACAGCGGCAACGAACGCTCGGCCCTGATGGTAGCTGGATACATCATGAACCTCTTTGGCGTGGACGTGGTCAGCGCCGTTCAGTTTGTCAACTGCCAACGCTTCTGCACAAACTTTGACGAGGAGTGTAAGCAGTGGTTGAGGGCGTATCAGGACATCCTCGAGGCCAAGAGGTCAGTGGCCACGTCGAAATCCACCGGAACACGGCCATCAGGCCTCACATCCAACAAACGATCTATCGATCAAGCATATCACGAGGAGAACGATACAGGTCGAGAACATGACCTGGGACGTTGGATAGACCGGGAGGCGTTTGTTCCTTTTATCGATGGCAGGGAAAAGGATATAGAAATGGCGTGATAGATGCAGACGACGCAAGTACGCCACAGTCATATACTGCTTTCCTTCTTTTTTTTTTATTTTTCTTTTTTTTCGTCACGTCTGCACCTCTATCCAAGGCCTAATATGCTGTGGATTTGGAGCCTTTATGCGCGGCATTGCATAAATAACTACAACCAACCTCGTTTGTTGGCTAAACAAAGAAAAACCCTCGAAGATGGATGGCACGGGTGGGGGATGGTCTTCGCGGTGATTTGATATTAATTTTGTAATGTAACTGTGTGATTTACCACAAAAACAAAGCGCAGCAAAGACTGGACGGGGGTTTAGTGCGCCACTTAGCAATCAAAGTGTTTCTACTGCCCGGTTGGGATGTCTACGGGAGAGTGTTAGGAGATGTTCATTTGCCACTGTAACGTATGCCATGATCATTGCTTGGCATGCCGTCTTTGTATTCTAGTCAAACATCTGCCTAACCTATCCATACACCTTGAATATAGAC